>NW_021703768.1:146101309-146195993 GCF_005190385.1 Monodon monoceros | reverse complement strand
ATATATATATATGTTTTCTGGGGTTTTTTTGCGGTACACGGGCCTCTCACTGTTGTGGCCTCTCCCGTTGCAGAGCACAGGCTCCGGACGTGCAGGCTCAGCGGCCATGGCTCACGGGCCCAGCCGCTCCGTGGCATGTGGGATCTTCCCGGACCAGGGCACGAACCCGTGTCCCCTGCATCGGCAGGCAGACTCTCAACCACTGCGCCACCAGGGAAGCCCTGGCCTTCATATTTGAACTGCAACAACTGGCTCTCTTCTGGGACTTAAGCCTAACTGATGGCCTTCGGATTTGAACTATAATGTCAGCTTTTCCCTTGTTCTGCCGTTTGCCAGCCCACTCTGCAGATTTTGGACTTGCCAACTCTACAATTGTGTGAGCCAGTTCCTTAAAGTAAATCTCTCTCTCTCTCCTGTTTTGCTGGAGAACCCTGACTAATACCTCGATTCCTTTACCAATTTGCGGCTTCAACAGAGCTGAACTCTCTTGCCAGCAGGGGCGCAGAAGTGCCTCTTGGCCAATCCATAACCATCAGTGTAGCACGACCTTCCTCACCAAAGCCCCACCTCACTTCCTGCAAGAGCTTGGCTCCATAAAATTGGGTGTACATCTGGGTTTTCTTTGCATAAACCGAAATTTCTTAAGTAAACGCAGAGTATCAGGCAGGATGCTTTCAGCAACAAAACCCCAAAACCTCAACTCATAAACCGTAAGTAAATATTTAGTTCATGTTTAGCTCATGAAAGTCCAGGTGCAGGGCAGTTTCCAGGACTGGCTAGCTTAGCAACTCAGTGTTGCCATCAAAGAGTGGACTCCTTCCAGACATCCTCTGCGTCTCCATGTTGGTTTTATCCTCAGCAGGGTGATAACAGGGCCACAGTGATTCCAAATGTCTCAACCAGATACCACAGCATCAGGGAAAAGTGGGAGACCCTCACTTCCTGTGCCTTTTTCTCTTAGAAGAGAGGAAACTCTTCTGCAGAGCTTACAGCAGATTTCTCTCCCATCTAATTGGCCAGAATTGTTCCACATGGCCACTCCTGAACCAAGGTGGGTGAAATCGTATTTACTGACTTAGCTCCCTTGGATACACTGGATATTAGAACGAATGATGACAACACACTTGTGAAAACCTCTGTTAAAAGACTCCCTCTGCGTTACATATCTGTTTGATAAATGTTCCATCAAAGAGGTGGGTTCTGACAGGTCGAATGGTGGCACACGCTGACAATTATTCTGAATTGTATTTCACTATATTATTGCCCTCTGAGTATTTCAAGAGGCCATCAACTATCTTGCAAATGTCACTACCAACATGTCACTCTCTTCCAAGGTGGCTTTCTCGAGGCTTGAGTAAGAGATCACACTATATAGAGAGAGGATCTGGGAAGAGAGTGACGACAATATGCCAAGAACAGTACATACAATATATCATTTAATTCCCCCAGGAGCTCTAGAAAATAGCTGTCATTATCTCTTACATTAGAAATGCTTCAGGTGCCAGTAACAGAGCACCCAAAGACTAAAAATGACTTCATTACCTCCTGCAAAAAGGCGTACCAAATGCAACAGTTAAGTGTTATCACCAGGAGCTTTCTGTCCTCCCCCTGTTTATCCCCAGTGCATGGGCTTTTATTTATAGGCTCATCATCTCATGGCTGTAAGATGATTGCTTCAGCTACCACTAGCACATCTTTCTTTGCACAAAGGAACTCAAGGCAAGAAAGAAAAGGAAGGAAAATGTTTTGCATAAACCTTCAACCAGACTTCCTATTGGTCAGAACTTGGTCACATGCCAGCTCCTCAACCAATCACTAGCTTAGACCAAATGTGATGTATCCCCATAGTAAGCACACTGCCACGTGGATGAACCCCAGGGCTCTGATAGCAAGGCAGATGGGGGTAATAGCTATTCAGTGGGCTACTAACAGTGTTTGCCACATGCCTATTCTACAACGATGAAACAGAGATTCCAAGAGGTTAAGTGAAATGCCCAAGGTCACCCAGGATACAAGAGGCAGAAGTAGGATTCAAATTCAGGTCAAGGTATTCCAGATCAAAGGTCTTTCCATAGTCAAATGATAACGTGTGAGGATATATGTCCTGAAGTTCTTTTTATTCACATTTCTGAATCTTCCATTGGCCAATTACATTTCCTGCTGGCTCTCCCTGGTCACCCCAAGTGTGGACGGGACCCCATACTCACTGACCACCTGGCCCCATCACGCTTGCAACCAACCCAACAAGGACTTCCAGTTTGATATTTGGGGGGTACCCAGACACAGCTCTGCTGGCAAGTGTAGTCATTAACACCCAGTTGTTAAAGGCGATGGCTCCCTGTTTGTGCTGAGCCACTTTTATGACATCCAGTGAACACGAGAGGACTGTAAACAGAACCATTTAGAGACTTAATCTTAGGGCCTGTAATGATATAAATGTTTAATGCTTTTTCCAGGTGTGGATTTGGGGAAGTTGTATGCATAAACTTCGAATAGACAAATTGGATTTGTCTATTCTTGGAAGGTAGGCCAATCCATTATCAATGGAAGGTAGACTGATATAGAAGCGTAGGGGTCACAGGAAAACATGGCAGACAAAACGCTGGTTAGGAATCAGGACACATCCTTCTAGTCCCATCTCTGATGCTTGCCAGCTGTGGGACCCTGAACTGGCCACCTCTTCTCTCTGACTGCTCCCTTTCCCCCTCCTTGCTCTTGCCCAGAAAGACCTGGAGAAAAAGAACTAATTCTTACTCATCTTTGTTTCTCTTTCTACTGAATAAGATCTGGCCCATAACAAGTACTCAGAAAGTGTTTGAATCAATGAATGAATGAGTAAATAAATGAAGTGAATGGATGGCTCTCTCCCTCGAGGGAGGAATAGTATCTGAATTCCCCATTCTTATCTATAACAGAGGAGGAACACAACCCAGGTTGGATGAACACATGAATGAATAAAGTGTTTCAAACCATGGGTTGTGTTTAGTGACTCCACTTGGCCTTTTGCACTTTCTGGTTCTTCTGCCTAGAACTTTCTTCCCCTGACTCACTCGGATCCGCAGCTCAAATATCCCCTTCTCAGGGATGTCATACCTGATTAACCTATCTGAGATTATAACCCCACTTCCAGCACCTCTGTATGTTTCATCACATCCCCTTGCTCATTTTCCTTCCTAGCACTTTTCTCAATGTGCAGTTATTTTATTTATTTATGATCTCCACCCCTCCCCCAGCCTACAATACAAACTCCTTGAAAGCAAAGCGGTGTCTATCTTGTTCACTGTGGTATCCCCATGAGAACATCTGGCACAATGTAGGAGTTCAATAAATATTTATTGAGTGAATGAACAAATGACTATGACTTCCAGCCTCTTATAAGGCTCCCAATGGTCCCCTCTCCAGAGCCAGAGGCTGTTTCTCATCCATCCAAACCCCTCCAGGGCCTCTCACAGTGTAAAGCACCCCAAAAGTCTTTCCAGCCGTGGTGCCAGTAACTTCACACCACCGTGGTCCCCTGCTCCTCTGACCATGCTCCCCATCCTTCTCCTATTTCCAGAGCCCTGCCCTTCATCCTTGGGATTATTGGTTATGTTTAATTGCGGTGCAACCACACAACGGAAAATGATGCAGCCACTAAAAATAATGGTAAAGAAGTGCACGGGGCTTCCCTGGTGGCGCAGTGGTTGAGAGTCCGTCTACCGATGCAGGGGACACAGGTTCGTGCCCCGGTCCGGGAAGATCCCACATGCCGCGGAGCGGCTGGGCCCGTGAGCCATGGCCGCTGAGCCTGCGCGTCCGGAGTCTGTGCTCCGCGACGGGAGAGGCCACAACAGTGAGAGGCCCGCATACCTCAAAAAAAAAAAAAAAAAAAAAGAAGTGCATGGGAAATTGCTCACAATATATTGCTAATTAGATTACAACATTTTGTGTAGGTAGTTAGATTCCATTTCTACAAAATCTCTGTGTGTATGTATATCTATATGGGCATGTACCACATGGAAACAATTGGAAGATTATACAACAAAATATTACCAGTGATAATATTTGTATATTTCCTTTCTTTATGTTTTCCCCTATTTTCTAATTTTCTAATGATGCTTCTATATCCCTTGGATAATTTCTGAAAATATTAAAATGAACCATATGAAATTGCCATTTTGATATATGCAAAACAGTCAATTGTCTTCCATTTCATATGGTTGGATGAAATAAATAAACTATAAGATCACCTAGCATTTAGGCAGAGTTGAAGTTTAGAAGGCATTGGAGAGGATGTAAAGACTAAGAGGTCCCAATGGGATTAAGTGATACAAACTACTATGTACAAAATAGATAAGCAATAAGGATATATTGTATAGCATGGGGAATTGCAGCCTTTATCTTGTAATAACTTCTAATGGAGTATAATCTGTAAAAATACTGAATCACTATGCTGTACATCTGAAACTGATATATTATAAATCGACTGTACTTCAATTTTTTTTAAAAAAGACTTAGAGCCCCAATATTCCATGCTGGGTGGAACTGCCATGTAGGGAACAATCCCATCAGTGGGACCAGGTTAAAGGAAAGAGAAATGGGGCAGGTCTTTTAAAGCCAAAAGACTGTGAGCCGCCTGTGTCCCATATTAGGACACTAAAGTCCCTGGTCACTGCTGATCAACAGGTGACACCTGAGAGTATTGATTAGATAAGAACTGGGAGGTGATTTCTGTTGCATCTGTGGATTTCAGGGTCCCTTGCCTGGGCTCCGTACATAGAGTGCCTGATTTGGGAATGGTTGTGACCAGTTATCACTTGAGCAGAAGTCAGCTCTGCGCCCAGAGAAGCTGTAAAGATTCACCAAAGGAAGGAGAGGAGGAGGGAGGAAAGGCAAAAAGGAAGGAAGAGATGATATTTATATTTCCCAAGTACAAGGGTCAATGGCAGGAGCGTTCCCTGATGTGCTAAGCATGGTTTCTGAAAGGGGAAGTGACGCCCATATCTATGACAATCATTTGAAAAAACGGAAAGGTCAACATTGAAGGAAAATCCCTAATTTAGAGGTTCAAAAGAACCTTTTGTGAAGTAATGACTCTGATGGGCTGTGGCATTTGTCAGTAGGTCTTGTCACAGATAAACAGCTAGCTCAGAAATGGGAAGCCAAGGGTAAGGGAGATGGCGAGAGCTGTGGAAGCTTCTGGGAAGGGTCATAACCAGCCTTGGTCCCTGAGCTCAAACCACAAACCAATAATACACTTTGAATGATTAGTGTAGACATTCACCCTCGGGGAGGAAGGGAGCTTTACCCAGCCTCTGGAAGGCAAGGGCAATGTGTGCTTAAATGCATTCGAGGAAATAACAGCAGAAAAGGCAAACGCAAAAAAGGAAAAGAATAGAAAAGAAAGGAAAATAGCAAGTCCCAGAATTTAGAAAACAATTCAACCAAAAATGACAAATAGGTAAAAAATTTGTATTTAATTTATTTAAAAAAAAAAAAAAAGAAGAGTGGGAATTCCACTTCAGTTGAAATCAGACATAGGCAAATTAAAACAAGAAGATGTCAATTCTCTGTTGTCAAATTAACAACAGTTTTAAAGGTTAAAAGTATGTAAGATCCCATGCTGATGAGGGTGGGTAATATGGGCATCCTCAATACATAGATGTGGAAACGTGAATTTATATATATATACACACACACACACATATATATGAAATTAACAATATATAGCAGAAATTTTTGAGTCTTCAAGACCTTTGACCCAGTAATTCTATTTCTGAGCATCTATCTTAGAAAAACAATCCTTAAAAAAATTTTTTTTGAAACAACTTAAACCTTCAATACTATTGGGATGATTAAGCAGATGACATCACTTAAAATAGTATTACAAATATTTACAATGATATTTATAAAGACCTTATTAATAAAGACTATCAAAAGCACATAAATGCTTATCACATAATATCAAGTGAAGAAAAATCAGGAATGAAACTGCATGTATATTTAGAATCCAAACTTTGTAAAATAAAAGTTAAACGGAGTAAAAAAGACAGCAAAGAAATAACACAACATGTGAAAATTGGTTGGAGGTGATTGGAGCCACCAGCGATTTATGAGTTTTCTTCATTCCCATCATTCAAGATTTCTTTAATACTTAATGATGAAAAACAAAGTAAGCTATATTTTTTGACAGGCAAAAAATAAAAAAGGTGCGTGTCAAATACTCTGCAGTTTCTATATCATAAATAATAAAGTGCAATGATGTCCAGCACACTCCTGACACACCTAATGCACTTTGTCTTTCTTCCGCAGAAAGTAGTCTTGCCACCGCACTCCATTAGCATGGAAGTGGGGTTTCAGCCAATATGCTTAACAAACTCCTGTAGTGCACAAATGTCAGCAAACCCAAACAGAAGAAAAAGAAGGCAAGAATACACTAAGAAGATCAATATGTTTCTAGTGAAACATATATAAAGCACCATCAACTTGATATTTATAGAAATACAACAGTAAGATAGAAGCATCTCAGGAATTCCCTGGCGGTCCAGTGGTTAGGACTCCACGCTTCCACTGTAGGGGGCATGTGTGCAATCCCCGGTCAGGGAACTAAGATCATACAAGCCGCGCAGGGCAGCCAAAAATCCCCCCAAATTTTTTTAATTAAAAAAAAATGCAAAAAGAAAAAGATAGAAGCATACTTTCTTGGCCTGGCCTTAAAAGAAATAAAATCTAGAAATGTTGGAAAGTGGGCAAGCTAGAAGAGGACACCTTAAAAGCAGATATATAAAAAAATCTCAAAGGAGGTTGAAATATTCTTACCTCAAAAGAAATGTGAACATGATACATACAATTTCTCTGTGAATTTGGTGATAAGAGCCTGCTGTCTCCAGAGAAAAGTGAATCAACTTTTGGAATTTAAATGTCCATTCCTTCACTTGCTGGTTGGATGTACCTCTGCAAGTCACTTCATCTCTTCCTGGAGGCTCAGTCTCCACATCTGTAAAATGGGAAAAGCATGCTACCTCCCCGGGTCGTTGCCAGGAGCCACTGCTTATTACTGCTTATCTATTAAGCACTCCCTCTCTGCCAGCACTGGGCAAGGTGCTTCACCTGCCTTATCCATTTTTTTTTTTTTTTTTTGACTCTGTTGGGTCTTCGTTGCTGTGTGCGGGCTTTCTCTAGTTGCAGCGAGCAGGGACTACTCATCGTTGTGGTGCGCGGGCTTCTCACTGCGGTGGCTTCTCTCGTTGTGGAGCACGGGCTCTAGGTGCACGGCTTCAGTAGTTGTGGAGCGTAGGCTCAGTAGTTGTGGCTCACGGGCTCTAGAGCACAGGCTCAGTAGTTGTGGCGCACGGGCTTAGTTGCTCCATGGCATGTGGGATCTTCCCAGACCAGGGATCGAACCCGTGTCCCCTGCATTGGCGGGCAGATTCTCAACCACTGCGCCATCAGGGAAGCCCTGCCTTATCTTAATTAATCAATAATAAGATAGCGAATGTAAAGGTGTATGGGTTTTACTGAATTCTACTTTACTTCCCCTTGGTGAATTGGTTTGATTTTTGTTTTTTGGGTTTTTTTTATTCAGTATAGTTGCTTTACAATGTTGTATTAGTTTCTACTGTACAGCAAAGTGAATCAGCTATACGTATATCCCCTCTTTTTCGGTTTTAAAGAAACAGCCTACACGGTGAATGCTAGACCACAGGTAGCAGGAGTCCAAAACAGGTCATTTGGTCCAACTTCCAGCCCTCAGGCAGGTCTGAAGTTCTCTGACAGGTCTAATATGCCTTCCTTCAGTCAGCAGGAATTTATTGAGCACCTACTGTGTGCCAGGCACAATGCTGGCGACATAACTATAGACAAGACAGCAGTGGGCCTCTTGGTCCTGGAATTTACAGTCTGGTGAGGGAGACAGACCAGAAAACAGGTCTTTGCAACACAGGCTGACTTGTGAACCATAATAAATCCCCGCTTCACCATTTACTACTCACATGACCTTGGCCAAGTTAATCCACTTCTCCGTACCTCAGTGTCTCATTTGTAAAGAGTGGACAATAAGAGTTCCCACTTTTTAGAGGGTATCTGAGAGGCTAAAATGAACTAAGATGTATAGACCACTTAGGACAATGCCTGGCACATATGAAGGCTTTAGAAGTGATTGCTATTAGTATTAGTCTGTATTAGTGTTAGTATTAGCTTTGGTATTAAGATCAGGATTAACTTTAGGATTACCGTAAACTAAGCACTGGAGATACAGAACGAATACACCTAATCAGCCTGGAGATGGGAGTGGGTGCGGAAGACTTCCTGGAGGAAGTGACATTTAAGCTGAGCCCGGAAGAATGACTAGGAGTTCCCTTGGTGAGTTCAATGGTGGAGATGTATTCTTGGAAGAGAGAACCACGTGTGCAAAGACTCAGAGCTGAGAGAAAGCAGAAGGCGTACAGTTAACTTAAAGATTTCTGGCGTGGAGGATGCACACAGGTGGAGAGAAACGTGGTAAGAGGTGAAGTTGTTGAGGGCGGCAGGGGCAGAGCCCAAAAGGCCTATGAGCCAACGTGGAGAGTTTGGACTCCATCGTGAGGTCTCGAGGGCTTTCGGTAGGCAAGTTACAGGAGTAGATTTGTGTTTTAGAAGCCTTTCAGCCGGCCTGGTGCAGAAGAACTGAAGGAGGGTTGGCTGGAGGCAGGGAGTCCGGGAGGAGGAGGTTGCCATCATCCAGTGGAGGGAGGATGGTGACCCGAACTGGCAATGAGATGGAGAGAAGGGGGCAGGTCCAAGAGATTCAGAAGACTGAGGAGGGCGGATGGGCAGAACCTGGAGGCAGAGGGGGTGAGAAGGAGGAGTGAGCCAGGGGCGGCAGGCTCCTGGCTTGAGTGACAAGGACCTGAAGATCTGTTTTTAACTTCTCATGTTTCGAGTCTGTATTCATAACAAGATAATGAGGTTCTTGGAGGGCAGGGACTGTTTTAAGCATCTGTGAATCCCCGGGGCCTGGTACACAGTGGGCGCTCAATGAATGTCTCCTCCATTCGGGCCCCTCCCAGCCACCAGCCGTTCCACTGGGCTGAGCCCCTGCCAAGGTCTTTACCACAGAAAACAAAACCGCAGTGGGTTTCCAGAAATGTGGAAAACATCCCCTCAGGAATCCAGACGTCCCCACGGCTCTCCTGTGCAGCGGAGAGGTGGCGGGAGGGGGAAGCTGGGCCGGTGAGGAAGGCTCGGAGCTGGAGGCCACCGCTGCCCGGGAGGGCTGTAAGTGGTCCATGGGGAGTGCCTGAAAGAGGGGTCGGGGGGGAAGAGCAGACCTAGAGGGCAGGTGTGCAGAGGATCTGGCACACGGGCTCTCCAGCGCTCAGGGCTACTGAGTAAGGCCAGGACAGGCAGTAACAATCTCACCCATCCCCACCTCCAACACACACACATAGACCACCTTCACACCACCATTTATGGAGCATCTGTGAAGGGCCGCCATTGGGCTAGGCACTCTGCACACAGTGTCTCCCATGATCCTCTGCAGTCCTGATACTCAGAGATGATTGACAGATGAGGAAACTGAGACCCAGAGAGGTAAACTCATTTGCCCAAGATCACACACAGCCAGTAAGGGAGGGTTTGGAGCTTTGAACCCAGGCCTGCGTGGTCCTAAACCCCTTCTTTTAACCACGGGTCCAAAAGGTCAAAGCTTGGAGCTGGTGGCCCATGAGGTCAACTCAGCATACAGACATGTTTTGCTTGGACCCAAGACTGCTTTAAAAAGTGGGAAATTTCACATAAAAGTCCATGTTTCCAGTTTCTGGTTAGAAACCAGATCTGGCAACCCTGGACCCACCTTTCCGCAGGAGCACAAGTAACTGGGCTGAGGAGTGGCTGCCCCTCAGCCCAGGCTTGTGTTCACCACGCCCCCACCTCAGCCCACATTCCTCTTCGATGTCCCCTGCCTGGCCCCTGAAAGCACCTGAGTTTTGACTCTAGCAGGCCTGGGAGCACCCTCTCAGGAGAGAGACCCAGATCATAATGTGGAGATTCTGAGCCCCCTTCCTCAGCATCCATGTGTACCCCTTTATTTCTCTTTCTGTGTGAAGTGCATGATCTTTAAAGTCAGGCCTGTGGCCCATGGCTTCCCCTTTCTGAGCCTCAGTTTTCTCATCTTTAAAATGGGGATGTTAGACCAGTCTAGCTCTTGTCACATTCTGACCCAAAACTTACACACTGGCACTTTGCCTGTATATTAAGTTTAGCCAGGATTAAATAAAGTTATTTTTTCACATAAAAGCCAGGGCTTCTAATTTATCACATCCCCTTGCACATGAGATCAGTTACATAAATGGTCACTGAACTGAATGCAAAAGTTTGCTTTTCTTGTTCTGTTTTCTTGACACATGAGGAATGATAGGAAAGGGTAGCATTTAAAGAGGTGGAGAAAACGCTATCCAAAATTTGTGAAGGGGTGTATAAAACTAATAAATAATAAAATAGAAAACAATTTCTTTTTTTTTTTGCGGTACGCGGGTCTCTCACTGCTGTGGCCTCTCCCGTTGCGGAGCACAGGCTCCGGACGCGCAGGCCCAGCGGCCATGGCTCACGGGCCCAGCCACTCCGCGGCATGTGGGATCTTCCCTGACCGGGGCACGAACCCGTGTCCCCTGCATCGGCAGACGGACTCTCAACCACTGCGCCACCAGGGAAGCCCAGAAAACAATTTAAAAATAAAATAAAATGGGAATGTTAGTATTTATCTGCTCGGGCTATGGAAAGAATTACATGTGCTTCCAAACTTTGGGTTTAGGCCACATACACCTCCTCTTTCCCCCTTCTGTGGAACAGAATAAGTTCAGGGGATTCTAGTAGTCACTCAGGCCCAGAACAGGCAACACCGGTCAGTGTGTAACTGGAACAGACCAGGTTTGCAGGTGTCCCCTGGGCTGGATGAGGTGCCACCTCTAGGCTCCCACAGCCCTTGGGCTGACCCTCTCCTAAACCAAGCCTAGTGGACTTGCGGGTTCCTTCTGTGTCTGTTGCCCTCTTCAGAATGCACGCTCTGTGAGGCCTATGACCACGTTTTCTTCCCATCTGTACCCTGCAGGCTCACTGTATGTTAATAAAATCTCTTAGTAATGGAGGGCCCGAGGCTAAGTCCTTGGTCTTGTTCCCTTCTCTGTCTACACTCACTCACTTTGTGATCTTTCCAGTCTCAAGGCTTTAAACTCCATTCACACACCAGTGATTCTCAGATGTATACCTCCACCCAGACCTGCTCCTGACCCCAGACTGCATACCTAACTGCCTACTCAACATCACCACTTGGATGTCTAGTGCACACCTCAGGCTCAACAAGTCCAAGCCTGAACTCCTAATCTTTCCCCCCAAAAGGCTCCACCCACAGCCTTTCTCCTCGCAGGTGATGGCAACTCCATCCTTCCAGCTGTTCAGTCATAAAGCCACAGTGCCATCTCTCATTTCTTTTTTTTTTTTTTTGCGGTACGCGGGCCTCTCACTGTTGTGGCCTCTCCCGTTGTGGAGCACAGGCTCCTGACGCGCAGGCTCAGCGGCCATGGCTCACGGGCGCAGCCGCTCCGCGGCATGTGGGATCTTCCCAGACCGGGGCACGAACCCGTATCCCCTGCATGGGCAGGTGGTCTCTCAACCACTGCGCCACCAGGGAAGCCCCATCCCTCATTTCTTGCCTGGATTATTGCAATAGCTTCCTAGCTGATCATCACCCTGCTCGTACACTTACATCTTGACAGGCTGTTCTCTACACAAGAGCCACAGCGATCCTTTTAAAACTGAAATCAATTGTGTCTCTGAATTGTTTTGACCCTCTGGTCAAAACCCTGCAATGATGCCCTCTTACTCAGAGTAGATGCCAGAGCTCTTAACAATGGCCTACAAAGCCCTCCATGGCCTGGAGCCCTCGCTGACCTTGTTTACTGCTCTCTCCTGCACTCAGAGTTTCAGTGACTTGCACAAAAGCAGCCAACTAGCAGGTCAAAGAACAAGGACTAGAACTCAGATCTGTTTTGACTTCAAGGCTCTCAATCCTTCTACTGCAAAGCACAACTTCCTAGCAAGTCTCATTGCTTCCCCTGGACTGCAGTTTCCTCATCTATAAAATAAAGATAGTCCCTCCCACCTGAATTACAGAGGAGATAGGATTAGATACTTTCTAAAGCTACACTTCACCTCCGATATTTGATAAATCTGAATGGGACTTGAGCAGGAGCTCTGTTCTAATCATTTCCTATCTGTGGTGCCTGGCACTTAGCAAACACAGGATGGATGGGTAGATGAATATGTGGGTAGAAGGATGGATGGATGGATGGATAGATGGACAGATGGATGGATAGAAGGTGGGTGGCTGGATGGAAGAGTGGGTTGTGGATGGATGGATAGATAGGTGGAAGATGGATTGATGGATGGATGGATGGTAGGTGGGTGGATGGATGGATGGATAGATGGAAGGTGGATGGATGGATGGATGGATGGATGGATGGATAGATAGATAAATGGATGGTTGAATAAAGGAATAAATTAATTAATGCATAAAGGCAACTCAGAGAGCTGAGAATGGGAGAAAATATTGCTGAAGGGCTGCTTCCTGGACTTCTGATTTGGAGTTGGAGGACGGAGATAATACCAAACACAGGAAAGCCTCACTTACCTACCAAACACTCAATGGGAGACCAAATTTGGGGATGTCAATGGGATGGGAGCCAATGGATCAACAAGAGAAAGGTTGCGACAGAGGACAGAACACAGACTTTAGGGTTAGAAGGACCTGCGTTCAGATTTTGTCACTGCAGCTCAATAGCTATGTGACACCAAGCCCCAGTTTTCTCGGGGACATTGGGGATAATATAATCCCTGCTCTCCTGGGTTCATTGTGAGGACTAAAGGAGATAGTATATCAATATGTATTTTAAAGTGCCTGGCACCTAATGGGTGTGTAGAAATGGTGCTGCCATCATGGTTGTGAAAGGCCTAAACCAAGGAGAGGGGCCAGGCCAGGTCTGGCCCCTTAGAGTTGACTCCTTGTCTTGCTGCTGCCTGTGAAGCTTAGATGAGAGGTGCCAGAGGCAGAGGCCACGTGCTCTGTATCTTCCCATCTCCATTCGCTCTGTGGTCCAGCTGGCCGGGGCCTTGTAGAGTACACAGGTCTGCCTCCGTGCAGAGCAGGGCTGGCTGCAGCCCTCCATGACAGGTTCAGAGGGCCCTCTTACGGGCCAGCCACCTGTCCTATCCCACCTGACTTAAGGGGAAAATTTGGTCTTGGCGTCCAGAGCCCCAACTTCTCAGGAAGCTCTCAGACATGAGGAACTTTCCATCCACATTACAGGAATTTTTTGCAGCAAGGGAAAAAAAAACTGAAAACCTTCATCATTTGGCCTCTGGGAGAATATTCCTTTTATGTGAAACTGGCAGGGAGGAAAATTCAAGATTCCTTCTCCTTCGCCTAATTGATATCAACATGAAATATTCTGGTGTTGTTTTAATAAGACTTTGGTTTTCCAGCAAGAGTAGGGGAAAAAAAGAAAAAAGATCTTCTCCTGGACCAGAATATTTTTAGCGAAAATATTTCGCTTGCATCCTCCCCGCCCCCTCCCTTCCCTGTTCCTGCCCTGGCTTCAAAGGCACAGCCGTGCCGTTCTGGGGTGCTAAGCGGCCGCGGCCCACACTCAGCAGCCCCCTCCTCCCCTTGCATGGCAGGCCAAGCCAGGAAGATATTTTTTCCAGAAGCGGCATCTGGCTCCTTGGCCGGCACACAAGCAGTTGTGTTGGCAGCCGGGGCTGGCCGGGGTCTGTCGTGTGTTTAGGCTGCTGCCTCTTCTGACTCTCTCCCACAGACACGATGTTCTCTCTCCTAGGCTGGGCCCCTCCTGCCCTCACCCCTCGAGAGGGCGGGGGGACCTCAGAGCGGGTGAGAGCTTTGCCCCTTGCCTCTCAACAGAGTTTGACGCTGGAGAGCCACCTGGGCTCCAGCTCTTGCCAACTTGACTTTGGGCAGGTGGGTTAACCTTTCTGAGTCCTCAGTTTCCTCAGTTGGGAAATATAAGTCATCACCATCTCCACAAATTATTCTGCCTGTCTGATCTGGCCAAGACCGGACTTTTCAACTGAGTATCTTACACTCTTCCCATCATATATGAACCCTCCCCCCTCCCCCGCAAGCGTGAACTCCCTTGCTTTCTCAGGCCTCCAGAATCTTTGCAACCCTAGAGCTTTTGCACTTGCTGAACCCTCTTCACCCAACTTTCCAACAGCTGGTTCCTTCTTGCCCTTCTAGTCGCCACTCAAATGCCACCTCCTCCGAGAGGCTTTCCCTGACTTCTCCACCTCAAGCAGCCGCATGAGCTGCTATCACATCTCCCTGGAGCTTTCCTTCAGAGCACTTATCACAACCTGCTCTGTGTATTTAGTATTCAGTATGTGGTATTCTTCACCCCCTCTCCCACCCCCTGCTTAGGGGCTCCATGACAGCAGGAAATTGGTCTGTTTTGTCCATCACTGTGTCCAGAGAACGTCACACAGGGATTTCCCAGTGGCATGTGGATGAATTCAGGGACTCCCAGGCCCACTGGAGATGCCTCCTGATTCTCTCTTCAACAGCCGTCAGGAGTCATAATGGCCCCAGCCCAGCCCCTCAGAGAGGGGCAATTAGAAGGAGGCTAACATTCATTATGTGGCTTGACATAACACATCAAGACTGCCCCGATATCACTTTCCTCTTCCTCCCAACCCTGCAAGGTAGGAATGATACTCACTGATTTACAAATGAGGCTTCTGAGAAGCTGAGGTGCTGACCTGCTGTCACACAGCTAGGATGTGGTCAGCTCAGCCTAACCCCATGGCCCCTTTCTATCCCCCATGGCTGGTCCTGCCACCATGTTAGCTGGAGGCTCAGACATGATGCCACGATAAATATCGATGACAGCCTCCACACAGAGTCCCCTGTGCCATGCCAGGTGTTCTCCGTCCATCATCTTGTGAAACTCACAATAGCACTGCAGGTGGTGATCACGAGATCCCACCATGTAGAGGAGGAAACAGGCTCTTGGGGATGAAGTGGCTTCCCTAGGTGCACACGGGAAGCAGGGAGTTCCCCAGGTACTCAATGCAATGGCCCCACTCCCAGAGTGAGATCCTTCTAAGCACCTTCAATGTCCATGGTTGATCACACAGCTAGAATGGGTCTGTGCTCAGTCATCAAATGGATGGATGGATGGATGGATCCCAGGGCAAGATGTGCATCTTGGTCTCCCTGGATAACAAGAGCCAAGGTCCCCATCCTGCCTCTACTCCCCACCCCAGGCCTAGAGAGGGTCTAAACCCCATGGATGTCCAGATGCCCACTTCAAGCTGTGTGGCCTCCCCTGGGGGCTCGCCCCACAGTGGAACCATATTGCAGCCAGCCCAAGAGGCTCTCAGTCTCCCCCACCTTCACACGCCCCCCCCCCAGAGGGGCCAGAGATCAGAAATGACACCCACAGCTAAGTAAATCTAGTTCTCCGACCACCTTCTGTGTGGCCACCCAAATCCACCTGTCCTTGAGACATCGGAATGATGATGTTGAAAGAGCACCCCTGAGTCTGCAGAGAACCTGAGGCACAGAGAGGGGAAGGCACGTGTCAAGGTCACTCAGTCTTGGGTCCTAAGGCTAAGCTTGTCTGGATAGAAAGGACTTCAAATGCTGTTTTGTGCCCAAGCTGGTGAGGCCCAGCAGCTACCTGGATCCCCTGCCACGGGTAGATTGTTACAGCTCCCTCTTTGCAAATGGCAGTGTTTGGGACCTAGACGCAGCCCTAGTGTCTGTGGAGAGGGGAGGCCGTTCAGCCTCAAGAAGTCGTCTTTTTTCACGGGCAGCCCCAGTCAGCTCACCAAACACGAGGAGACACAACTAGAATGGTTTTCTAGGCAGGCGACAAGGCTGGAATATTCCTCAAGTCAAGCAGAGTGTCACCTTGTTTGCCCACCCTCACCTCGTCTTTGAGTTTAAGCCCATGTTCCAGCCTCAGGTACCCTGCTGGCATTCCAGCAATGCTATAGCACCCTGCAAGGCCTTCAGAAATGCCATCCCTTCCACCCAAAATGCCCTTCCCTTTCATCCCTTGAGGAATTTTTGCTCCTCCTACAATGCCGGGCTCCAGTGTCCCTACCTCTGAGCCTTTTCTCCTACCTGGCCCCTCCCATCTCTCTATCCCAGCTCTCTGCTCCACGACAGCCTGGCTGTGGAGTTGCTTCCCTGGCTGTGAGCTCGCTGCTGCTGAAACCTTGTGCAACAATCTTGCTACCCCTCCTCCCTGCACCAGTCCCAGGACCTGGCACATTTGGGAGCCCGGTCCCTGATGTCCTGATTCTCCGAAGGCTTTATTTCTCCTGAAGTTGCAGGGGGTCAGTCTTGAGATGTGATTCATTTACAAATGCTCTTGCTAATTTGGAGGAGTCCTCTGAACTGCAGAGAAATGCAGCCTTAACCAGATTTTTTCAGATGATGCACTAGGGGCCGGGGATGATTAAACGGCATTGTTTCACATCAGATTATTCTCTTCTCTATGGTCCCTAAGACCTCCCAGGCCTGCTCACAGCTGTCTCCTCAGCACCCAACACCAGCCTGGCACATACATCCTTGCAGAATGAAGAAATGAACAAATGCAGCTCTCAGCTCAGCAGCCTCTGAGCTGTCCAAATTTGCAGCTCCCCATGCCCTACGGCAACAGAGTGCAAATATCACGGGTTTGCAGCTGAAGAGGCCCGGGGTGGAATCCTAGTTCTGCCTCTTCCCAGAGTGGGAAAGCATAATTCTGGAATTTGTTTGAGACTTAAAGGTGTGACTGGGGCCTCGAAAGGCTCCGTCCCGCCCCAGGTTGCCCTGCCTGCATTTGCCGGGGCAGGTGGGTCTGGGAGGGCCGGGCGGGCCATTTCCTCCCTTCCCACCAGGCCCGCCCTCAGCAGCCAGCTGTGTGGCAGACATTCCTGGGCCTGCTCATTGATATTCAGGAATGGAACTCGAGCCGCTCCTGGTGCCCAGAGCGGGCAGGCACTCAGGCCCTCTGCCTGGGCCCTTCCGCTCTGTATTGGGAGGGTCTAAACACCCTCACCAGACAGAGGGAGCACCCCAGGCCGTGGACACCCAATGGTCGGGGAAACTGAGGCCTCCAGTGGGGACTGCTTGCCCCAGGGCACTCAGGAGTCCGGGGGCGTGCGTGGCCGGGGTCCCCTGACTCCCCATACGGTGTTCATTCTCAGGCAGCCCTTGGAGCTACACCGTGTCCCTGAGCTTCCCGTTCCTCCAGGTGCGTGCGAGGCTTTCCCAGCTCCACGCTGCTCTCCGGAGGCCCTGGGAGGCCCCACGGAGGGAGGGGGGCTAGATCGCAGGCTGGAGGCTGGCTGGCCTTCCCACACCGTCTCAGCGGAAAGACTGACCAGGAGGCTCCTCCCTCACAGCCTCCGTTTGCCAAGCCCTCACCTCACACCTCCGGGTTTTTGCAGATGGGCTTTGTTTTTCCTTGGGGTGTAAAAGAGCTGGTCATTGCAGGGGCCTCCTCCCCTCCAGGCAGCTGGCTCAGGCCAACCACAAACTCCCAGCTCCTGAGGAGACAGGCCCCTGACCCAGGGGTCATATGATGGGGGTGGGGGGCATCATATGGGACCAGCTGGGACCAGCCCTGGGACTCAGGCCTGCTCTCCAGGAGGAGGCATAACAGCCCATCCAACCCCCCCTGGAGCACCACTTGACCATCCACCACCACCATCTTGAAGCTTCTGGTCACACCTCCTGGCCTCAGCTGAATCCCACTGGGCCCAGGTGTCCACCCTTCTCCAAGGCACCTGAGGGACTGAGGGCAAAGCCTCACATGCCTGAAGGATGGCCCATCCCCTCAAATCCTCATCCCCATACACCCTGTGCAGGCTCTCCCCTGGCCCAGACTCCCACCTCTCCTCCTTCCAGAACCTTCTCAGGGTGCACTCCAGAACTCCAGCTCCATAAACAGCACACTCCATCACACACACACACAGCCTGCTCCTCGTCTCAGATCCTCTGTTCCCTCGCTCCATCAGAGCTGCCCCTTCCTTGAGGACGTGCCCCCCACCCCGCCCTCCTGAGGGTAGGCTGAGTTTCCTGTCACACCTCAGACGAAGAAGGTAGAGGTGGCACCACCTTGCTCCCCATGGCTACTTCCTGACCTTGGCTTCTCCACCCTCTTCTCAAAGTACGCTGCTTCTTAGGGGTTCAGGCTGACGGGCTGCATCTCACCCCCATTACTATCGCCCACCAGCCTCACTGAGGGCTCCCTTCTCAACCTGCCTCTGGCCACTGCCCTGGGTCACTTGGACGTCCCAGCCAACTCCCCGGCCTCCTCGACCTTGGATTTCCTCATCACCAATGCCCCTCCGCTCCAAATCAGTTGTCATAAATTGTCATCACCAGAAATGCAAGCATTCAAACATGGCGTTCTCCAACTGCAACCCTCTGTCCTTGTGGTTCACTTGCCCCAGAGCCCACTCCGCCTCCACCACCTGGGACAGTCCTCACACGCACCCACTGATTCTAGCATCTCTCTACTCCCCACCTACCTGAGGTCCTGTACCTCTCCTCCAGCCAGATCCCATGGCCTGTCAGTGCCATCACTACATACTCTCCACTTCCGTCCCTCTCTGCCTCCGTCACTCTGACCTGGCTGAAGCGTGAGCTGGGATGCCATACCCCACCCCACTTCCTCTGCTCCTGCCTTGAGCTCAGCTGAAGAAACTCACCCAGCCAGGCAGATGGTCTCTGGAGTCACCGTCCCTCCTCTGCAATGGGTGACCCCTCTGCCAGTAGGCTCACCCCTCCGCTCCAGCCAGCTTGCCTTCCCTCCCTCCACAATGGCTATTTCATCGCTCCTTCCCACTCCTCAGTCCTCTGATTGCCGTTCCTCCTTCACCCTCACCCTTGCCCAAGCTCCGTCCCCTTTCCCTCAAGAGATGAGCATGTCAACCTTCATAAGGAAGACGGAGGCCTTCAGATGTGAGTCCCTGCGTCTCCCCCAGCCAAACCCCTGCTGTCCCCTGCACTCCTTCTCTCCTCTCACCATAGAGATGGTGGCCAAATGGCCACCCAAGGCCAGCCCCCCAACTGGGCTGCCCCATCCCATCTCGCCTATCGGTCTGACTCCCATCAATGTACTCTGTCCTGAATCTCCATTTTCTCCTTCTCTGCTGGGTCGCCTTGTTATCATTTTCAAATGTTCTTATCTCTTCCATCTTAAGAAAAAAAGGAGGAAAATGCCCTGCGCTCCATTCCCTTTCTCAACCAAATTTTTCAGAAGAGTTGTCTACACTCTCACCTCCCCACCACGCTTTCACTCTCAACCCACTTCAATCAAACCTTCAACCCCACATTCCCAGAGGCTGCTGTCGTCCAGTCCCCCAGTGACGGCTGCATCACCAAATCCAGGGGCTTCATGTCTTGGCCTCCTGGCAGCAATGGTGGTTACCCATCTCTTCCTCGCTGTCCTGGTTTTCTCCTCTCTCTGGCTGCTCCTTCGGCCTCCCTTGAGGCTAGGGTGACCAGATGTCTCGGTTTGCCCGGGACCAAGGGGTGGTTGGTCATCCTGTTTGGGGTGCTGACTTCTCTGCCTGTATTGAGTGCCCCAAGCTTAGTCTTCACAACTTTTCTCCCCACTCTGCCCTCCTGCTCCGAGCATTGCCTCCCACTCCTGTAAATTAAATAAAATCCACCTGCCAATGACTCTTAAAGGTGGGCCTGCCACCCAGCCCATTCCTCTGAGCTATTGCTGCTGTCCTCTCCCGCTGCCCCCTGAGTTCCTCCAGGGCAGGGTCACACATTACTCCATTCTGTGTCCCCACTGTCTGATGGCCGCACAGGACCCGGGACTCTGTAATGATAAAGGTTGCTAGCACACATTCAGCTTTCGCCATGTGCCCGGTGCTGCTCCAAGTACCTTATGTGAGCTAACTCATTCAATTCCCCATTTTAGAGGAACGGAAACTGAGGCCACAGAGGAGCAATGACGTGCCAGGATCACACCGCCACGAAGCGTGGAGCCAGCATGGGAACCCAAGCGACCTGGCTATACAGTTCACCTGCCTGATCTCAGTCTGAAGCCCCTCCCTTGTATAGCAGGGAGATACCCTTGTTTATTGAGTTGAGTTGAACAAAGGTACCTCCCCACCAGAGTAAATGCAGAGATCCTAGAGTTCAACCAACCTCCTCCTGTTCTTAGAACCGTAGCCAGAGATACCATTTGCCATTTCTAAAGAAATATGTAAGTGAGTGGTTAAAGTTTAATCTAGAGGCAGACATTCCTCGGTTTTTTTTTTGTTTTTGTTTTGTTTTTGTTTTGTTTGGTTTTTTGCGGTACGCGGGCCTCTCACTGTTGTGGCCTCTCCCGTTGCGGAGCACAGGCTCCGGACACGCAGGCTCAGCAGCCATGGCTCACGGGCCCAGCCGCTCCGCGGCATGTGGGATTCTCCCGGACTGGGGCACGAACCCGTGTCCCCTACATCGGCAGGCGGACTCTCAACCACTGCGCCACCAGGGAAGCCCGATTCCTCGGTTTTGAATGCCAGCATTTCACTTACCAGCTCTTGGACCTTGCTCAAGTAAGGCGTTTATTTCATACCTCAAGTTTCTCATCTTTAAAATGGGAGATAGGCAAAGTAAAGATGAAATGAAAAGAATACACCTAAGGCCCTTAACACAGCAGCAGGTACACAGCCGATGAGCAACAAATATTTACTGAGCACGTACTATGTACTAGACGCTGAGCTGAATGATGGAGTACAGATTGATGAACATAGACTGGGCAGGGGTAGGAGCATTTGTGATCATGGGTGTAGGAAAATCTCTGAGGAAAACCAGCCCCTGCAAGGTTTGGTTGCTTTGACAACAGAGTTGCTGAGCTGTGTCTAAAACCAGCTAGTGCCTGGGGTGAAGAAACTTGCTCCTTTGCTCTTACACCTCTATGCCTTTGCACAGGCTTCTCTGCTGAGGTAACTTTCCCTCACCCTTGTCTAACTAGAAAACTCCTACCAAACCTGTAACACCCAGCCTGAGTACTACCCTCTCTGTGAATCTGCCTCTGATTCCCGCTAAATAGAATCAGTCTCCCTTTCCTCCAAGCCCCTTGTATACCCTCTTACCAAAGTAACCCCATTCATTCACAAATTCAGTAAATAGATAGAAGGTAGATCAATTGATCAATAGATAGGTAGACCAATCAACAAACACTTGCTGAGTACCTACTTTGGACACTAAGGTTACAAATAATACCTAAACACTAACATCTATTGAGTATTTATTATTAGCCAGGCAGTTTTAAAAGTTTTATGTATAATTTTCACAACAACACTAAGAGATAGGAGTTATGATTATCCCCATTCTACAGGTGGATACACTGAGGTACAGAGAAGTTAAGCTACTTACCCAGGTCTCACAGCTAGTAAGTGGTGAAGCCAGGATTGCTGCCTGGGGTCTTACCCACTGTATCATACTGGCTCTCGTGGGCTGGATGAGTCAGTTCTTGCCCTTGAATTTCAGCCACATCCACTGCTTATTTCTAGGGTGGTTTGCCTGGGACTGAAGGTTTTCACGATGAGCGACACTCAAAGCTAAATGTGGGAAAGACCTGGCTAAACCGGGACAGGTTGGTCACCTTGGTCTTCCCTCGGAATATCCTGTAACCAGATTCACGCCCATGTCTGTAGACTCCACACCGACCCTCCCAAGCAGCCTCCAAAGGAAAGAAAGAAGCTGTGTCCAAGTGGGATCCTGTCCAAAGGCAGGGAAGCCCCTCCTGGCTGCTTGTCTGGACCCTCCCAGTCCCCAAGGCTTGCAGGCTGTCGGAAATGGACATGAGGAGGGGCTGGCCTGGGGCCTGCAGGCCAGGGAGGTGACTTCAGAGCAGGTGCTGGGCTCACCTCATCCCCAGAGCCAGGCTGAGTCACTGCCGAGGGGCACACTTCCTACCTCAGCCCACTCCCTGTCCCCAGGCCTCCCTCAGCAGGGCCGAGGTGATGCTTTTCCCAGTTCAGGCAGGAACTGGGGAGCCTCGGGCCTGCCTTCTCCCCGGTGCCAGCTGGCCCTTCTGAGGTGAAGGAGAGGAACGCCATCCGGTCAGGCTAGGATTTCTCCCCTCTGCCCATCTCCTCCTCCTCCTTGGCCCGCTCTCTGGCCCTCGGGATCCACTCAGACACCCTCCTCCTCTATAGAAAGCCGTTACTTAAAGCTGAAGGGAGGGACAAAATTCTAGAAAAAAAAAATGAGAAAAAAGAACGGGGTAAACAGCACCAGGCCTGGAAAGAAAGAGCCTTCAGCAAATGCTGACTCCATCCATTAGCATAAAAATATGTCAAATGGTCCCTAGCTTAAAAATAATAAATTCTGGGCTTCCCTGGTGGTTCAGGGGTTAAGAATCTGCCTGTCAATGCAGGGGACACAGGTTCGATCCCTGGTCTGGGAAGATCCCACATGCCGCGAAGCAGCTAAGCCCATGCGCCACAACTGCTGAAGCCCGCGCGCCTAGAGCCTGTGCTCCACAACGATGAGCAGCCCCCACTCGCCACAACTAGAGAAAGCCTGCGCACATCAACAAAGACCCAACGCAGCCAAAAAATAAATAAATAAAATAAACTCCTTGGCTCCCACACCCGCCATCAGTGACCACCCTACTTCTCTTCTCCCCTTACAGTAGAATGCCTCAAAAGAGTCTGTGTTCACTCTGCACCTCCTTGCCTCCCTTTCTCCTGATCCTACTTCCATCATCCCCACCTTCCATGACTACTGCATTTCTATAACACCAAAGTTCTCCAGTAGCCAATGTGAAGCCCTCCCCCTCCCCTCCCCCTCCCCCTCTACTGCAATACCCCAACAACGTTAGGCTAGGGTGACCCTCTCCCTCCTTCTTTTTAAAAAATATTTATTTATTTATTTATTTTGGCTGCGCTGGGTCTCAAACCCGTGTCCCCTGCATTGGCTGGAGGATTCCTAACCACTGTGCCACCAGGGAAGCCCCCCCCCCCCCCGCTCCTTCTTGACACCTGCTTTACACTTAGCTTCTGGACCCACTCTCCCTGGTTCCCCTCCTGCCCTCAGGCCATGCCTGTCTTCAGTCCAGACCTCCTGCTTCTCTTTAATATCCCAGATATACACCTACATCAAGATCTCTGCACTTCTAACTCTGTCTACTTAGCCCCCAAATATCTACAGAGCTGCCTCCGAAGCACCTTCTGCAACCACTTCACATAAGGTAGCGCACACCTCCATAAACACCTGCCCACAAAACTTGCTCTATTTCTCTTCATATTATTTATCACAGCCTATTATTTTATATATTTATTTGCTTATATATCATAGAATATAATCTCCTTCCTTCAGGGCAGGCCCTCTACTGCTTTAGCTCCAGGTCCTCTAATAAATATGTATTATATTTAATATAATTATAAATATATATAATATATACCTTTAACATATACACATGCTATATCCTCTGGTGCTATGCCAGAGCAGTACCTGGCATGGAGCAGGCACACAGTACATATCTGCGGAATGGATGAATGAATGAATGGACAAAGTAGTAAGTAATAAACAAATAAAGAAGCATTTGAATAATGAGTGAATAAATTACTAAAGAATTCTGTGAATGACAAATAAAAGGTGGTATATTATGGAATACAAGTCAGCAATTTAAAGGAATTGATTACTGATACATGCAACAACATGGATGGATCCCCAAATCATTAATCAGAGTGAGAGGAGTCAGATGCAAAAGAGGACACACTGTGTGATTCCATTTACATAAAATTCTAGAAAATGCAAATTAATCCATAAAGGCAGAAAGCAGGTCAGTGGTTGCCTGGCGATGAGGTTGGAAGGAGGAATGGACTGAAAAAGGAGGGATGAAAGTGTTCTGCATCTTGATTGTGGTGGTGGTTTCACTGGTGCATATACCTGTCGAAACTCACCAAATTGTTCACTTTAAATAGGTGTAGTTTACGGCACCCAAATTATTCCTCAGTTAAATTGATTTTAAATATAAGAAATGTTAGTGAATGAATGAATCAATCCATACATTCACCATCCTTCCCCTACCAATGACTCCACTGGGCTCCAAACACATAGATGTAACCCAAATTGGCATATCTTAGGTCTTTCTTTCCCAGCCAGACTTTTCCCAATGAGGATGAGAATGGTATTTATTTAGTGCCTACTGTGCGCCAGACAATTCGGCCATAATGATTTCACTGCTTTCCCACAAAGGCCTTGGGCAATATTATTGCCATTTTACAGATAATGGTACTGAGTCTCAGTAAAGGAAAGTGACATTTCCAAAATCATACAGCCCCGAAAATGGCAGAGCCAGGGTTCAAACCCAGGTTTCTCAGACTCCTAAGCTATATCATAAACTTCTTCCCACCGAGGCCCCTGATAGAAACTTGGTGTGTGGCGGGGTGTGGGTGTGTCTGTGTGTGTGTGCCCTTGTACATGTCTCTCATCTCTCTTGAAGAAAGCATTGCCTCTGCAAGGGAATGAAATGTGTTTCTCATCATTTTGAAGTATCATGAGAAGATTCAAGGAGAAGCAGTAGCTAGGCCCAGATGTTGTCTTTGGTCCATGGAAGACAAAAAAATCATTCCAGCTGGAGCAAGAAGCTCAGCCAGTGGTGTCTCTTTTGGGACGAGAGGTTGAGGGTTATTCTGTGCCTCAGTGTGGGGTTCAGGGGGTCGTATCAGCAATGTCAGTGATGCGTGTATATTGAAGCTGGGGTGGAAGGATCCAGAAGAGACCTCAGTATGACTCTGCCCTATAAATCATAACCTACCACCCAAGAGTAAGAGAGAAAAAGGGGGAGAGGCAGAGGAATGCATTAAACTGACATCTTTGAAAGCTTAACAATATTCAGGGCACTGTGCCAGACACTTGCATACATATCTCACTTGAGCTTCACAGCACCCTGCCAGGTAGATAGAATTTTATTTCCCTCTTTTTTAGATAAAGAAACAAAGTCTCGGAGAAATGAAGGAACTTGTATAAATCACACAAGTGGTACGTGATACGTTGCTTTCCTTCTACCCACTCTTTCTTCCATAATAAAGGTCTTGTTATCTTTAGATTTTCCCAATTTAGCATTTTCCCAAAGAAATCCACTACCCAATATATCTTTTCCCATACCATCTACTCATTTATCCACCCTTCCATCCATTTATACTTGTATCTAATCTATACACTTAACCATTCGATTATCCACTAATTCAAGCATCCACTCATACATGCATTCACACAGCCATCCATCAATGCTTGTATATATGCATCCAACCACAGATTCACTAGACAACGTCCAACTACCCAACCAACCATTCAATGACTTACTGACCCACCCACACATCAATTAATTGCCCATTCATACACACATCTACCTATCTGTCCCTCTACCTATTCGTTCAACCAACCATTCCATGATTCATCCACCATCCATCCATTCATTCATTCATCCTCCCATCCAAACAGATAACCAACCACATACTATCCACCCACATGTCCAATCATCCACTCTTCATTCCTTGATCAACTCAACCATCCAGCCACCCACTTTCCACATATGCAAAAACACATACATGCTGTGATGGTTAATTTCGTGTGCCAGGTTAGCTAGGCCATGGTGCCCAGATATTTGTTCAAACTGTAGTCAAGATGTTGCTGTGAAGATATTTTTTAATGAGATTAACATTTAAATCCGTAGACTTTGAGTAAAGCAGATTACCTTCCATAAGGTGGGTGGGTCACATCCAATTAGTTGAAGGCCTTAAGAGGAAAAAACATTGAGGTCCCCCGAGGAAGATGGAATTCTGAGGTTTGTAGATGTGGGAGGTATTTAAAGCAGTCTTGGCAAGACTTGGTGACTGAGAGATGGTCGCGTCAAGGAGAACCCTACATGTCTGGCTTAGAGCTGAGATAAGTGGAGTACCACAGGTGAAAACAAGGAGGTGGGAGAGGAAGGGAAGGCAGTGCACAGTTCAAGTTTGGCCACAATGGGTTGGCAGTTCCTGGGGAACCTCTGAGGGGGGACACTGAGAAGATGGGGAGATGTGATCAGCTGGAGATTAAGCAACAGAGAACTGAGGGTAGAGGCTTGAGTTGGAAGGAATAAGTAGGTGACAATCCTATTTGAACTGAGGGGCCTCAGGGCCATAAACAGACTTCTATAGGGGAACAGCAAGGGGATCCCAGAAGACTTGTTTCTGCCCTGGCTGGGGTCCTGACCTCCCCTGCTCTGAGCTCCTGGGAGGAGTTTGGCCCCTACCAGGGGGGCCTCCAAGCCGTTCCCTCTTTCTCTGGGGTTCATGGAGGGTTCACAGGAGCAGACAGACCCCATAGGGCTCCTGCACAGATGGGAAATGGGGCCATCTCAGGCTGCGGTCAAGGGGTGGGCCCCAGAGCTCCAGCTGGAAACCCCATTTGGGGGCTGCAGGGATGTGTGTAAAACTGCTCCCTGGGTGGCTCAGGCTGGTGCAGCTCAGAGAACAAACTGTTGTCTCTGCCATAAATCCCCTCGGCCATAAAGTCCCTTCCCCCCTGACCCCTGGGTTGGGGTGAGCAACTGAGGGCAGGGCAGGGCAGGGTGATGACCTCCTGACTCCGGGGCCACTGGCCTCCCAGCCCACCATGTCTCTCCTTTCAAGGCCTCCTGAGCCTGCTCAGAGCTCCCAACACTGAGGGACACACAGGCCCGGTCTGGGAGTCAGAAGCTCTGGTTCAAGACCCAGCAGTGCCCTGATTTCCCCTTAGGTCATTCTCCCCGTCCGTACCTCAGTTTCCTATTAGCAAACTTTCTTTGAGAATCCCTGTCTTTCCTCTGGAGGGGACTGTGGGTGTCAAAGAAAGGGGCATTTCGTTAGCAAGCTCCACCATCGTTTAACCTCTCTGGGCCTCAGTTTCTCCACCTATAAGATTGGGGTAATGATAAGACCTACCTCAAGGGGCTGTGTGGACAAAGTGAGATACTAAGCGAGGTACTGCCGGCAAAGTACAGAATCCAGTGCTTTAGAGCAAAGACTTCTGAAAGAAAAGCATATGCGATTCCCTCTGTAAAATGTTGAAAGGATACTAAAATGGTCATTTAACACTTTGATGACTAGGGAAAATATGATTCATCATGATTTTGTGAACTGCCTGGGAAATGACATGATATGTTTTGTTGCACTTCATTTTCCCAGGATTTTTATGAATTTATTTCACAAATGTGCGTACTACAGAAAAATGAATGCATGTGGTACAAAACTAAGAATGTATACAAGAGAAGTCAGCTACCTTCACACCCAAATTTCCCAGTGACCTAATTTCCAACCAGTATTAACAGTTTTTTTGTGTATTCTTCTAGAAAACTTCACATATATACATACATATATATGTAGAAATGTGAGGGAGGAAGCCAATATACTAAGAAATTGAAGTCACTGATGTGGACAGCAGGGACCCTGAGAAGCATGGAAGGTTGAGGAGGTGTAGAGGAATCTGATGCACCGTGGAGATTGCCCTTTCAGGCCCAAGGCACTCATTCCCCAGCTGCCCACAGTGCCATCTGATGATGGCACAAAGCTGAGTCTCTCTCTAGGAACTGCCCTCAGCCAAAGTGAGCTGCTTCACCCAAGGCTACACCCTTCCCAACGGGCAGCCCCCATCCAAAGACTGGTCCCCTCTCCTCCATTCCAACCACCTGGAAGTGCCATCCCAGCCCCAGAGATCGCCATGAGATTGGGAAGGCCTTGGTTTCCGCTCCATTTCTCCCTCTGCCCAGACCTGCTCTCCTCACCCCCTCAGAGGACTCCCTGACGATGCGGCAGGGGTGCAACTCTAAAAACTTTCACTCTTTTTTTAAGAAGTCGGGGAAAGCGGTCATTGCAACAACACTGGAAGCAGATGACTGTGGCCAAGTGTCAGACCATGATATTGGAAAGCTATTGACGCGTTAATCAGATCAGGCAAACAAGAAGTGGCGGCTATATTGGAGACCTTGGTAAGAAACCTGCTTTACAGGGAAATTCCCTAGCGGTCCAGTGGTCAGGATGCAGTGCTTTCACTGCTGAGGGCGCGGGTTCAATCCCTGGTCGGGGAATTAAGATCCCACAAGCCGTGCGGCACGGCAAACAAACAAATAAACGTGCTTTACAGAGAGCAGGAGAGAAACTGTATGGAGATTCAGGGACCCACCACGTGAGTGACTTTTTTAGGGATCCAGGATTCTGGGGCATGCTGAGTCAACGCCCTCGAAACTAAAGAGCAACTTACTGTATCTCACAGCTCCCACCATGAAGAAGGGAGCACAGTGCCTGGTAAGACTCTGGGTTCCAGAGGCAGCACATTTCACACTTGGAAATACTGTTCTGATCCATTTACCAAGTGACACGGAAGCTGGGCTCTGTGCGGGAAGTGAGCAAGGAGGGAAAGTAGTGGTTACCGTGCTGAGCTCAGGAGCCAGGCTGACAGGGTACCCACGTTCCATCATTTACGGCTCTGTGACCTTGGTGGGAATGGCATTGGTATCTACCTCCAGGCTGCAGGGACTTAGTACATCTAAAGCACGTAGAACAGTACCTGGCACATGGTAAATGCCTGACTATAAATGACAGAGCAGAGATCCAAACCCAGGTTTGAGCCAAAGGTTCTTTCCATTGCACCACCCGAGAGATGGGACCAAATGGCATTAAAGCCAAGGAAAACGACAGCTACCCGTCCCAGGACTACAGCAGGGATGCCTCTGCAATCACGGCGCAGCTCAGAGTGGAGAAAGAGAGGAGTGAGGGAGGCAGCTTCCATGGCTTCAGCAAGCATTGCTTGTGGGCTGAGAACTAGAGTATTGAAGTCCAGGCTGGACCAGGTGGGCTGCAGTAGTCAAGGTAAGTGACACAAGATACCACAGTAATAATAGTAAGAAGGAGAAGAAGAAGTAGGGGGAGGGGCAATAAGGGGTAGGGGGATAAGAGGTACAAACTATTTGGTATAAAATAAGCTACAAGGATATATTGTATTGCTACAACACAGGGCATATAGCCAATATTTTACACTAACTATAAATGGAGTATAACCTTTAAAACATGGTGAATCGCTATATTGTACAACTGTAATTTATATAATATTGTACAGCAACTGTACTTCAATAAAAAAAAATAAAATAAATTTTAGAATAATGATAATAAGTTTTTAAAAAGCCCCACATGCCCTGTGGTTTAACCAAAGACAAACTTATTTCTCACTCATATCAAGTCCCGTGATGGGGAGAGGTTAGTGGCTTTGCTTCACAGGGTCACTCAGGGACACAGGATTTTCCATCTTGTGGCTCCAGCATCTCCTAGGGCCTCAGAGTCTTCTGAATCATCTACAAATGGCCAGGAAATGGTAGAAGAAGAGAGACACAAAGGATCCTGCAGGGGGCTTTAGGGCAGTGGCACCATCACTCCCACCCACACTCCATGAATTGAATCTCTTCACGGCCTCACTTAGCTGCAAGGGAGTGAGGAAATGTAATGCAGCTGTGAGCCCAGGGAATAAGAGAAAACAGATTTGGGGCACAGTTAGCCAGTCTCTGCCCCAGACTTTGAGCAGGAAAGCCAGGATGACACCTCCTCCGGGCCACCCCTTTGCTTGGTGCACAGCTAAGGGCTCGGAAGTCCTCACTGGTGCCTGCCTCCGCGCTGAGCTAACATTCAGCTGGGACTCCCAGTGGAGAGGGCTGTTTGCAGCCAACAGCTACTTTGCTGGGCCAGAGTCTGTCCTGTCTTTCACTGTATTGAACACCACCCTGCTTAGAAAGCTTCCCATTTGGGGTGGCGGTTCACCATAGTGGTTCAGCATCTGGATATTGGAATTAGACTCTCTGGGCTGAACCCAGGTTCTGCCCTTTGCAAGCTGGGTGAACTTGTTCAAGTCACTTAACCTTGACCTTGACTTGCTTAGCCAGGCGCTGTGACCACGGCTCAACGGAATCAAGATGAGACCATGCATGTTGAGCCCAGTGCCTGGTGCATAGCAAGGACTCATATAATTTGGCATCACTCCTCTTTTTTTCTGCAAAACCAAAGTTTATTTTCTGAGTCTTTCTGAGTTAAAACATATTTGGATATTAACTTAGTCACAATATGACAAGTACACTAGGTTGGATTTCACAATCAGGAAATTTGTAAAAGTCTTCCAGGACACTGACTAGCTCAATGCATCTTCATCCTAGCTATGCATAGAATCACCTGGGGATCTCTTCATTTAGCGTCACTCTTAATCCAACTCTGGCCCACAAGTTCAGGTAGCCTAACCCAGAAATACCAGTGATGGAAAGATCTAGAAAGAACCTGAGGCAGGGCTGACGGGCAGGCAGGGAAATGGGGATCTGGAATCATTACCTCTCCTATCAGAGGAGGTGAGAGTGAGAAAAGACCTGTGTTGCTCATTCCTCAGTTGAGAGAAGAGCGTTCAGGGGGGCTCGGGGGAGCTCTCTCTTTACCTCCACTCAGCTCCTCCCAGGCACGGGGTGGTAGGCTTGCTCTGCTCCTTCCTCTGGAAGCCATCAGCCCTCTCCCTGGTCGCCCTGCTTCCAGCCAGTCCCCTCTGATCCATTCTCCATACTTCCTGTCCAGGGGGATAATTCTAAAGCACAACCTCGACTACCAGCCCTACCTGAAGCCCTGCCAAGGCCCTCACCTTGCTCAGGGTGGAGCCTAAGATCTTGCAAGTCTGATCTTGAGCCCTGACCCCCTTTTTACCCCCCAGTACACACACACACTCCCGCATACCACTTGCTCTTTACGCTCCAGCCACTCTGAGCTTCTTTTGGTTTCCAGAACATTCCAGGCACTCACTTTCTCTCTCACTCTGAGCCTCAGCACATGCTGGTCCTTTGCTGAAATGCTCTTTCCCCAGCCCCACCTAGCTAGCTCCCACTCACCCTGCAGAGCCCAACCTTAGATTTTATCTCTGCCAGGAAGCACACCCATGGGCACTGGAGATTTTGTGTTGTGACTCCCACTCATCTACTCCTACAGCCCTCTGTCCCATCCCTGATTCCCCATGCCAGTTTATTCTGAATGAATGGAGTGGTATTATAATAGCACTCTGTGTCATAATTTGAGATGCCTCAACGTTCAACTTCGGCCTCAGAATTCAGCCCAAATATGCTATTTGGCTTCAGCCTTGGTCTCTGCTTTGGAAAGCCAATAGCCAAATGCCAACTTTGCTGTCGTTTTTGGCATCCCTAAACTGTGTGTGATAAATGGTCGTGTAATAGTGTAGGTTTCCCATCATGTCCAATCATCGTAACAACATCAGTAATACACAGAAGACACACCGATGTTAATATCTACAACATTTGTTTCTGAACATAGGCAATGATTCCAAACGTAACTCCGAGTGAAAATTGCCTTGGAGGTTTTATGTCTCACTGGTCAGTTAAAGGGTGATGTGTCATTACAAGCATGAAAGCCTGCAATAACTCATGACAGTTGTGAATGCTGTTCATTTTATGTACAAAAACAATCAGTAAGAAAGCTCAGAGAGTTAGTTAAGGTTAACAAACTGACAGCTAATGGGAGACAACTCTCTATGGGTCTCTCACTTTTCTTCATATCTTGGGAGCCGAGGCTCTCTCTGATTACCTTTTCAACCCTGGAAGATAGATGATGTCTCCCTCCAGAGCAGTGAGCAAGTAAGTCTGTCTACTATCCAGTATGACAAAGAAAACGTCTTCCTCCAGGGCAAAAGTCAGGCAAGGTTTCTGCCCATTGTAAGGATCCAATTCCCCCAACTTGGGGCTCTCAGCTGTGACACAAACCCACTGCATGTGCGGCATCCCCCTGGCCCTCCACATCCCCCGACGTCAGTGACATTCATGCTGTCTGCAGTGCTATAGGTAATAATGTCTTTTGTCTCTGACCCAGGAGTCTCATGTCTTCTGCCAGCATCTGTGAAGCCGTGCAGGTCAGCTTACAAGTAGGTAACGTCTCAGACCCTTTACAGCTCTTGGCCAGAGTTTATTTGCATATTAAGAGAGAGTTTGTCTTAGGTCAGTTTCCCTGGGAAACTGGCTCTGAGATTGGAGGTTTACATGGATGGATGGACAGATGGATGGCTATGTGGATGGACAGATAGAGAAAAAAAGGAAGGACTCCTCTTAGGTGTTCAAATAAGAGAGGTGACATTGTTTCTGCAGGTCTGGGGAAGGGAGGCATGTATGAAGCAGCAGACGATGGGTGAATTCTCACATGCTACTGCCTGACCCAGCCGTTCTCCTGTTTCTAATCTGCACACTGGCCCTCTCCAAAGAGGGCTGCGATTAAACCCAGCTGAACGCTGAGTCCCGGAGATGGGAACTCGACAAATTCTGCACCCCAACTGACAGGCAGATGGGGTTGTCAAGCACAGAGAAGGAGGGCTGCCCAGGATCAGGGCACAGACCTCCCCCCTCGGCTGAAGACATGAATCAAGAGATTATGCACATGACTATTTTTAGCCAGGTGAAATTTGTGAAAAGCAGACAGGGCTCAAAATGCACCAGAAACCTGCTTTGAATTTACAAAGCAGACCTCCATGAGAGTGGAGGGGAGGGGACTGGGGAGCTCCCTTTCCAAGAGACGAAGGTGAAGGAAATTTGAGAGAAAAAGGTGGAGGAGGGCTCACCCCCACTGGACACCCGCCGAGGGTCAGGTAAGATGGTGAGAGGCTTAGAAATGACATCTCCAAACTCCAGTCACCCTTCCACCACCTTCACATGCAAAGCCCACCTGTATGTTGCTACTGCTTAGAATGCAAGCCCTGATCAATAGGAATAATAACAGCAAAGGGATCAGCAAACTTTCTGTAAAGGGCAGACAGTAAATATCTTGGGTTTGTGGGCCATATGGGCTCTTGTCCAACAATTCCACTCTGCCGTTGTGGTGTGACAATAGACAGTCTGTAAACAAATGCGTGGGGCTGTGTGCCAATAAAACTTTATTTGTATAAATAAAATTTATTTTATTTTGGACTGGATTGGGCCCACGGGCCGTAGTTTGCCCACCCAAATATCAACTTAAGGTTACAAAACACTGTAGCCTGTTTTATTTTATTTTATTTTTAAAATTTATTTTATTGAAGTATAGTTGATTTACAATGTCAGGTTAGCTTCTGTACAGCAAAGTGATTCAGTTATACGTATATATATATAATATTCTTTTTCATATTCTTTTCTGTTATGGTTTATCACAGGATATTGAATATAGTTCCCTATGCTATACAGTAGGACCGTACTGTTTATCTGTAGCCTGTTTTAAATATTAGCATTGAACAAACCCACAAAAGATTTTTAAACCCACAAAATGCAAGATAGTCCCAAGATAATTTTAGGACTTTTAAAAAATATCAGTCGGAGGGCTTCCCTGGTGGCGCAGTGGTTGAGAGTCCGCCTGCCGATGCAGGGGACACGGGTTCGTGCCCCGGTCCGGGAAGATCCCACATGCCGCGGAGCGGCTGGGCCCGTGAGCCATGGCCGCTGAGCCTGCGCGTCCGGAGCCTGTGCTCCGCAACGGGAGAGGCCACAACAGTGAGAGGCCCGCGTACCGCAAAAATATATCTATACATATATCAGTCGGTATAACACTACAGGCAAGGCAATGTAATAAGTTGTGTGGTGAAACTTGTTTTCTCTTAATCCTGTCAGGGTGATTTGGGGGCAGTATGTAGGGTGGCCAGATAGAACATAGGATGCCCAGTAAAATTCGAATTTCAGATAAAGAGCAAACAATGTTTTAATATAGGTATATCATGCTTAAGAGTTAGAAGGAACTAGAATATTTGGAACATATTTACACTAAAACAAATTTGTTGTGTTTCTAAAAACATTTTTATTTCCTAAATCTGGCAGTCCTAACAGTATGCGTAATCATATTTGAAGAGACCTTTGAACCTCTTTCTATACCTAAGGCCTGCATGATTGCGAGTGGAACTAGAGTCCCCAGATTCCCACCACCTCCCCACAAAGACCCTGGAGTCGAAGTAGAGAAGCCACCTTTGAAGCAAGCAGATCTAGGTCCATGCACAAATCGTCTGGCACCTAGTGGGGACCCCGTAAATTGTAATTGGGGTTTCCATTCATTTGCACGTGTCCTGATGTGTTTTCCTCTCCCTTTGTAAACTCTGTCCCAGTTCTGTGATCTTGACCAAGTTCCTTAACTTTTCCTGAGCCTTAGTTTCTCCATCTGTAACACAGGGATAACGAAGGCACCTCTTTCAGGGGTTTGTGATATGAATTAAATGAACAAATGCTTGTCAAATGCTTAGCATGGTGCAAGCTGGCAACTGATACGCTCTCAGAGATTTTTAGTAAAGCATAATGATAACTCATTCATTCTTGCATTAAATCCTCAAAACAGAGAGGTGGCCATTAAGATCCCCATTTCACAGGTCAGATAAACTGAGGCTCCAAGAAGCGAGGTCACTCAGAGGAAATAAGCAGCAGAGATGGATCCGAACCAGCGGCCCAGCTCCAGTCAGCTCAACAACAGGCAGGGCTAGGCCAGCTCCACACAGCCAGGCCATAAGAGGCAGGCCACGCTGTGCTTTGGCCTCCACAGACCTCAGACGCAAGTCCCCCCAGCTGCCCAGCAGGTGACACTTACCTGTAGAACCAGCACATTTTTACCTGAGTCCGCTTGCCCTGCTGCTGAAGAGAAGATGGGGGAGAACCCCTCTGCCCCTCAGATGTCCTCTTTCCTCAGTCCTGAGGACCCCTCACAGTGTTCTAGGGCATAGAGACTTCCTGACCTTACTTTCCCCTGGGTGCCATCCTTACCGTTTCCAGTCTTTACCAGACCCTGTACGTCTCTCTGGCAGCACAGGGCACACTTGAAATCATCTCATCAATTAGGTGTCGGGATTTGCTTACTGCTTATCTTCACCACTGACCTGTGAGCTCTATGAGGGCAAGACTTCGTCTGCATGTTCCTGCTCTCTCCCCAACGCCTAGCCTAGTGCCTGGCCCAGGTAGGAAACCACTAAACACTCGTTGAATGACTGACAAACTGAGGCAATTATCTTTCAGGCACCTCCTATGTCCTAAGCACTTTACCTTCATTTTCTCATTGCACCATCATACCAGTTGTTTGAGGTTGGAACCGGCAGAACCATTTTACAGATGAAGAAACTGAGCCATAGTCAAAGAAAGCACTATGACAGGGCAGTTAGGAGTGGAGCCTCTGAGGACTTCCCTGGTGGTCCAGTGGTTAAGACTCCATGCTTCCACTGTAGGGGGCATGGATTTGGTCCCTGGTCAGGGAACTAAGATCTACATGCCACACAGCAGAGGGGTGGGATAGGGAGGGTGGGAGGGAGATGAAAGAGGGAGGAGATATGGGGATATATGTATATGTATAGCTGATTCACTTTGTTTAAAGCAGAAACTAACACACCATTGTAAAGCAATTATACTCCAATAAAGATGTTAATAAATAAAGTTAGGAAAAAGTAATTGAAAATGAACATATTTAAAAAAAAAAACAAAAGAATGGTGCCTCTGCCACTTGCTGGCTGTGTAACTACAGGTAAATTCTAAATCTGTATGATGGGAACAATAATCTTAGCGACTTCAAAGGGCTTTCTGAGGATTCTCAAACAGAGAATGGTAGAAAGTACTCAGCCTAGTCTCTGGAACATAATTAATACCGTGCAATTATTAGAGTTATGACTTTTTATGAGTTATTAACACAATATCACATAATTATTAGAGTTATGACTCGCGCAGCTGGTAAGCGTGGTGTTGAAATCTGATTTCACTGTCCATCCCACTACATCAGAGAGAAGCAAGACAAGAAAGGGGCAGAGATGGAGGCCTGGAGATCACAGTCCTTTCATAGCTTCAGCCAGGTCTGGCTCCACACTGGACCTTTTCCTAAACAGAAAGTCCTGGCTTTGCCGTTCCTAACTCAGTAGAGCCTGAGGGGCTGGCAGGCAGAAAGGCTGAAAGTTCTGCCTTGAACTGCAAGGCTGAGTTCGGCCACCACCACAGGCTGGGGTGGTGGCAGACCGTGCTAAGGACTGAATGGGAGAAGAGAGGAAAGGGAGACCCCAAGGTCTGGACTTCCCCGTCCCCAGAATAGCCATTCATCTCTGTTCTCCCCCAAACCTAGAATGAAAGCTTGCTTGACCCCTGGATAAGGTGTAGGGCTCAGGTGGATGAGTCCCCCTAAAGAAGCAACATTCCCAGGTGCATCTCTAGCTCAACAAGCATCGTGGAAAAGACCCAAGCTCTGGAGCAGCACCCACCCGACATCAAACCCAGGCTTACCCGCCCTGGCTTGGGCAAGCAGCTTCAGACTTTAGGCCTCAGTTTTATCCATAGAATGAGTACAGAAAACACACCGTGCTGGGTTTCTTTGGGAATCAAATAAAACTAATGGAAATAAATCCACTTGGCACAGAGTAGGAGCTCCATAAATGTCAGGTGGAGTTCCCTCTCTCTGCTCCTATATCTGTCTCTCAGTCTCCATCTCCCTATGTCTCTCTCTCTTCCCAGCTCATTTCAGGGCAGGAATTGGAAGGAACTAGAAGACCATCTTGGAGGCAAGCCTTAGGCCCTGCAGAAGGAATCTAGGGCCAAGCATAACATCAGATTATTAAAAATGTGGATTGTAAACACCAGCATAACTGGCCAGAACACAGTGGCCACCAGACCACAGCCCAGCTGCTCCCCATGCCCAAGACCACACCTCCTGCTGCCCCAGGATCTGGGATGGGCCCAGCTCCACAGCCACCGGGCACAGGCCGGTGTGTTTTCCCTGAGCTGAGCCCAGGGGCCCTGGCCAAACACTGTCCTCATAGTCAGAAGGCCTGGGGAACAGCTACAGGGTCTGTCCTCAGAGGGGAGAGGGCCTCCCACTCCATCCCCTGTGCTTGGCCATCAGACAGATCCTGAGGAGGTAGCCGGAGAGCAGGCCCCATGGGGACTCTACCCTGACAGTATGGTGCTTGATGCAGCACACAGACCAGGATGGGAACCCCCTCACCCCCAGGTAGCAGCTGTGTGAGCTCAGACAAGTCACTTTACTTCTCTGAGCCCCAAGGTCCTCATCTAAAAAATGAGAATTTTAAGGGCCACCCCATCCTCAAATTGTGGCATGAGGATTAAATGAGATGATGCATTTTAAAGCACAGTGTCTGGGGACTTCCCTGGCAGTCCTGTGGTTAAGACTCCGTGCTCCACTGCAGGGGTGTGGGTTTGATCCCTTGTCAGGGAGCTAAGATCCCACATGCTGCATGGTACGGCCAAATAAATAAATAAATAAAGCACAGCGTCTGGCAGAATAAAAGCATACCCTCGGTTCAGCCCCAAGCTCGACAAGATTGAGGCTGGAGACCAAGTTGCCATCATAACTGGGGGCCGTGCGATCACTGGAGTGACCAAGTTCATTAGCACCCAAAGGTGAGCAGCCTGGGTGTGGGAGTGAGTGAGTGGGCTTTGGAGCCAAACAGCTGGATTTGAACCCCACCCCTGTGTTATCATAGTTGTCACTGTCCCAGCTGAGCTCCACTATCTCCACCTACAAATAACGATATGACCTAGCTGCCTGGCCTCACTTGGTCATTCAAGAAATTATTGAAATGCTTATTGAGTACCTGCAGTGTGTGCAGCTCTAGAACCCATGGAAGCATCAGACTGGGTTCCTGTCCTCGAGGCTCTTGTGAAGGTGCAGGGAGATACTTTATGCACAATGCCTGGTGCTTGGCAAATGCCCAGTAAGTCGTCTGTCCTACGCTGGTTACTGTCTGCCTCTTCCCTCCCTTTCTTCCTCCCTCCCTCCTTCCTTCTGTCCTTCCTTCTTACCCTCCTTCCTACCAGTGAGACATGAGTCAGACATTGGCCCTCTAGGAATAATTACACGGAGAACAGGGGTAGAGGGTCCAAACCCCCAGTCCCCAAACAGGTGCCAAGCCCTTCTTGGCAGGTGCAGACCACGGGGCCTGGAAGGAAAAGACAGAGTCGGTGGCTGCAACGGGAGAGAAGGTTTAGAAAAACAACCCACTTGAGTTACCTTCTAAATGACTAAAGCTTTGGCCCCAAGCTTCCTTGGAGCTCTGAAGTTCTCTGACCCTCCGCTCTGAGAGGGAAGGAGACCAGGGGCTGGATGACTCAGTGACCCTCTAAGCACTTTGTCCCAGCCCAGGGAAGCCCCCTTTGGGGAGGAGAAGATGTTGGTCATACAAATAGGGACTGGCCCTGGGACTCCCAAAAAGTCATGTCAGGGTCACAACCCCACAGAGGACGTGGCTGCGGGGCCCTCCCCGGCCAAGGCCTCGCTGGCCTGCCCGTCTGCCTACCCATGTCACCGCCCAGCCTGGCTGAAACCTGAGCCAGAGAGATAGAGCCCTGGCCGAGCCAGCCAGTTATGTCTTAATGTAATTTAGCTGTAATCCCAGCGTGTTTTCCTTTGCTATAATTAGTAAAATGTGGTTGTTTTCTGTGTTCCTGGAAGATGTCTGAACTGGAGCCAGCTCCCCGTAGCTTTTCTGACAAGCTCTCCCAAGCAGGCCCACCAGCACCACCATGGGTTTCTCGACACTTTTTCCCCTCTTAACCTGAGTCCTCCTGATTCCTAAGTTGGGGCCTCTCCCTCCTGGCCCCCAAGGATAGGTCCCCTGGCTCAGCACAATGCTGGGCACACTGTAGGTACTCAATAAATGTGTGTGGGTTTGGGCCATCAGACCATCAAAAACAACAAGAGGCAGGTAGGGAACAAATTCCCTGTTTAGGAATTCCACAAGATCCTCAAAGAAACGTGTGTGTACGTGTGTGTGTGTGTGTGTGTGTGTGTACGTGTGTGTGTGTACATGCAGCTGTCCACATATGTGTGTATCCATGATAATGAGCACAGCCAGCTCTGTGTGGGATGCCACCTGCTTGTGACTCTAGGTCTGTGTGTCCGCCTGACAGTGCTGGCGCCCTTGTATGTAAATGTGAGCCCTCCTGTGTTTTGGGTCCACCCGGAGGGTACAAGAACTGACCCTGAATGCTCTGAAGACCATGTGGGAGGTTGGGACAGAACAAAGGATGTGGAGTACCCAAGTCCCACTGTCCCACAATCCATGTCTCACATCTTCTGCCTTGGATTACAATTAGGCACAGTCCTTTCCTGGTCCTTTCCTTCAGGCACTCAGCCAACGTTTCTGGGTCCTACTGTGCACAGTCATCTATCACTCTTGGTGTCTCCGCATTGGGTCTCCTGTGACTGGGTCTCACTTATTTATTCAGTCAATGAAACTTTGTTAAATAATTACATGGACTAGACTTTGGGTTTGAGTCTTTGTTTTTTGGTTTGGTTTGGGTTTTGCATGAAGAATCAAGATTCACATTTTCCACCTTTGTCAAAGTCTCTCCCAATAAGAGACATATTTAGGATAGGTTTCAGATTTTTTATTATTATTTGATCAGTCATATGTAAAATGAAGTGGAAGAGCACCCACCTCACAGAGTTCTTGTGTGCCGTTCACGTCTAAAAGCACAGTACCTGGCACACCGGAAGTAATCATTAAATATTAGTGATGACAATTATCATTTCACAAAGTGGTGGAGCAGTAAGGGACATGGACTCCGTACCACTTTGTGACCTCAGGCAGGCTACTTAACCTCTCTGAGGGCATTTTGAATGTGACTGAGGTGTAAGTGCTCAGTAAATGTTAATTATCATGTCAGTAATTGTGTGGGCTTTACTTTTTCAACTGACTTGTAATTCTTGAAAAGCTCCCCCCTCCCACCCATCAACCACTTCTCCAGTTGAGCCCCTAAAGTTCTGTCACTGGCAGAAATCTATTACTAGCTGGGCCCCCCAGACTCTGCATCAGAGAACGTTGAGCTCTGGTTAGCTGAATTAGCCTGGACTCTGAACGTTCTGATTGGCTAGAACACTAGTGGGTGTGGACCATTCTCCAGAGCACACTCAGAAGTAATTGTTGGAGGGAGATGTCAAATGGTGGATTTACCTGTGTTATCTTTTTCAATTTTTATTGAAATATAGTTGATTTAAAATGTTATGTTAGTTTCAGGTGTACAGCAAAGTGATACAGTTACATATACATATATATGTATGTATGTGTGGTGTATATATATATACATATATATATATACATATATATATATATATATATATTCTTTTTTTACATTCCCTTCCATTATAGGTTGTTATAAGATATTGAGTATAGTTCCCTATGTTAGGAGTTTGGGATTAAAATATACACACTAGGGCTTCCCTGGTGGCACAGTGGTTGAGAGTCCGTCTGCCGATGCAGGGGACACGGGTTCGTGCCCCGGTCCGGGAAGATCCCACATGCCGCGGAGCGGCTGGGCCCGTGAGCCATGGCCGCTGAGCCTGCGCCTCCGGAGCCTGTGCTCTGCAATGGGAGAGGCCACAACAGTGAGAGGCCCGCGTACCGCAAAAAAAAAAAAAAAAAAAAAAAAATATATATAAATATATATATATATATATATATATATATATATACACACACTAATATATATAAAATAGATAACCAACAAGGACCTACTGTATAGCACAGGGAACTATACCTGGGTTATTGTTCTTTATCTTTTCTCAGTAAATCTCACCAGTGTCCAGCTCTACGATTTTTGCAGATAAATTCCTCCAAAACACATCTCCCTTCCAAAGTGTATAAATGTTGTGTTATTTACCCCAACGGGCACTTGTATGACCGAAGTGGGACTGTGCTTGCTTGCGAGGAGGCTGAGTTCCACATTCTCACGTTAGGCGGGAGGGTGTTCTTGGTCCCAATGTCAGGCCGTCGCTCACGTGAGGAGCCTCCGGCTCTGCTCGCAATAGGGCACTTCCCTCTGCCAGCCCCTCCTCTGGACAGATGCAGAAAGAGATTCATTGTTGAATCATGAAACCAAATGGAGAATTTCTCCATACCGCTTACCATTTCTGAGATCTGAAGTGGTCTTGCTTTTTCATTCAGTCATTCATTCATTTACTCGCTCACTCACTTACTATGCCTTGATTGCGGTGCTGAGCTCTCCGCGGATATTTAGAAGAGGTACATCATCAAGGAATGATACTGAGAGAATATACAATGTGAAACGGCGGTTAAAGGCAATACAGAGAACTACAAATTGAATATATGAAAAAAATTCTTCACCTCACCAGTAGTCATAAAACCCTATCTTTTAACGAGAAGATGAAAATTTTTTGCCTCTTCTTTTGATAAAGATTAAAAAGGTTAATATTAATACTGAGAGTATGAAAAAACGGGCCCTGTCATACAGTGTTAGTGGGAATGTAAATTGAACCAACATTTTTGGAAGACGATTGACCAAGTTCACATCTAGAATTTACCTTGAAGTAAAACTTGGGCAAACACATAAAGAGAGAAACTTTGTTATGGCGTCTATAGTAAGAAATTTACAATAATACAAATGACTATCAAAGAGGATTAACTATATAAATTATGGTACAATAAGACAAAGGGGGATGTGAATAGCAATGAAAGATATCCAAAACAAAATAAGGTGTAAAGCAAAGTTGTAGAAATAATAAATGTACATATAATACAAATAGATATTTTATACAATATCCCAAAAGCATATGCTGCTCTTGATAGTTATTCTTTTCATGGGATGATTTTCTTAAATCAATAAACTTTCTTTTTTATTTTATTTTAAACTTTATTTTTAGCAATTTTAGGTTCACAGCAAAACTGAGTAGAAAATACAGAGTTCTCACACCCCTGTCCTCACACAGGCACAAGCTTCCCCACTCTCAACATCCTGCTCCAGAGCGGTACATTTGTTAAAATAATGAACTACATTGACACGTCATTACCACCCAAAGTCCATAATTTACATTAGGTTCACTTTTGGTGTCATACATTCTATAGGTTTGGACAGATGTATAATGACATGTATCCACCACTGTAGTATCACACAAAAACTATAGTTTCACTGCTCTAAAAGTTCTCTGTGCTCCACCTATTCATCCCTCTCATCTCCCTAACCCCTGGAAATCACTAAGTTTTGGTGGGGTTTTTTTTGCGGTACACGGGCCACTCACTGTTGTAGCCTCTCCCGTTGCGGAGCACAGACTCCGGACGCGCAGGCTCAGTGGCCACGGCTCACGGGCGCAGGCGCTCCGCGGCATGTGGGATCTTCCCGGACCCGGCAGGGCACGAACCCGTGTCGCCTGCACCGGCAGGCGGACTCTCAACCACTGCGCCACCAGGGAAGCCCTTTATTGTCTTCCTAGTTTTGCCTTTTCCAGTATGCCATATAGTTGGGATGATACAGTGTGTAGCCTTTTCAGATTAATTGCTTTCACGTAGTAATATACATTTAAGGTTCCTCCACATCTTTTCATGGCTTGATAGCCCATTTCTTTTTAGTGCTGAATAACATTCCATTGTCTGGATGTACCACAGTTTATTAATCCATTCACCTACTGAAGGACATCTTGGATACCTCCAAGTTTTGGCAATTGTGAATAAAGTTTCTATAAACGTCCGTATGCAGGTTTACCTGTGAGCATGTGTTTTCAGTTCATTTGGGTACATATCAAGGAGCACGACTGCTGGATCATATGGTAACAGTATGTTTGGTTTTATAAGAAACTACCAAACTGTGTTCCACAGTGGCTGTACCATTTCGCATTCTTACCAGCAGTGAATTAGGGTTCCTGTTGCTTTACATTCTCACCAGCATTTGGTGTTGTCCGTATTTTAGATTTTGCCATTCTCATAGGTGTGTAGTGTTATTTCATTGTCATCTTGATTTGCAATGCCCTAACAATATATGTTTTGAACATCTTTTTATCTGCTTTTTATGTTTACTTGCCATCTGTATATCCTCTTTGGTGAGATGTCTGTTCAGCAGGTCTTTTTCTCATTTTTTAAATGGGTTGTTCATTTCCTTATTGTTGAGTTTTAAGAATTCTTCATGTATTTTGGATAACAGTCATTTATCAGGTGTGTCTTTTACAAAGATTTTCTCCCAGTCTGTGGCTTGTCTTCTCATTCCCTTGACATTGTCTTTCCTAGAGCAGAAGTTCTTAATTTTAATGAAGTCCATCTTATCAATTATTTCTTTCATGTGTCATAACTTTGCTGTTATACCTAAAAAGCCGTCACCATATCCAAGGTCATCTAGGTATCCTCCAAAATCTGCAGGATGGGACAGCAGGCTGGAGACCCAGATAAGAGCTAATGTTGCAATTCAAGTCCAAAGGCCGTCTGCTGCAGAATTCCCTTTTGCTCTGGGGAGGTCAGTTTTTTCAGGCCTATTCAGGCTTCAACTGATTGGGTGAGGCCCACCCACATTATGGAGGGCAATCTGCTTTACTCAAAGTCCACCAATTTAAAAGGATAAAGAGGAACATTACACAATGAAAAAGGGGTCCATACTCCAAGAAGACAAAACAATCCTTCATGTGTATGTGCCTGATAACAGAACATCAAAATATGTGAGACAAAAACTGATAGGAGGGCAAGGAGAACTAGATGAATCCACTATTGTAGCTGGAGGCTTTAGCAGCCCTCTATCAGCATTAGACAGATCCAGCAGGCAGAAAATCAGACAGGACACAGTCGAACTCAATAGCACCATTGGTCAACCGTATATAATTTAAATGTTAACCTCTCCGCAAAATCCCCTCACAGAGTTCATCATTGGATAAATGGATAAAGAAGATGTGGCCCATATATACAATGGAATATTACTCAGCCATAAAAAGAAACGAAATTGAGCTATTTGTAATGAGGTGGATGGACCTAGAGTCTGTCATACAGAGTGAAGTAAGTCAGAAAGAGAAAGACAAATACCGTATGCTAACACATATATATGGAATCTAAAAAAAAAAAAATGTCATGAAGAACCTAGGGGTAAGACAGGAATAAAGACACAGACCTACTAGAGAATGGACTTGAGGATGTGGGGAGGGGGAAGGGTAAGCGAGAGAGTGGCATGGACATATATACACTACCAAACGTAAGGTAGATAGCTAGTGGGAAGCAGCCGCATAGCACAGGGAGATCAGCTCGGTGCTTTGTGACCACCTAGAGGGGTGAGATAGGGAGGGTGGGAGGGAGGGAGACTCGAGAGGGAAGAGATATGGGAACATATGTATATGTATAACTGATTCACTTTGTTATAAAACAGAAACTAACACACCATTGTAAAGCAATTATACTCCAATAAAGATGTTAAAAAAAAAAAAAATCCCCTCACAGAAACATCCAGAATAATGTCTGACCACATATTCGGGCACTGTGGCCCAGCCAAGTTGACAATGAAATTAACCATCACACCGTCTTTTACAAGTCTGCATTTTCTCAGAATGTTTACAGTTTGTTGTGTTTATAATCAGAAAAATAACAATACTAAAAAAACTAAATGAAAAGCAAAAAATGCAGTAAATGATAAATAATGCTATATTAAAATTCTAGGAGGTGCTTATAATGTGTTGGTTCAAAATGTGATATCAGGAAACTCGGTAAGAAATAATGCTCAAATCACGTGTGAAGTAAGAGTTAAGCTCTAAGTGAGAATCCCAGGTGGGCAGACTTGCCAACATGCAGGGACAATGAACTTGATGCCTTCTATTTTGGCTGCTCAGACGTCTTTTGTTTTTGCTTCCATCCAAGTTGTCCTCTGTGTCCTGATACATGAGGTGCTGTTTCTAAGGGGAAATGAAGCTGGAAAATGTTGGTGGAGCTTAGTCAGGACCAGGCAATAGGACCAAAGGAAGGGGGGTGGGTGATGTAAATGGGAGGCAGAGAGCAAGAGAAAGCACGGATGAGGGAGGGAGAGGCCGAGGGAGAGAAGGAGGTCGGAAGATACTTCGCCATCAGTTGGAGCAGACGGGCGGCTGTAACACAGCTCCCAGACCTGGTGCGGAAGAGAGGGTCCCGGTGCTGCTTGTGCTGGGGAACCCACCGGGGCCACGGTCAGCGCGTGCCAAAGGACATCCTAAGGGACTTCCTGCAAGTGCCTCCCCAAAGTTCTCACTTCCCAAACATGGCTCTCACCAGGTCTCAACCTCCCTCCCTGCATTTTAAGACTTCTACTGACTCCCCATTGCCCTTGGGATAAAGCCTAAACCACCTAGCCTGACACTCAAAGTGCTCATGGGGTGGCCTGGGGTTCCCCAAACTTGTCTCCTGATGGAGCTGCTCTGGCCGCATCCAACTTCTGGAAGGCTCTCAGCTTTCTCATCGCCTCCCTCTGCCTGCAAGTCTTTCTGACACCCCAGACACCTGGCAGGGTATCATCCCTCTCTCTGGACAGACAGAACCTTCTACCACCCTGCACAGTGACTGGGGTGTTGTGTTTGCCTCCACCTTACCCTGTGGCCCCGGAAGTTGGGGACCATACGGCATCTATTCTGATGTCCTGGATGGCAGCCCGTGCCATAGACATGGGCCGTGTGGTTTGGAGTCACTCAGCAACCCCTGGCTCCTCCAGGTACCCCACACCCACGCAAGCCCCACCCACTGCCATCATCACCACATGCGCACCACAGGCTTGAGCAGACTGCAGAGGGGAGAGAGGACGCATCAAATGATGCTAACGCTAGCCCTCATTTACTGCATCCTTGCCACATGCGTGGCAAGTTTCTAAATACTGCCCATGAATTATTTACTCTTCATTAAGAGCTTTAGAAAGTTGATACCACTATGAGCCCCATTTACAGATGATGAGATGGAGGCTGGAAACCACAAATGAGGGGGGCGCTGGGATTTGTACCCCAGCTGTTTGATTTCACAGCCCACACTCTTAAGCATGAGACTCCATGCTTGGTTATAGAGTAACCAAAGAAAATCTTACTTCTTGTCACAACTTTATGAAATGATCCTAGAGTTCGTCTGGAAGGATAATTGTGAGAGAAGAAAAAAAAAGCCACGAAATATTTGGGAAAAAAGAATGATTGGGATGGGGGAGATCTTTCTCGGCCAGATATTACAATGCATTATGAAGTCACAATACTTGAAACTGGAGAATTGAGTCTAATCTTGTACACAAGCATTTATAAGAATGAAATCATGTAACAAAGAGGTCATTTCACCTCTACAGCATCTCGCAAGATAGGTAGGGTGGATATTATTACCACTATATGCATTGCATTCTTTTTACAGATGGGGAATCCAGGTCCCAGAGGGGAGCAAGTCACATGAGATTCAGGCCCTCTGAGGGGAAATGTCTCAAGTCACGTAGGGAAGGGAACCTGGGTCAAGAGAACTTGAGAGCAAAGGCAAGAACTTCATTTCCTTTGGAGGTGCATGAATAACAAGGCAGGAATATAAACTTTCCCCCTTTCTGCACCCTGGGCAGGCATCATTAATCTATCCCCACACTCTTCCTGGCTGAACCATCACAGCCTGAAATTCTTATTAATGCAAAGCCACAGCCGGTCAGTGAGGACTGACTCATGAGATAAAAACATTTGCCATTTTAATCTGTATCAAACCACCTTCCTTGCAGATGTTGGACTCGGGTGTAGAGTGGGGCTCTGTTATACCGCACTGTCTGGAGCCCTTCCAACAGCTCAACCAAATACCATTTCACCATGTGCAACCCTAGGTCAGGGAGGCCACTCTTCTCCACCATCTCCAGACGCAGTCACTCCAGCCCCACCCCACACGTGGCTGCAGGAAACACGGTGCCCTCCTGATTGCTTCAGCAGAGATCCAAAGTAGATGCTTACCTGCCCCTTGATGTTTTCTGTCTCCTCCTCCAAAAGCCCACTGCCCGCTGTCCTATGGTCACTTTGTCTCCCTGGTCACCTCGGCCGCCAGCTGCTGTCCCCTCTCCACCTTACTTTCCCCAAGCATGGATGCAGTCCTCTCTCCTTCATTCCCCAAAGCACCCCAAACACAGGGCCCATGACTGAAGGATGTTCCTGCAAAGAACCAAACTTGGTCTAAAACTAAGGACAGAAAATATTCTGTCCCTAGAGTTTGTTGACCCTTTGCCCCAACAAAGGGAATCTCTTGCATGTTTCTGGGGAGTCCCTTCTTCCCTCTCCTTTTATCCCCCAGAACCAAAACCCCTGCTTTGGGGCCACCTAAAATGGCAGCTTCCCTTGGAATGAATGTAGGGTGGTACAGGCGCCATGATACAGTTGCACGTTGACAAAACCATACTCCCTGAAGCTCCCTCCTCCATCGTTTGCTCGGGCTGTGCCAATGCCCGATTCACCCTTCCTCTTCTACTCCTTCCCCTCCCTAATCTCTCCTCACCCTCAGGTTAAGTTTTCTTTCTCTGGGGGAACCTTCCTAGGCTGAGTTAGGGGTCCTGCCTCAAGGATCCCACAACATATTATCAGGTTAGATCTGGTCTCCAGGTTTGTTTGGGCTGTCCAGATTTAAAAAAAAAAAAAAAAAAACATTTAATTTTTCTTATTCATGCTTTTTTCCCCCCAGATTTGTAAAAATTAGTTTTAACTTAGTTCTCCAAGTTTTGGAAAATGGAAGAGTTGACACAAGTGTCAAAATGCCTGCTTTGCCTTTAAAAATTAGAGGCTCTGACCACATCAGGCCCACGTGGCACCAAGTGGCTAGAGCTGATAGCAGCCACCACCACCCCTCCCTCAGGTGTGTCTCTGAAGTTCACCACAATCCCCGCCATTCCCTATTGCCTCACACATGGCCCCCTCCCTTATTTACCTTGCCCATCTGGCCCGCGTTACGTGGGCTTATAAGCCCTGTGCTGTTTGCATTGTGTGTCCCTGCTCTGCCTTTGTCTCTCTAACTAGACTGTGAGCTCTGCTTACTCCTGTGCATAAAGGGGGTGAAAGCGCAAGTGTTCCTACCTCACAGCATTGTTGTAAGGATTCACTGCAATCGTGTTTAGCACCAGCCTGATCCCCAGTAGTGCACACATGATTAGTTCTGACGCCCTCAGCCCCAGCCAGACCCACCAAACAAGTCTCCCCAGCTGCAGGGAGGTGCTGTCCATACTGCTGTTGAACTTGGTTACTCCAGCATCACTGCAGAGGTCAGAAAATTCCAAAGATTCAACTCTTGAGAGTAATAAGGTGGACCCAAGGCAGGGCCCGGGATCAGGAAGTTATCCCATTACACCAAAAGAGAGCCTCACACATGGCAGGGACCATATCCCACTCTCATGCTCCTGTGCTGGACAAACTGCCATGAGACCACAGAGTCTACCCACATGACCACAGGCTGCTACAGCATCTTACCCAGGACAACTTCTGGGCTGCACTCGGGTCAGAGGTGGGATAGGGGCTGCTTGTTTGGGATGGCTTAGGGGAAGGACTGATAGAGATTATGGGGGCCCAGATATCTACCCCCCAAGCCACCTCTCGGCTGCCACTGCCTATGACAGCCCATGCGTCCCGGAGGTCTCCAGCCAGGGCTGAGGTCTGCTCACCAGGGGAAAGACATTCACTACCCAGTCGTTGAAGCCAAGGTCTGAAGCTTCTACCCCAGTCATCCCATGCCTGGACCTAGACAGATCCTTGTACTTGTCTCAAAGTCAGGGCAGCATGTAGAGTGAGCAAGCAGTGGACTGGGAGCCAGGAGGCCTGGGCTCTTCTCCTGCTCTGCCCTTAACCAGCTCTGTGCCCTCGGCCAAGTCTCTGCTCCTCTGTGGGAGCCAGAGAGGGATGCTTCCGATCAGGGATCTTCCAGCTGTGACCTGGGGAGCCTCAGGCTTCTGGATCCCTGCCTTCTCTGCTTCTACTCACTTATCTCTCTTAAATATTGGGATTCCGGATAAGATTCATCTGAAACAAGACAGGTAGCACAGTGTAGAAGTTAAGAGTCTCAAACTCTGGAGACAAAGAGACCTGGCTTCAAATGAGTAAGCTTGGGCAAGACAGTTGGTTTTGTCGAGCCTCAGTTTCCCCATCTGTAAAATGGAAATCACACTAGAACATAGCCCACGGGGTGGTTTCAAGTACTGGGCGAGCTCATGTATGTAGAACACCTGGCACATGTGCCTGGCACATGGTGGGTGCTTCATGGATATTACCTGCTAGTGTAGTTATTAAAAGATCTGCTGAATGGTTTTTTTCAAGTTTGCAACCATTCGCTTTAGTGGTCTCTGATCACCTCATCGTAGCTCCCATCTCTAGTTCCCATCCTAGCCATCATCCCCCACCCTGACAACTGACTCTGAGGGCCACTGAGCCTTCAGGTCTGGGCCTGAGATTGACCCTGGTTGGACATGGATGCAGGTCCCAGCTTTGTTACTCACCAGCTGGGTGATCTTGGGTCAGTCATTTTACTTCTCCGCACCTCAGTTTATCATCTGTTAAGTGGAAATGATGGCACTATCCACCTCCTAGGGGTGCTGTGGGGACTGGTACGGCACCTGACACGTATAAATCCTCAATAAACAGTGGCTGTTATCATTAAGTTCCGTTGGGGTAAGCATTTTGGTTTGGTTTTTAATCACAGTTTGGGGAGTGGTGGGCGCCCTCTAGTGGTGGAGCCCCACATGGAGGGGTGCCTGAGCCTCTAGCCAGGGGGTAGGGGGCAGGGAAGGGAGGACAGTTGGGGCCAAATCTTAGATGTGAACCTCCTTGGGACTGGGGATGAGTCTCAACCCAAGGCCGCCACAGCTGGGCCTGGGACCAGTGATCTGTAAACTGCTTTGGTGGGGAGGGCAGAGTAGAGAGGTCCAGCTTGGACCCCTGGGTAAACTTCTCTGCAAAGAAAGAATGGTGCCCACCATGGAGCTAGGAGACAGGCATGGGAGGGTACGAAGGCAGTTTTCCTTCTTCTATTGCTAGATGCACCCTCACCACCATCCTCCAGCTCCATTTTACAGATGGAGAAACTGTGGCCCACAGAGGGGAAGGGACTCTCCCGAGGTCACACAGGGCATCCAAGGCAGAACACAGACCAGAGCCTGGACTCCAGGTCCAGTGTTCTCTACCCTACAAGGTCAGCTTGGCCAAGCCAGGCAATGGAGAGCAGAGGACATTTTCATTGAATCAGAGAGTGAAGTTTCGAAGGAGAAGAAAAAAAAGAAGCAGCAGGCGAAGTTCCCAGGGCTGGAGCCCTGCCCAGCTGGTCCCAGGGCTCAGGGAGGGTGGGAATGACGCAGCCTGGGGCCGTGGCAGTCTCAGGAGCACCATTCGCCGGGAAACTGCCTGCGGCAGCAGCCAGAAGAACTGCAGAGGCTCCGGGAAGGATGGCTGAGCCGTCGGCCCAGGCTGACTCCGCGGGGGCTCCGTGCGTGGCCCACAGTGTGAGCTCAGGATCCTGTCCGTCTCAGCACCTGCAAGAACCCCGCCCACTTTCACACACAGAAGCACCCAGGCACGGAGCTCCTGGGTGGGCAGCAGAAGCCTCCTCAGCAGAGAAGGCGTCAGCCTGGAGCAGGGAAATCGCCAAAGGCCCATGAAAGGGGGCGGCCATGAGCAGGAGTCCAGGCCCAGCTGCCAGCGGAGGCCAAGGTCCGAGGCTGTGGACACAGCCAGCTCACTTCCCCTGCTCCGAAGGCCCCCTTCTCGTCCTTCAACCTGGGAGGCCTCGCCCGCCGTGACCTAAAGCCTTTCTCACACATTATGGCTCAGCTGAGACTCACACTGTCTTCGTCCATCTTCCCAACCTACAGACGGGAAAACTGAGGCCCAGGGAGGGAAAGGGACTGAGGGGCTCCAGGGTCATTTCCACCCTGCACAACTGTCCACCATTCTTGGAATCCATGAAATTAGGCTAGTGGAAGGGAGGAGTAGATTCTAGTCCCCACCCCAGCTCTCACCTGCCACCAGCTCCCAGTGAGCATGCAATCCCAGGGTGCATGGTGACAGAAAGAAAGCAGGCTCTGCCACGTGCTGAGCCCGAGTTCAAATCCTGGCTGCCATCTATCGTACCTGTTCTCATCACTTCAGCTGCATTAACTGAGTGAATCCTTTCAACAGCCCTCTGACATAGCATTACTGAGGGCTCCATTTACAGATGAGGAAACTGAGACAGCTGGGAATGGGCAGAGTGGAGGTTTGTCTTTCCGGAGCCTTAAACACTAAGTTACGATGTCCACTTATGATGTATGAAAAGCACATCACGGAAGTTAGATGGGCTGGGCGGGAACTCAGAGAACAGCCCGAGTAGGGAGCACCCATCCCTGCTGGGATCTGTTTGCACCACCTGGATAAGGTGGGTCTGGGAGACCAAGAGGAAACTGAGTCAGGGAAGGGCTCTGGTGGGCGTTTGGGGTCCCAACTCACAGCTCCAGCCTCGTCCTTTCACCAAGTCATCTGCTCCTCAGTCATTACCGAGGTGCTTCTCTGGGCCTGGCCCAGGCCTGGCTCCAAAGGGCAAGGTAAGTAAGGGCCCCAGCCCCATGGCCCCTCAAGTGGGAACAGGCCCAGCTGGACACCATTATGGTGAGGAAGCAGGAAACCAAGGCATCCCTTAGAGGGGGCGTCCCCACTGCCTGTGGGAGGGCACTGTGCTCTGACCCTGGAGCTGAGAGGCTGAGACTTCCCATGGCCCCTGCCCAGCCCAGCATACCCCTTTAAGAGATCTGGCCCCTTTAAGAAGACAGCTGGGGCAAGGCCATTTCCCACTGTGTGCCCCCTCCAGCTGCAGCTGCAAGACTTCTGACTTTCACACCCAGGCAGAGCTGGGGATGGGGAGCCCTCCTGCTCCTCCCTTGACCTCCAAGCCACCCCCAGCCGGCTGCAGCCCCAGGTCCCTGTGCCTTGGTCCTGGCCCCTCTGCAGCCCCAGTCATCCCATCCACTCTTGATCCCGTTCCCTGGCTGGGACTCCTGGCTGAGGCTGCTGCAGCTCGGCCCTTCCCATTCCGTGCTTGGCAAAGGGGTGTCTGTTCTCAAGCCGGGGCCCAGGGGGACGGCCAGGGCCAGGGATGGAAAGGGGGATGGAGGGCAGGGCTGTCTAGAGAGAAGCCCCTTTCCTGAGGAGCTGGCTCCACCCACCACAGGGCTGTGGGGTTAGGGCAGGCAGAAGGGAGACCAGCCCACACTTGCGGGGTGGAGAGCATCTATCTCCACGGAAGACCAAAGCAAGCGGGTAGGTTTCTAGAAGAACTGAATGAGCAAGGATAGTCCAGATTGGTGCACAAACAGAAAGAACCCATCTGCCTGGGCAAACTTGCCCTTCGATCGATCACACGAGGGCATGAAACCAGGAGCTGGGTGAGCACCTGTTCTGGGCCTTGTACGTTATAGTCCACACCTGTACTTGTCCCCCTTCCTACCTTAAGCTCTCACCCAACTAGAAGAAGATGTTAGAGCCTGGGCTTTGGGGTCTGACAAATGCTGGGTTCAAATCCCAGCTTCACCACTTCCCCCTGAATGACCTGGGACAACTCATGTCACCTCTCCAGCCTTGGTTTCCTCACATGTAAAATGGTGATAATAATACCCAGCGTAGAGGGCTGTTGTGATAAAGGCTTGGCATGTAGAGTGTGCTCAGTCAATTCACACTCCTCTCTGTGGGTCTGCCTGCCCCACGCACCCACCAGGTCTCACCTGTCTCCGTGGAGCCCCAGACGGGATTCCCAACACTCACAGCAGTCAGCAGTCCTGCCTGCGTACAGCGGCCGTTCGGCAGGGATGTGCAGAGCCATATGGAAGCATATTGCAGAAAGGACTGCAGACCCTCACCACAGAGGCCACCTAGCACCCAGCCAGCTGTCACCCACTGGAATCAAAGTGAGGTGGAGATGGGCCACCGAGAGGGGGATGGCTCTCCCAGAGCTGAGTCAGAAGGGCCCAGGTCAAGTCTCCACATGCTGCTCTTAGCAGAATGACCTTCACCTTCCAAGCCTCGCTCTCCCATCTGGGAAGTGGAGTACGTGGGAGGGTCCCCAGAGATTCCAGCGTGAAGGTGGTTTGCAAACCCCAGCCGAGTGAAGCCAAGGGCTGCAGATTCAGGGCTCAAGGCTGCCCTCGCCTTTGTTTGCTTTATTGAATAAAAGAAAATACTTTGAACACTTAATGGGGACTTGGGGGAGGGGAAGAAGGGTCAGAGAGAGGCTTCGTCCAAAAGAAACATGCTCCAAGGAGGACCCTGCCAAGAAAACCCAATGGGGGCCAGGAGGGTTCTCCTCTGAGCATGGCCAAGGATGGGAGCCTGAGGGGACACCAGAGCCCAGAGAGACGACAGAGGGCTGTGCATGGGGAAAGGACCCCTTGGCCTGCTGGGTCCTCCAGGGATAATGAACAGTGGCAGCCCCTTTCCAAAGCCGTCAAGGCCTCCTTTCCTGCAGTTTCTGCCTCTGCCCCCAGGGGTCACCCCAGAACCCCCCAGCTCCCCACTCAGTCCCATTGAGGCAAGTTCATTCACCCCCCTCGTGCTCTCATTGACTCATTCATTCAGTAGCACAGAGAGGCACTTTTCTGTTCATTTGTTCATTCGTTCATTCATTCACTGATGTACTTGCTCGAAGGTGAACAGTCACGGAGCCTGCCACAAGGCATTCTGGGGTTAGGAGAGGACATGCTCTCCACGGTCTCTGAGGGGGAGCCCACCTGAGGCTGTGGGAGGTCAGTGGGTCAGCTGTGAGGACTTCACAGACAAGGGGTTATCTGGAAAGGTGAGTGGAGAGCACCAGGTGGTAAAGGAGAAGGAGAGGGCAGGCCAAGAAAATGGCAGAGAGGTGGCCAAGAACATGGCGTTTCAGAAAGGGGAGAGGAGACCAGGAAAGGGGTCATGCTCATCGCACACAGCACAGGCCATCTTTGGCCCCAGCAGGGCACTTCACGCATTCCCCCGACTGCTGGGGGCCCTCACCACTGAGGGGGCCAGGATCCCCTGGAATTCCTCAGCGTTCCATTTGGGCCTTCTCTCTCCAGCTGGGTCCAGGCCCTTGCTTCCCAGGGGACTGAAGTCGGCCTCCAGCTGGGGCTCCTCCCACGCAGCCTGGGGAAACCCTGGAGTGCCCCTCTCCCCCCCCCCACCCCTCAGGAAACCCCAGCACTTCCTGCTGTCTGGGTCTCACAGAGCTAAAAACCTTCCTCTGGGCTCCTGTCCTCAGAGGCCGTGGGTCTTGGAATTCAAACTCAGAGACTGCCAAAGCAGCTGGAAAACTGTTGAGTATTTTTCTGAAGGAGGAGGAGGAGAGATAGAAGTTAAAAGGGGAAGAAAAGAGGGCCCGGACAATGGAGGAAGCTGGCCACAGGTTCCCGTGGCTCCTGTGTAAGCTGATGCCTGTATCATGCAACAAGGGGCGCCTACAGGCTGCAACCTAGTTCCTCCAAGGTGGAGGTTTCCACCTGGGAGGGTCTTCCAACCAAGTGCATGATTCTCCCCAGGGAAGTCACTCAGGCCCTTTGCCTCAACTTAGCACCTGAAGGTGTTAAAAAGTCCCAGGTCACCACTCCTGCTGGGGATACTGGCTGTCACCCAGAACTGCAGGGGAAAAGCCCAAGATGACAGACAAGCTCTCCACTTACTCCTCATAGCAGAAAGAGGAAGCTCTGAATGCCAGGATCACTTCTGTCCCTTACTGAATGATCTTGGGTCAGTCAAGCCACCTTTCTGAATTTCAGTGTCATTGGGGATGATAAGAGCTATGATAATAATAAGAGTTATATTTATGGAGTGCTTACTACTTACCAGGCTCTGGCTAAATGCATGACCTCATTTAATCCTCATGACAATTCTATGAAGTAGGTACTTCAATTATCACCACTTTACAGATTAGGAAACTAAGCTCGGAGAGAGTAAGTAACTTGTCCAGGTGACCCAAGCAACAAAAGGGAGAGCAAGGATTCCAGCCGAGCCACGGCAACTCTAGATTCTACGGATGGGACTATGATGCTGCGCCTCCCAATGTTTTCATGCATTCATTGGACAAACAAACATGGACCATCTTCTTGTACTGGGCACTGGGGATGGAGAGGTAAATCTTGTATCTGCTCTCAAGGAGCTTCCAGCCCATTCAGTGAGACAGATAAGTAACCAATTATAATGTAGGGTGATTGTTGTTAAAATAGATATATTACAAGAGGCTGGGTGTCTCGGTCAGGGCATTCAGTGCAAGCTGCTGTAACAAATAATCCCAGCATCTCAGTGGCTTAAAAATATATCACATGGTGCAATGCATTGGCAGGGGCTTCTGCTCTGTGTGATCATCAGGAGAGCCAGGCCTCCTTGGAGTCTCCACTGGATGTCAGCCAACAAGCAGGAGAGTGGCATCATGGGGGACTGCGTGGAATATTTTATGGCCTGGCCCAGAAGTCATGTACCTGACTTGCCCACGTTCCACGGGCTAGAACTAGTTTCACTGCCTCCACTTAACGCACAGGAGGCTGGGAAATGAGGAGCCAGGATTGATGTGTATCTAGCAGGTCTCTGCCACAATAGGGGAGTCAAAGGAGAACATCACCCTACCCGGCTGAGCAGAGAAGCTTCCCAGGGGAAGTGAGGATCAAGCTGGGTCCAGCAATGAAGTGGGCAGTGGGAGGGCATGCCAGGCAGAGAGAACTATGTAAGATCATCTCTCAAAAATGCTTTGCAATGGGCCTTCCCTGATGGCACAGTGGTTAAGAATCCGCTTGCCAATGCAGGAGACACGGGTTCGAGCCCTGGTCCGGGAAGATCCCACATGCCGCAGAGCAACGAAGCTCATGCGCCACAACTACTGAGCCTGCGCTCTAGAGCCTGCGAGCCACAACTACTGAGCCCATGTGCCACAACTACTGAAGCCCGCGTGCCACAACAACTGAAGCCCACGTGCTGAGAGCCCGTGCTCCACAACAAGAGAAGCCACTGCAGTGAGAAGCCCACACTCCGCAACGAAGAGTAGCCCCTGCTCGCCACAACTAGAGAAAGCCCACGTGCAGCTAAAAATAAAATAAATAAAACTTTTTAAAAATGCTTTGCAATGAATTCTAAAGTCTCAGTTATTATGATTAATTTCCTAAGAAATAGAGGGAAGGAAAGTATCTGAGGTCAGGTTGCCCAGAGCAGCCTTTAGCTGAGTATTTGAGGGCAAGTGATGTACTAAGGAATGGCTTTCTGGAGGGAGTCAGAGAGTGGGGGAAGGACAACAAGGAAGGGAAGGAAGCCAAGCAAGGTGCAGGTTGGGGCAAAGGCGTAGCCTTAGCTTGATCCCACAGGGAGGCTCTGGGGCAGACGTTACCCCTCAGAGTTTGTGCAGATTACAGACATGGGCACTGGGCTTCCCTACTCCAGTATCATCCAGTCACTGGCCAAACGGCAGAGTGGAAGAAGAAGGTAAGTCCTTGGGCATGACCCTCTCTTGGCATCTGTGGGAAGCATCTCCAGTCCTGGGCAAGCCTGCAAAGAGAGTGCAGGCACAGGGCGATAGGCACAGAGAACACAGAAGCCAGGAAAGATGAGGGGGGCTGAGCATAGCACCAGTGTTGGGTGCTGAGACAGACTGGTGCCCCAGGGGGAGGGGGACCAGGGGTGGCACTGGGCCTGGTAAGTCCCCAAAAGTACCAAAGATCATACCCTTAGGACCTTTCTAGCTCGAACTAGGTGCAATTATTGAAAGAGCAATGGACACAGAACCTGAGCTTTAATCCTGACTCTGCCACTGGGTGAGTGTGTGGGTAGCCCTCAGAGGTCATTACCCTTGTCTGTAAGATAAGAATGAGAACATATCAAAAAAACAAACAACCCAATCAAAAAATGAGCAGAAGACATTTCTCCATAGAAGACATACATATGGCCAATCGGCCTATGAAAAAATTCTCAGCATGGTTAATTATTAAAGAAATGCAAATCAAAACCACAATAGAGTATCACATCACACTAGTCAGAATGGCCATCGTCAAAAAGTCTACAAATAAACAGAGGGTGTGGAGAAAAGAGAACCCTCCTACACTGTTGGTGGGAATGTAAATTGGTACAGCCACTGTGGAAAACAGTATGGAAGTTCCTTAAAAAACTAAAAATAGAACTACCATATGACCCAGCAATCCCACTCCTAGGTATATATCCAGAAAAGACAAAAACTATAATTTGAAAAGACACAGGCACCCCAATATTCATAGCAGCACAATTTACGATGGCCAAGACACGGAAACAACCCCAGAGTCCCTCAACAGAAGATTGGCTTAAGGAGACGTGGTATGAAATATTAATCAGCCTTAAAAAATAATGAACTATTGCCATTTGCAGCAACATGGACGGACCTAAAGAATATTACACTTAGTGAAGTAAGTACAGACAGAGAAAGACAAATATTATATGACATCACTTATATGTGGAACCTAAAACAACACAAATGCATCTATTTATAAAACAAAGGAATCACAGGCATAGAAAACAAAGTTACGGTTACCAAAGGGGAAAAAGAATGCGGGAGGGTTAAATTAGGAATATGGGATTAACAGATACAAACTACTACATATAAGATAGATAAGCACAAGGATTTACTGTATAGCACAGGGGACAATATTCAGTATCTTGTAACAACCTATAATGGAAAATAATCTGAAAAAAATAACTGAGTTGCTTTGCTGTACACCTGAAAATAACACAATATTGTAAATCCACTATACTTTAGTAAACAAAAGAATGAGAACGTTACCTTGGAGGGTTGTGCTGGAGATTAGAGGTGGGGCCGGGAATACACAGTAGGCACTCAATAAATGGTGACCATCCTTGCCACTTCACTCCTAGACTACACACCCCTGAGTCTCAGGTGTTCTCTAGCGGTGTTACCTACACCGCTAGAGATTGTGAGGGAAATATTTGGTCTGTGTCCCAGCACCTAATATGATTCCCACCTACTTCCCAGTCCTGAAGGTCCTAGGAGGATGGGGAAAGAGAGGGAGCAAACCTCATCTAGAGGCTAAAAGCCTGCCCTACAGAGGTGTCTTCCCACCTCAAAGATCTTCCATTCCAACACGGTCAGAATTGGAAGGCACCTGCCACTATTTAACAGATGGGGAAACTGAGACCCAGAGAAAGGAAGGAGATTTTCCCAAGGTCCCACAGTCTCCAAAACAGGACTGAAAAATAGATGTCACTCCATGTGCCAACTCTGGTCAATTGGTTGTGGCTGTAATAAGATTTCTGAGGCTTTATCTGGGCTCAGTGGGAAAGAATTCCAGGCTCGATTTGTCATGTCTGCCTTGGGTTGCGAAAGTTCAGAGGAGGTATTTACATTACTACAGAAGAAGATGAAAAAATGCATTGGCCCAGCTCACCAACATCTACCGTCTCCCTAAAGGGCTTAGCAACATTCTTATTCATAGAAGGTGGTTCCAAAATAAATCAAAAGGATTTAAGGGAAAAAACCTATCCCAAATTGGGAAATCACGTATTAAAAGCCAGGGTGTAGCAACTGTAACTCTTGACCATCACCCAGGCACAATAACCTTGAAATCCAGTAAGTGACTCAAGTGTCCCGAATTATAGTGAACATTTGTTGTTCCTATTTCTCCTCCCTAATAGTGTCTCAACTTCCTCTTGCAGAATTACCTGTTCCCCACTGCACACAATCTATTGTATCTATTTTAACCAGCCTCTCATCCCACCCAAGCCTGGAATTTGAATCTTACGCAGGGAGACAGAGACTGGAAATGGTGGAGGCTTGTCCCCTCCAGTGGTGGCTTGCTGATCAGCTATCCAGGCTCAGAATGAATCAGCGTCCCCATCACAGATCACTGCCATGGTCTGTGTCTCCTGCTGGTCAGTAAGTTCCTCAAGGACAGGGACTCTGCCTTGTTCACTGGTGTATTTCCAAAGCCCGGCAAGATCTCTAACATAGTTGACATTCAGTCATTTTTGTTGTTCTCGAATGAATTAATGAACACACAAATGTAAGAAAAGATACAAGTTCTGAATCAGAGGGCAGGATTTAAAAGCTAGCCCTGCTTTTTACTAACCTGCGAGCTTGGGCAAGCCTGTTACTTCTCTGAACCTCAGTTCTCTCATCTATAAAATGGATGCAGTTACCCATACCTCCCAGGATTGTTGACAGGTTTAAATGAGATAATGGATGTGAGAGTGCTTTATAAACTGCAAGTGATGTGCAGAGGGTAATTACACCAAGGAAGGGAAAAGGTTAATAATAAGCCTAGATAATACAAATAAAAAATCCACCCTAGCAGATAATTAGAGTCAAGATGAAGCAGGTGTCGCCCTTGTCCAAAAACAATTGGTAACTCAACGTCTGTGTCAAGTTGAAAGTCACAGAAAATTTAATTCAAACATAAGGAGAGGGACTTCCCTGGTAGCGCAGTGGTTAAGAATCCGCCTGCCAGTGCAGGGGACACGGATTCGATTCCTGGTCCAGGAAGATCCCACATGCCGCGGAGCAACTAAACCCGGGTGCCACAACTACTGAAGCCCGCGTGCCTAGAGCCCATGCTCCGCAACAAGAGAAGCCACCGCAATGAGAAGCCCGCGCTCCGCAACAGAGTAGCCCCCGCTTGCTGCAACTAGAGAAAGCCCATGCACAGCAACGAAGACCCAACGCAGGCAAAACTAACTAAATAAATAAATAATCAAACATAAGGAGAGTCTGTTGACTAAAAAAACTGGGAAAGGAGTTCCTTTGTGGTCCAGTGGTTAGGACTCGTAGCTTTGACTGCCGTAGCCCAGGTTCAATCCCTGGTCGGGGAACTAAGATTCCGCAAGCCACACCGTGCAACCAAAAAAACCCCCCGAAACTGGGAAATGTGTGGTACTGGCTTCAGGCAAGGTTCAATCCAGTAGTTTAAATGATGTCATTAAGGACCTAGTTTCTAAACACCAAAGACTCAGTGATAAACACCAATCAGAGGCCCAGTTACTGAGCCCATGGTAAGAACATAGGACATTTTTATTGAAAAAAAATTTTTACTTGCTCTTAATCTGACATAGAGAACAAATATAAACTTTGATGATTCAGGAGTCAGGGTCTGTGGGTACATACAAAAGAAACTAATATAGGCAAAAGAAACTTACTAGAAGAACTGCAGGGAGGCTGGAGAATAAGGCTTGAAAATGGACAGAAATCAATGATTGGCAGGGCCATGTCAGGAAGGGCCTTGTAAGCCATCATAAAGAATCCCAGGGCTTCCCTGGTGGCGCAGTGGTTGAGAGTCGGCCTGCCGATGCAGGGGACGTGGGTTCGTGCTCCGGTCCGGGAAGATCCCACATGCCGCGGAGCGGCTGGGCCCGTGAGCCATGGCCTCTGAGCCTGCGCGTCCGGAGCCTGTGCTCCGCAATGGGAGAGGCCACAACAGTGAGAGGCCCGCGTACCGCAAACAAAAAGGAAAAAAAAAAGAATCCCAAGGTCAATGGGAAGTATGGAGGAAATGGGAGAGTGATAAGCTTCTATTTACATTGTAGAAAACTCCCTGTGGCTGCAGGAAAGATGGAAGGAAGAGACGGGAATAAAGGAAGCCAGAGATGAGGCTGTTGCTGTGGTCCAGGTGAGAGGCGATGGAGGCCCAGATGGAATCGTGGTGAAGTAGCGCTGAAGTCCAAGGACCTGAGAAGCGGTAATAAAGGGGAATGAATAGGATGTGGAGGGAGACTGGATATGGTAAAAGAGTCAAAAATTATCTGCAAGTTCCGAGCAGGGCAGCTAGCGTTCACTGAAATGGGGGATGTGGAGAGAGAACACCTTCATCCCACCGCGCCTTGAGTGGGGATGGTACGGCCGGCGCCATTTGTCCTGCAGAAGGCCTAGCCCAGGCAGCCTGCCCAGAGAACTGGCCAAAGAGAGATGGGCTAGTGGAGGGTGCCCAGTTTGGTACCGGACGTCAGGGTAATTCCAAGCTCTTTTTGGGTACAGAGATGGGCCCCCAGAGCCAAGTTCTGGGATGCTCTCTGCCTCTGGCTTCCCGCCACAGGCGTCAGCTGCAGAGAATATTCAAAGATGTAAACATGATGATTTCATCAAGGTCCGCGTGTCAGGGGACACATGTGCAGGCGATGGCAGCCCATCAAACCGTGGAAATTCTGACCCGGGAGGTTCAGACAAAACAATGTGGAGGCTTCCCTCCCCCGCGTCCCCTCTGGCCTGTGCCCAGTTCTCAAACATGGTTAATTAATGTAATGAATTATGACAAACGTGTATGGTGCCTCTGATTTTCTGACAGCTGATACAAACAGAGGCCGTGGCCAAGAATCTCAATGCATACATTGCGCGTGCGCACGCACGCACAGACACGCACGCACACACACACACACACACACACACACACACCACAATTCCACCAAAAATAGCTTGCAACTGGGTTTGTAATTCAGTGACTTTTCCATCTGTACTGGAACATGGCAAGAAGTGACTGCTGCTGCTAAGGGTAAAAGGAAGAGTTGGAAATATGCTGCTACCTATTTTTTTTATTATAAAGCCCTTTTTTCTTAACCACTGTCTCTCCCTAGGACACACATTCATTGGTTACCTTTAGCCAACCCTGCATTCTATGAGGGAAGGGACCCACATTCACTGAGGACCTACTATGTGCCAAGGGCTTTATATACTAAGTCTGAACTCTTGGTTGCAAGCAACAGAACTCCAATTGAATCAGCTTAGGGTAAAACAAAAAGGGGTGGGGTGTAGAAAGGACCTTGAAATATCTCATACAATCAAACAAAACTGAACATTCAAGCCATAAGAAGGGCAGGGAATGGGACTTCCCTGGTGGCTCAGTGGTTAAGAATCCACCTGCTAATGCAGGGGACACAGGTTTGATCCCTGCTCTGGGAGATCCCATGTGCCACGGAGCAACAAAGCCTGTGCACCGCAGCTACTGAGCCTGCGCTCTGGAGCCCACGAGCCACAACTACTGAACCCACATGCTGCAACTACCGAGCCCGAGCGCTGCAACTACTGAAGCCCACCCCATGCCTAGAGCCCATGCTCCGCAACAAGAGAAGCCACTGCAATGAGAAGCCTGTGCACCGCAACGAAGAGTAGCCCCTGCTCACTGCAACTAGAGAAAGCCTGTGCGCAGCAATGAAGACCCAACGCAGCCAAAAAATAAATTTAAAAAAAATTCAAAAAAGAAAAAGGGCAGGGAAGTAGCTACAGCCAGTGACTCAAATTCCAGCAGAGCTGAGCAAGCACTCTCTCCCTCTCTCTCTCATAATCAATTCTCATTTTTCATGGATTCTGTATTTGTAAATTTGTCTACTTGCTAAAATTTATTTGCAAACCCTAGATCAATATTTGTGGCATTTTCACAGTCATTTGTGGACATTCACAGAGCGGAGAAAAACTTGAGTCATCCGACACACATGTTCCCAGCTAAGGTCAAACTAGGAGACACTCTGTTTTCTGGTCTCAGCTCCCATGTTATGGAAAAGTGTCCTTTTTGTAAGTCTATTTAATGCCATATTTTTTCTCATTTTAGTGCTTTTTGTTGGTGATTTCACTGTTGAAAACGACCCCCCAAGCATAGCGCTGAGGTGCTGTCTAGTGCTCCTAAGTGCAAGAAGGCTGTGATGTGACTTATGGAGAAAACATGTGTGTTAGATAAGGTTCGTTCAGGAGTGAGTTACAGCGCTGCTGGCTGTGAGTTTAATGTTAATGAATCAACAATGTATGTTAAATAAGGTGTCTTTAAACAGGAACACAAGTAAAACAAAGTTATACACTGATCAGTTGATGAAAATGTTGCGACCAGGGGCTCACAGGAACCTACCCTGTATTTCCCCTAGGAGCAATGGTTGGATATTCACTAGTTCAGTTTGTGGTCACTTTATAGAACATAACTACCATGAATAACAAGAATGAATTGTATCTTCTGTTTCTCCTTCTCTTTTCCTTCCTTCCTCCCTCACTCCAGGTCAGGGTCCTTGGTAGGGCAAGGAACAGGCCAACAGTTCCTAAGTCTCATGTCTCATAGCTTCTGCCACTAGAAAGAGAATTTTCATGGTTTGACAAATCCTGAGAGAAAATCCTGGACCAATTGAATATGGTGGGTGTAGGAATAGTCATATATGTACATGGCATCTCCCAGTGAAACCACATAAAACACAGAAGTTCCTGAAAGAACAGAAGTCTATTCTCAAATGACTAGAAAAAACAAAACTGAGCAGACTAACACACACACACATGTGCATGTACATGTTATTCAATTCTCATTGCACAAGTTTTACCACATCCCCATACTGCCTGTAACATTACCAACTAGTTTTCCTTAAATTGACCCTTTTTTTCCTTTGTTTTAATATATCTGAAAGGAAAATGTATATTTCTGCCACGTATAGAAATTGATCATTAAAATAAATTCATAACTGTTCAAATAAAAAAAAATATTAGCCCATGAACCAATCTAAAACTGATCACATGTTTAGAAACATAGGTTTACATTTTTGTCTCTGTCCCTGGACTAGGCAATCTGTTCAGAGGGACCATTTCAGCCCAGCACAAGGCCTAGCACAGAGTGAACACTCAGTAAACATTTTATGTCTAGGCTAAGATTGCTGCTACCTGCATCTCCCTCCCGTGTATCTTTGGAGAGGAGACTGGCTGAAGAGGAGGAACCACTCAGGAGGAATGGAGGAAAAGAGGGAGGCAGAGAGAGGGGGAAATGGGACGGTGCCTAACCTGGCTGAAGCCTATCTGACCTCACCTCTCAGAACTAAGCCTCCGTGCACCTAAAATGTACATTTCCTATTGTCTCAGCACCTTTGTCTGGGCTGTATCCCCTTCCCGAAATGCTCTTTTCTTTCTCATGACTCATTCTTCAAATTCTACCTCCTTTTCTGTATTATTAGTTGGGAAGCTTTCAGCAACACGTAACAGAAAACCCAACTGAAACAGACTTACATACAAGAACATTTTGTTATCTCAGACAGTGAGAAGTCTCAAGGCAGGAAGGACCCGTGTTGCTTTATTCAGTGGCTGAACAATGGCATCAGGGACCCAGGTTCCTGCCTTCTCTTTTCTCTACCACCCTCAGTATAACAGCTGGTTCTCCTCATGGTTGCAAGAAGGCTACAACAGCTCCAGCCATCACATCCTCACCAAAATCCAGACTCAGAGAAGTGATCATAATTTCCTTGTGTCTGTTTTTAAGGGTTAAGAAACGTCCATAGAAACATGCCCCCACCACCACCACCCCAGACTTCCCCTCATAGCTCATTGGCCAGAATAGAGTCATATGCACCTGTCTTAAGCCAGAATAGAGTCATATGCACCTGTCTTAAGCCAATCACTGGCAAGGGAAGTGCAGTTAGCATGACGGGCTTTGATGAATCAAGACTCACCCCGAGGATGAGATTGGCACAAGCCTTCTCTAAAGTACATGACACCATAGAGAAGCAGGAAACCCGAACAAAATCTGTGTTCTGTACTGCCACATTCTTTTAAATAACTACCCTCAAGTCACTTGGATAAAATCCCTCTTTGGTCCATGGAAGCCTCATGTCTAATGGTTCAAATGTCTCCAGTCTTGTCTCCCTTCTAGATTCTGCACAAAGACCCCTCCACACCATCTATCAAATTCTTTGTCTAGACTTGTTGAATTACTTTGCACTTATCACACCACAGTATAATTTATAATTTATCTGTTTATGTGTCTGTCTTTGTCACTAGGCTGTGAGATCCTTCTGGGGTGGCCCAGAATTGTACTGGGATCTAAGGGCCTGGCCTGCCTAATGCCTAAACCTAACAGGGGAGGCTCAGTGTGAATGCTAGTTACATTGAATTGTGAGGGCAAAGGGGAGGGGTAGGAGAGAGAAGCAAGGAAAAAGGAGAAAAGAGGACAAAGCAGTCAGTGAAATACAGGCTTTGGTTGCAGACAAAACATAGGATGCCTGGAAGAGCCAGTTCGCTAACTGGGATGGAGGTTCTATTGTGGGAAATAATCATTTGTTAGCTTAAATAAACCCTTTTGCCTCAATTACATGTAATAGAATACAAAGGTATTGACTTAGCCTGGGAGGAAGGCAGAAGTTCAAACCCACCACTACTTCACTTGCAGGTACTAATTGCCCCAAGGCTTAGGTCAAAGGTTATTGCAGGATTAAAACTGACAGTGAAGACAAAAGCAAGGCCTTGACTCCTGAATTAGCTGATTTGCCCCTCTCTTCTGCCGGCTTACCCTGGCTTCTAATAGACATGCACTCTTGGCTGGCAGGTCCCTCTGTCCAACAGAGCCACTGTTTGCAGCCCTCTCTGGCTAACCTGAACCTTCATTACTCTCAGGACCTGCCTCAGACCGTCTGGAGGTACAGAAAGCAAGTGTCAGAATGCACTGGGGGTTGAGGGAAAGCAACTTGGAGGAGCTGATTTCTGGCCTCACAATAATCACAGCATTAGATGAGCACTCATTATGTCCCAGGCACTGTGCCAAGAGCTTTAAAATGTACAAGATGAACCAGGGACAACTTGTCACACCAGGGAGCAAAGAAGCTATCAGAACACTAGGGCAGTGACAAAAGGACGCAAGGGCCAACCTAAGGAGTCCTCACTGGCCAAAGATGGAGGAATCTGACCTTCACAAAGATTAATCACTTCTATGGATTGCAAGACATTAAGTTTCTTAAAATTCTCATGGAGATACTAAAAAAGTGCTTTGGTCATCTTTGGAGAGTGCTAGTTGATGAATTATTCTGAAAACTGGTAAATAAAGAATCAAGTACTTGTCTTTCCTGTGTGAATTATCTCTTGGGATAACTGAATAGTTGATGGGGAAGAGTTCTTGTTTACAGAAGAACCCCAGTCAATCACTGCAGAAGAAATGATAGAAGTAGAAAATCACCATTTTGCCACTCTCCTGAAAAATGGATCTGGGCCAAGGTTTTCCAGCCTCAGCACAATTGACACTTTGGGCCAAATAATTCTTTGTTATAGGGCCTGTTCTGTACATGGTATGATGTTTAGCAGCATCCCCAGACACTACTTACTAGACGCCAGTAGCTGCCCCCCCCCCGTTGTGACACCCAAAACATCCCCACACACAGCCAAGTGTCCTGAAGTCACCCCGGTTGGGAACCACTGATGCAGGCCATGACCCTCTGAGGAATGGAGCCACATCTGACTCTAAAGCAGTCCCCAGAGGTGCCTGAGGAAGGTGTGGTACCCACGAACATCATCCTTGTCCATCAGCCCAAGCCCCAGCCTCCCCAACAAAACAGAAACCCGAGGAGAGTCCTCTAGTAACATCCCCTCCCCCATTTTTGCCAACCAAGTTGCCACTCTTCTGTTGAAATCATAAATCCTCCCCTGGCCTCCTTTCTGTGTTTTCCTGGAGGCTATGCTCTCTTAGCCAGGTCTTTGCAAATGCTGCTTCTTCTACCTAGAATGTTTCACCCCTCCCACCCACTTCTATTCTTGCCAATGCTTCCTCATTCTTTCAGGTCTCAGCTTCCAGGACCCTTCCTCCAGGAAGTCCTCACTGACTCCCCCTTTGTACTATCCTGGCCCATTGTGTCACTAATCACAGTGTGTGGTCATTTTTAACTGTCTGTCACCTCAATAAGCCTCTGGGGGGCAGAGATTGCACAGATTTACTGCTTTATCTCCAAGGAATCCAGCATAGAGTGGGCACTCAGAAAATGTTACAGGCAGGAAGGAAGGGGAAAGGAGGGCAGGAGGGAGGCATGACCCTGCGCTATCTTAGTGCTGGTGTGTACACTTGGCTGAGCGTCAGAATGTGACTGACTGTTCCTGTGTGTGCAGAGCAGGGTGCGTGTGAACTTGGACATATGTGCACAATGCAGGAGTGGCGTGCAAAAATAGGGGCTATGAAAGCCACAGCCTTGACTGTCTCTCTCTCTCTCCCATCCCAGCTGCATCTCCCATCGCTCCACCTTGCGCTTCCTAGCTCCTGCCATGCCATATTCTGTAAATCTTCATATATTTTTGCTTCTTTCCACCTTCTCCTTGCTGTTCCTTCTGCCTGGACTGCCCTTCCCCGATTTCTCCTTGCAGTTAAATTTCATTCAGCCTTCCTAAGTCTCCTGACCCCTCACGTCTTTCCCAGTTAGTCCTCTGTGCATCCAGAGTTTTGGGGCTTCTATCTACATGCTCTTCTCTTACTGTTTTATAGTCCATCTGTTCACAACGTTCAACTTTGTGCGAGCTCCCCAAGGGCTGCCTCTTGGGGTCTCCCCATGAGACCAAGTTGAGGTACCTCTGTGGTCCCAGCTGCGGAAGGCAGGCAAGCAGCCAGTGCCCTGGGGAATGTTTTCTGACTGTATGTCTGTGCCTGACTGTAGAGTGTACGGATGCCCGAATTGAACTAGATTGGGGTCTTCACACTTTTTTCTCATGAACCCCCTTAAATAATTTTGAAGAGAATATCTTTTCAGTAGAAACCATGCCATTCACAATTAAGTTCATCTAATTCTAATAAATACACAATAAGAATGAATAAATGAGCAGTGATAAGTGACAGCATATAAGAGATTTCCACCCAAGTGAAAAATGAATGTGAATTTAGGGTAGCCAGTCATCTTTTTGCAGAAGTTAAATGAAAGTATTTCCCCTGCAAGTCTTAATAAATGTTCAAGAAAAGATAAAACACTAACTTTCCTCTGCTACAAGATCTTTTACTCAAATAAGACCTGTAGGAAGTAATTTTGGAAGGCTTCATCTCCTCCTTCTTGAAACTGGGCAAAATATTCCACAGAGACATGGACCAAGGAATGGATGGATGAGAAACACACCAGGCTCTTTCTCATCTCAGAGGATGGTGACAGTGCAGCAGGACCCAGACTGGTATTTCAAAGAATGCATTTTCAAAATCTTGAATATCGTCATTCCAAGATGGTTTGATAGGTAGGTAGGTAGGTAGACAGGTGGATAGGTAAAGCATGGAATTTAGCCATGAGTTTGTGTCCCCTAAATAAAATAAATTACTCCCACCATTGATACTTCTTTTGTTTTCATAAGACCATCCCTTAGTAGTGAATACGTTCCAGGTAACACTGGGGGAATGAATAAAAGAGACGAGGTAATTAAAGAAAAATTGCCAATACTCCCACAGCACCTGAATTCAGAATAACCCCACCTGGACCAAAACAGGATCCACATTTTGCCCTTACAGAACAGACCAATATCAAGACAAGGGAAAGCCTGAGGCCTTACAGTAGATTCATGGCACCATGATTAAAGGGAGCTCCCCACACTGATACCATCCCTTCATTCCATGAGCTAGAGTTTTCTACATCCCAGGCAATGCCTGCAGTGAGATGCAGGGAGGGCAAGAGGCGTACCTCTCTGCTGTAAATTGGAGGAGGGACTGTGTGGAATGTGCGGCAGGAAAGGAGCCAGGGACCATAGGGAAGTTCTCTAGCAGATCAGTTTAGGAAAGAGTACTCAGGAAAGCTGAGGACCTGTCCATCGATTCCTGATTCCTATAAGATTATTGTACCCATGGGCCTCTCGGAAAGACCTCACATAGCACAAGGTATATACATCCCCAGTCTGAAGGTCCTGGATGGGTACAGATGCCCTTACACGGTAGGACAAGATGAGGGAGAAAAGAATGAGGGTAAGAGAAAGGTACAGATCAGTGGTTCTCTAAGTGTGGCCCCCAGAGCAGCAGCAGCAGTATCCACTGGGAACTTGCACATTCTTGGGCTCGCCCCAGACCTATCGAAGCAGAACGTGTAGGGCTGCAGCCTGGCAGTCTGTGTGTTAACAAGCCCTTCTGGAGATTCTGATGCACACCCAAGTGGAGAACACTAGAGCAGACTTTATTGCTTTTGCCCCTTTATTCTGGTAATAACACTTCCATATTCCTTTGGGAAACCACCCCTGTGCCCCTTTCAGACCTTACAGTTGGTGGAACTGGCCAATGCCCCCCCCCCCAAACTCTAGCTCCAAGGACTTGCCCATGACCTAGGTCTTGTCACTGAAAGATTCTGTCTCCATGATCACAGTGATTGGCTCAAGAATAGAGAGAACTGATCCAATCAGAATCAGCCCTGGGACTTTTACTGAAGCCTCTGAAAAAGGTATGTTCCGTTTTCTCTGAAGTTATTAAGTCAGTAAGATGTAAGGAACTACAGGGAAAATCTTCCTGAGAATGAAGCCAATGTAGCAGAAACTGGGAGAGGAGCCTGGGCACCTGGATCCAGCTTTGCCTGAAGCCAGTGCCTATGTACTTTTCTGTTATACAAGCCAATAAATTTCCTTATAAGCTTAAGTCAGATTTCATGTGTTTCTGTCCATTGTAGCCAAAGAACCCAGAAACAGAGACAGAAGTGGAGATTTGGCAGGAGTAGAGAGGTAAGATTCTCAAACCTGATGGACCTAGTTTCAAATCCTGGCTTCACTGCTTAATAACTGAGTGCTTTTGAGCATATCACTTTGCCTCTTTGATCCTCTGTCCTTGGATAGAACAGGTTAAGACCAACTCCCTGGGGGGCTGCTTTGTGGTAATAAGAGTCACGTGCAAGATTCCAGGAGTCTGACGGATGACTTTAACCAAGCCTTGACCTACTTGACCTTGACCTTTTCGGAGCCTCAGTTTCCTCAGTTGGTAGGAAGCAAATAAAAATAACTACCTCAGAGGATTATGGTGAGACTTAAAAAAGAGAACTGGATAAAATGCCCACACAAAGCTGGTGCTCAGTAGGTGACAATTAGCCCTGCATGGCTTAGGCAAATGAAATTTCAGTCTGACAGTCTTTTAAAATTAGTCAGCACCTCTGACCCACCCTAGGGGCCACAACAGGTCCTGCAGCTGCAGTGGTCAGTCTGGCAGACCAGAACATTCAAAGAGTTTCTCCTTCCACAAGTGGAGGAGCTGGGCAGAAATTCTAGCAAGTGCTAAATAGGTCCGTGAAGCTGCCCAAAGGACGGGAGGAATGCCTGGTTCATTAACGGCCTGCTCTGCAGGGGTCCACGCACCGGGGCTTCCCGCCGTCTTCTCTCCTTGCCAGAGCTGGAAACCTCAGCCAGGGGGCCAGGCAGTTCCAGACAGGATAGCAAGGGTGAGCCTCGCCACCATCTGGTCCCCAACTCCCCACCTAATGTTTGTAACAGACCCGCTACCTAATTGCATGGTTGGGGGGCAGCCTTCACATCTTTAGCACTTAATTCACTACTGTTTCTTTGGAAGCCCCAATCCTGGGGCTGTGGAGGGAGGCCTCTGCCCATTTATGAGGCTTTCAAGCCCCGAGCATCCCAGCCCAGTCTTGTTAGGCTCCAGCTGGGCAGGCAGCCAGGAGAGCATTTCATTCCCACACTCAGCCTGGGCCTATACCCCCTGCCCCGCCCCTCAGTTTACCTGGTTGGTAGGAAAACCCCCAGACCCAGCCTCTCCTTGTTATCATGTCCTCCCCACCCACCCAGTAGGGACACTCTACTTCTCTTGCCCCAAACTTTGGTGCTTTATTCCCCTCTCCAACCCCAACAAAAGCAGGGACGAGGAGGAATGGTGGGGAAGTGGAAAGGAGAAACAGGGAAGCCTGGATTCAAATCTGGCTCTGTCACTTTCTATCATGAAACCTACGGCCAGTTGCATTCTTCTGTGGGTCTCAGTTTCCCTACTTACAAAATGGGCCTTCTAACACCCATCTTGCAATGTCCTTGTGCCAATCAAATGCGATGATAGTAATAGCTAAGGTACCAAGACCTTACTCTGCACCAGGAACCATCCTGAACAAGGTGTGTGCCCATCACTGTGATCATAAGGGTCGGTCTAGAAGAGGTGCCTGATAGATGTCACTTCCCTCTCCTACGCCAGTGGTCAGGGGAGGGGTGGCCATAGAGGGAGGAGACTAAATCCAAACAACGCCCAAGGGTGGGGTGGGTAGGTAGAGAGCTCGCTCTGGTCCCCAAACCCACTTCTCTCCCGATGTGGGGACAGATCCTACTCTTCTTGCTTACTGGCCCCTTGAAATGCTAGGCAAGGGTCCATCTTTATTCACTTCTGGCACAGAGTACCACCGTAGGGGTGAGGGGCAAGAGGGTGAGGGTCTGGGATCAAGAGACCTCAACCATCTCCTTCCGCCCTCTACTTTTTTGGGTCAGAGAAGCAAATTTTGGAAGGATGCTAAGAGGGACCTGGCTGGCCACTGAAGGGGCCCTCTGACCCTTGACCTCCCTGGAAGAGCACTGACTCACCTCCCTTTGCTATACACCCTGCTGGTTTATTATCAGCATCATCTCTATTCATTGGTCATCTAATGGGCTCTGTCATTAACTTGCTGGGTGCCCTGGAGCGAGTCACTTCCCCTGTCTGAGTCGTGGTTCCTTCCTCTCTAAAGTGATGAGGTTGGGACTTCCCTGGTGGTCCAGTGGTTAAGACTCTGCGCTTCCACTGCAGGGGCCATGGGTTTGCTCCCTGGTCAGGGAACTAAGGTCCCGCATGCTGCTGGGGCCACGGACAAAAAAGAAAAAGTTGAAGGGAGGTGGAGAGAAAAGACTGAGGATAAAACACTTGCATGGGTGCCTTCCAGCTCTTACTAGGCAGGAATAATCCCCAATAATTCACTCTCCCATCTCTTTTGAACATTACATGTGCCCTGCAAGGTAAAAACAGTTGGATTAATGAAGGATATTGCCTCACAGAAAAGACATGATGTGCCCAGTGTCATACAGCTGGCCAAGTGGCCAAGAGGAAAACAAACTCAGGTACCTTAGGTCCCAGATATCTGTGACCTCTGGGACACTGATATCTTGGGGAGGATCCAGAGGGTCAGGGATGGGCCAACATTAGGCACCTGAAAATGTGGTTTATATCTGCCTCCTTCCCCCAGAGGGGTGGGAGATGATGGACATAGAGGCAGGATCAGCGGGCTAGGGGGAAAGACTGAAACTCTGGACAGATGCCGAGTGCTCCAAGCATCCAGGCTGGCGTCAAGCCATAGCTCTAGGAACAGACGGACTTGGTTTCAAATCCCAGCTCCTCTACTGACTATCTATGTGACCTCAGGCAAGTGACTTCACCTCTCTGAGCCTGCTCTATAAAGTGAAGCTAAAAATGCCCACCCCAGGGAATTCCCTCGCTGTTCATTGGTTAGGACTCCACAGTTTCATTGCCAAGGGCTGGGGTTCCATCCCCGGTTGGGGAACTAAGATCCCACATCCTGCAAGCCACGCAGCGTGGCAAAAATAAATAAACAATAATTTTAAAAAATTAAAATGCCCACCCCAAAGGCTGGTTGGGTGGATTCAATAAGATCATGCTTGGTACATAGTAGGTGTTTCAAAAGCGATGGCTGTTATTACTGGGGCTCTACTCAGTTGGACTGTGGAAACACTCATTCAGTTCTTCCCTTAAGCAAGCATTCTAAGACATCGTCCTTGGCTGAGAAATCTTGCCAGTCCACTGCACTTATCATTAACATATTTCTCATAGCTCAGGAAATATCCAGAATGCTCTGTCCACATCTTCCAAAGTCAGACCCCGAGAGGGGAAGTGACTCGTTCCAGGGCACGCAGCAAGTCTCTACGTCAGGGGTCTCCAAACCCCAGGCCATGGACCAGTAGCGATCCATGGCATGTTAGGAGCTGGGCCTCAGAGCACGAGGTGAGCGGCAGGCAAGCGAGCGAAGCTTCATCTGTATTTACAGCCGCTCCCCATCGCTCACATTACCGCCTGAGCTCTGCCTCCCGTCAGATCAGCGGTGGCATTAGATTCTCATAGGAGCGCCAACCCTACTGTGAACTGCACATGCGAGGGATTTAGGTTGTGAGCTCCCTATGAGAATCTAATGCCTGATGATCTGAGATGGAACCAAGGTGGTGATGCAAGTGCTGGGGAGCGGCTGCAAATACACATTATCATTAGCAGAGAGGTTTGACTGCACAGAGACCATAATCAATCAATTGCTTGCAGACATATCAAAACCCTATCAGTGAGTGGCAAGTGACAATTAAGCTGCATCTTATGGAGTAGACTGGACGTAAGCAACACACTTCGAGTGTCACTGTCTCCCATCACCCCCAGATGGGCCCATCTAGTTGTACAAGCTCAGGGCTCCCACTGATCCTGCATTATGGTGAGTTGTATAATTATTTCAATATATATTATAATGTAATAATAATAGAAATGAAGTGCACAATAAATGTAATGCACTTGAATCATCCCAAAACCATACCCACCCCCCATCACTGCTCCATGAAAACAATTGTCTTCCATGAAACCGGTCCCTGGTGCCAGAAAGGGTGGGGACCACTGCTCTAGAGGGCCAAGGAAAGGAAATCATCAGGGGCCCCATGGCCCCTGAGAGGGAGCAAAGGCAAGGAGTTGGGTGTGGGAGGTGCCAGCAGCCTGTGGGATGAGGATGGAGGCCTGAGGATGTGCTGGGGGGAAGAGGCAGGCATAGCCAGGAGCAGGAGGTAAGGCAGGGTCGTTATGGCCTCAGGCAGCCCCAGGCTGGAGTCTGCCCGCCCTTCTCCATGCAGCAGCCAGAGGAGTCCCTTTCAAGTGTAAGGCACATCACATGTGGCTCCCCATCTCACTCCAAATAAAAAAGTTCAAGTCTGGCCCCCTCCAAAACTCAGCCTCCCTCGTCCATTCTGCAGTAGCCCCACCGGCCCCTCCTTATTCCGTTGACAGGCCTCCAGGCCTTAGCACTCTCTCTTCCCTCTGCCTGGAATGCTCTTCCCCTCAGTGTTTGCATGGGTCCCCCCTCCAGAGGCCTTCCCTGACCGTTCTCTCTAAAATAGTAGCCCCATCACCTCTAACCCCTCACCCTATTTTCTTTTTCCTTATGATTTACCACTACCTGACATATTTTATATTTATTTGGCTTACTGTATCTTCCCCAATGGAATGTAAGCTCCACGAGGGCAAGGGCTCTGCTCAGCTCATTGCGGTATCTCCAGCATCTGGCACAGAGTAAACAATACATATTTATCAGATGAATGAATGACTGGTTGATTGAACTCTGGTGCCATGATTTTCTAGCTTGGATTGCTTTGGGCAGGTCATTTCACTTCTCTGAAACCTCCAATGCAAAAGATAGTACATATCCATCTCATAGGGTTATTGTTTCAGTAAAATAATAGAGGGTGAAAGGGACTGACACATAATAGGTGCCCAATAAATAACAACCACAATTATTATCACCAAGGATCTCAAACTCAGTCACCTGCTCCCTGAGGTCTTGGGCATGTCAGTGATGTCTCTGAGCCCCAGTCTGTTCACCTGTCAAACTCTGTCCCACACAAGGGATGTTTGCTGGATGCCTGTGGGGTGGACATGAAGCACCTAGCAGGGGGTCTGACACCCAGTAAGCACTCACCAAGTGGCAGGCACTGCAGTCCTAGAAGGTCTAGGATTTGGATACCGGCCCCACCACTTTTTCCATGACCTCGGGGAAGCAGACAAACTTTTCCTCATCTATAAAATGGGGATAATGATAGTACCTTCTTCGCAAGTTATCAGGAGGTCACAATGAGATTGTGCCCCTGAAAGGGCTTCACAAAGCCCTCAGGAGATGTGATGTGACAGGCAGGAGGGTGAGCCACAGACACACAGGACGCAGGATGGGGCCCAGGGATAAAGAAAGATAGCACCCAGCATTGTGCTTGGCCTGAGCTCAGAGGTGGGTCATAGAGGGAGCTTGGAAGAAGCCAAGCTCCATCCCTGTCCCGGAGCTCTCCGCAGAGAAGGCGCTACTGTCCCCCACGCCACCCCCCAGCCCTGCCCCTTCCTTCTCCGTAGGGCCTCACGGGGGACCTCTTCTGGCCATTCTTGGCAAGCGGCGTTTTCAAGGGAGGCAGGTGACAGCAGCAGGACCCTTATAAGAGGCACCTTTGCCTCAATCAACCTCAAGCCCAATCTGCTTTCCACCTCCACATCCTGGGGCAGGCCCTAGGAAAGAAGACGTAGGAGAAAAGGCCCCTGGAAGTTCACGATGCCAAACACACTTCTCGTGCTCCAGCCCGCGAGAGTCTGAGGAGAGAAACACCAGGTCCCCTCCTGACCTGGGCCCTCTGACCCCCTCCACCACCAGAAGAAGGAGAGTGGGGCCCACCACTGCCTTGTTCAGCCTGTGCCTGGCAAAACCCAGGTGTCGACTCCACAAATGACTCAATTAATCATCCCTAGACTGCAAATTCCATGAAGCATGATTTTTTTTTGTCTGTTTTGTTCTTTGATGAATTTTCAATACCTAAAAGAGTGCCTGGCATTTAGTAAGGGCTAAATAAATATATGTTGAATAAGTGATTCCACAAATAAGTCAATGAATGAAGCAGAGAATCATTGCTATCAAGAGAATTACTATAAGTGAAGTTCCTTGCGGGCTGGGATTTTTTTTTCTTGTGTTCTTTGATAAATCCCCAGGGCCTTGAAAGGCCTTGGAACATAGGAGGTGCAGAGTAAATGTATGTGAGAGCATATGTATGTACTGAATCATGACTCACTAGAGTTTAATCTTTCTGGAGGCAAGGGTTTCCATCTGCTTTGTTTAAGGCTGCATTCTCAGTGCCTACAACAGTGCCTGGAGCATAGCCCATGTCGAATGAATGAATGAATGAATGAATGAATGAATAAGCAAGGCCCCAGCTCTCAGCCCAATGACCTCAGACTGAGAAGAATGAAACACAAAGGGCACCTGTGCCCTGCCCCCGGCCACCACTCGCCTCATGGTTTTTTAAATAATTTGTCGATTGTTTTTAATTGTTGAGGCAGTAATACTTGGTTCATGAAACTGCAATATACAGAGAGGTGAAATAAATAGCTTATATATATATAATATATATAATATAGCTGGTTTTAAAATATTCCCTTATTCATTGGTGTACTAGGTCACGTGAGTCATGGAAGGTTGATAGCAGCATCCTCCAAAACTGTGAGCAATGCAGGGTCACCATGATTGGACGAGGCCGTCTGTCGTCGGAAGTCGAGGCGCCGAGAATTCCGAGGGGCACACCTTCCCTGCGCGGTGTCTCGGGGCAGCTTGCAGCAGACAATAAATAAATGACTGCAAACCAGAGAGCGATTTTTGTTGGGAGTCTGGGGCAGGGACAGGGGATTGGGAAAGAGGGGGGAGTATGTTGGGGGTGAGGGGATACTACTTTCTCTTTGTTTTTCTCTCTCTCTTTTTTGTTCTTTTTGCTTTTTTTGTCTTTTTTTTGTCTTTCTTTCTTTTTTTTTTTTTTTTTTTTTGCTTTCAGAACCTTTGGGAAAAAGGACTTTGGTTTCTCAGAGTGTCGTTTTCCTCATTCAAGTCCTCCTCTGGGGACAAGTTTAGAGTTGTCTGTTCCTAGAGAGACACAAGCACCTGTGTGTTGACAACAGTCCCTTGGTGTGAGTCTTTTGTCATAGGGAGTTTCAAGTCAACAATAAAATCCTTATCGCTCCCCTCCCCCAAGAATTTTGGTTCAGTTTTTTGTCTTCTTTTAAACACAATATACAAAAATAGAAATTCTTCCTTATTTTTCATGTAAAAATATTCCTCTGATTGCAGTTCTCTGTGAGTGTGAGTGTGGGCTGGGGAAGCCTGGCGGGGCCACAGCGGGGCCAGCCTAGCCGGGGTGTGTGGGGCGGATCCGCCGGGACCGCTTGGTCACTGTGGTGTACTTGAAGGGCTTCTGCAGCTCTGCCTGTCCCTTGGGGTAGCGCTTCATGAAGTGGACGTCCTGCTGGTTCTCCCGGGTCTTGGGGCCCTTCCGTGGCCGCCCCTTCTTGGTGAAGCCCACGTACCAGCCAGAGTACTTGGCCGACATCAGGGCTGTGTAGTTGTTCTCCAGGACCTTCTCGATGAACACACACTCTTTGCTGGTGCCATCGGGCTGCAGGAAGAGAGAGGAGGAGGTGAGAAGGGGGAGGGCAGGCACAAGGGACAGAGCTATGTAGAGAGGGCATGAGCAGGTGGCCAAGGCTTGGGGTCATGGAGTAGAGAGGGCCTGACCCAAGCTTTGGCCTCAGCAATTTTACTCCCTGGATCTATGGAGTGGATTTGTCATACTAGCCCCTGCATCCTTCCCTACTCACCAGTTAGGTAACACCCTCCCATTACCACTCAGGGATCCATCTCTTCCACTCTCCGTACTGTAACCAGGGGCTTCCACCTCAGCTCTACTAGAACAAGAGGCCTAGACCTGACCAATCAAAACATTATTTCCCATGACTCGTGCAGAGCACAGCACGTGGCCTGAGCCATCCAATCAGCGTTCCTCGAGACCCTTGTGTACGTAATCCCCAAAATCACAGGCCGATTTACACTTGGGAAACATGTAATGCTGAAGCTAAGGCAGCCATTGTACCACCATGAAGGGAAATTCTGTCTGACGACAAAGCCAGCTTGGAGCAAGGAAAGACGAGAGGAAGAGAATGACAGAAACCGCGTCTTCCTCACACCTTTTAGCTTCTGGACCGAGCTGCATCTGAGGTTCAAGTTACCTCACTGTTATGTGGGCTAACAATATCTCATGTCCTTTAAAAACAGTTGAGAGCGTCCTACCACATGCAACAGAAAGGAGTCCCAAGTGATGTGCACTAAACCTGAGATGAAGCCAACCACTCAACTGCCAATCAACTCCACTGTTATATAGTTAAATATAAATTCCATTACATGTGGGATGCGGTACATCTTAATGTTTGGTGTGAAGAGTGGTGGGAGCCTCTAAAAATAAGAGTTTGGGCATGGCCAAACTTCAAAGCCTGTAGCCGTGGTTCTGAGATTTCAGGGTCCCAGGTGAGCTCCCTGGGAGACTATGCTAGGCAAGGAGCACTAGATTCAGAGTCAGAAGTCGAATCAACTCTAGCACTTCCTTATGTGACCTCGGGCTAGTTAATTCCACTCTAAACTTTGGATTCCTCGCCTGGATCAAAGAGGGAAAACGACTCCTGCGCCATAGAGATGTTATGAGGAATGACGCTTATAAATGAGCCTGGCACACAGTAGGAACTTGTTAAATTATTCCTGAAGAGCAGGTGGTTTGGACAGTCTGGCCTCCCTCCTTGGATCTGGACAAAGAGTGGTGCGAAGCAGGCTTTGAATCTCCTCCTTGAGAAAGTCGAGTTGCTCTATGTGGAAGAGTGGGAAACACACAAAGTTGGAAGGCCTGAATTAGCAGCACTTGAGTTTCCAGCTAACATCTCCAAATTTAGGCCGGGCCCACTCCTCGTTACAGACGGATGCCCAGCCAAGTTGGAAGCCCAGCGGTCTGGCTGTGCGTGGAGACTGAGGTGCGAGTTCCAGCCTTTTGTTTGAAGTGGAAAACGGGCTGGAGCTTCCAGGAACGTTCACCTTTGAGCAGAGGGCAAGTTTGGGCCCTGCAGACAAAGTGCTGAACTCCGCAGAATGGGACAGGCAGGGTAAGAAAACATTCTCTGGAGGAGAGATCTTTTGAGGAGGCTGCAGAGTGGGCAGGGGGGTAGGGCCTGGGAGACACACACAGGACCCAGAGGACATTAGGGACTGGGTGAGGAGTGAGGGACTATTGTGAGGGAAGCAGGGCATATGTGCAAGGCTGATAGGAAGGAGTGGTCTCTGGGCTCTGGGCCCCCCATGAATAATTCTGGAAGCTGCCTATCCAACCTGAGTCCAGGTCCCTTGGCTGGTTTCCATGGAACAGTCAGAGCAAACTGAATAAAGGCTACACCATGGCTGTTTTCCCACCCTAGAACATCTGCCTGGAAAACTGCTTTCAACCTTCAAGGCTCAGTTCAGTAACCACCTCCCCTGGGAAGCCTTCCCTGACTGCCATCTAGCTCCCTGGGTATTTCCTCCTCTTCCTTCAAGGCTCCATTTAAGCACCAGGCTTTACTGAACTCACATACTCCATTTTCCGAAACCCCTCGACACCCATTCCTTCTCCCGCCGCCCCCCAACAGAGCAATTCTGTATCTGCCTGCCTCTTCATCAGCCCAAGAGCTTCAGGAGGTCAGGACTGCTTCTCAGTTGCTCTCCTGGCTCAGCACAAATCTTAGCCCAAGACAGGGGTGCCCAGAGCATTTGTGGTTAAATGGATGAGAGTTCTGCTGGGATAGAAATGGTGGGGTTGACACACGAACGGGTTTTCCTCCAAAAGAAAATGGACTCTGCCTCCTGGATCTCTTACGAATGTTCCAGAGACAGTCATGAGCTATGAGAGGCCCCTCCTCTGGGGGATGTGCCGAGAAGAGTGAGCAGAGGGCTGGAGCTCTCTGCCTGCCAGCCTTGGTCTCCCTCCTCATCCATTCACTCACATTCAGAATTTATTGATTGCCAACTACAGGCCAGACATTTCCACATGCATTGTCTCATTTAATCCTCATAACTTGCTAAGGTAGACTCTACCTGGTAGAAGAAAACTGTTCAAAGAGGCAAAAATGGCTTTCCCAAGGTCACGGAGCTTGTTAAGTGGCAGAGCCAGGATTTGAACCTGCGTTTGCCACATGTAGCTCGCGTCTCTGCTGTCTAGCGCCAGACAGGCCCATGAGGAGAAAGGGTATGGAAGAGTGGGTGCTGCCCATCAAAACACCTCCCCTCCCCCAGGCCCACAGAGCCACCGTGGGCATGAAGCAAGAACTCGGAGGTTCAAGGGCCAGCACACTGCCTGGCACACGTGCTCATTCACGTCTGGGTTGAGGATCTGGGCTTCAGGCTGAGATTCCTGACACTCCAGAGGTCAGGAGCCCCTTGGGAGGAGCCATGGGGCCTATGATGGTCACAAGTTCCCCACCATGAACTCAGACCCAGTGGATAAGAAGCTAACAGTAGGCTGTCCTGGGGCTTGACCCTCACCTCTGCTGAGTACCTCTATAACCCTGCTTACGGCCTGCAGAGATTTTAAAAAACACATATGCATGGGCCTCACCTCTGAAAATGCTGACAGATCATCAATATTTAGAGAGTAAGTGAATAGCCCATCCCAGAACCTTGGTGATTTAGTAGAATTTGATCATCTCTCCCCCTCTGCCACCTCCAACCTCCTTCTTTCCAAACTGGAGTCCTATTCCTTCTATTTGACCTGAAGACTGAATCCTGATCACATCATTTGGCCCCTAGATCTAATCTTCCTTGAAACTAGAACTACTCCCTGGACGTTTTTAGTTACATAGGCAAAAAAGTCCTTTTATGCTTAAAGGCATTTTGAATTGGGTTTCAGTCACTTCCAACCAAAGCAGTCTTCACAAAGATACAGTGGTAGGCAGGGTACCCTCTGCCCTGAAAGGGTCTGGGGCCCTATGTTGCCCCAAAGAGGACACACCAGTAATCACACAGGAGGGGGCAGATGAGAAAAATCCATCTGGGTTGAATGTCCACAAATGGGGAAAAACTGCCTAGTACATAGTGTTTGACGCTCAACAACTCTTTATGGAATGAAAGGAAGTACTATCTCCTAGGTCAGGTGGACGTGGGGTCCAGAGAGGTGGCAAGGAGAAGCGGGGGAGAAGAGCTCTGGTATATGATGGGTACAATGCAGCAGAGGGAGTAGCACAGCCAAGGGTCTGGAACATTGGCAAAGGCTCTGCTGGGGGCTCAGCCAGATGTGTCCAGCTGTGGTCAGATATGTAGAAGACTGACACCCAGGGTCAAGACCATCCAAGGAAGCTATCCTGTTGAGCCAAAGGAGCCAGAGCCTAAGCTGAGGTCAAGGAGTCCCACAGGTGAAGGACCTGGCTTCAAAGAGGAAGGTAAGTCATGTTTAACAAGTAAGTGCCTACTAAGTGCCAGTGGTATCTTCCCATTTTACAGGTAAGGACACTGAGGCTCAGTGAGGTCAGGGCACTTGGATTCCTGGGCCTCATGTGGCTAATTCTGGCTGTAGGTTAAGAGTCAATCCTCAGAAAGCAAGCACCCACATTTCTATTTCTTTGGTGCCCCTGCAGCCCTTTGGGCAGGTACAAGAAGCATGATGGATGGATCCACAATTGGATGCAGCGGGGGATGCAGGCCCGAAGACAGACAGTGACAACCCAGGTTAACAGAACGGAGAGAGACGGCTGTGTGACGGGCTATGGGCTTCAGGGCGGGTGCGCTGACTGAGCAGTCAGTGAAGCCAGAGGCTATGGCAGGATGAGCCAGAACTCATGGCAGGATGGTCAAGGGAAGGGCAGTCCTGGCAAAGGGTACAGCATGCACAAAGCCTGAAGGCCCCCTCAGGGAGTAGAGGCTGGCAGTGCCATGTGTCCGTGACATAAGGACCACGAGGGCGGGGAAGCTCTCCCCGAGGAGTGTAGCCTTTCTCGGGTAGGTGGTGAGGACCCAGGGGCTGGTTCTGAGCTGAGCTGGGGGCAGAGGGTGGGGAAGACCTGATCCCTTTTGTGCTTTAGAAAGCCGAGGATGGGCACCGGGGAAAGGCCTGGAGGTGGAGCCTGAGGCCGCTGAGGAACATTATTCCCGAGAAGGTATGAGGCCAGAACAGAGGCAGGACTTAGGGAAGCAGCAGACACACCAGCTATCTAGAGTAATTCCAGGACTGGGGTCTGACCGGCTGGGGCGTCTGTGATGGAACAGCAACCCAAGGGCCTGGGGTTCCAGCTGCAGGAGCCAGAGAGTGAGGGGCGCTGGGCTAGGCAGAGGCCAACAGGGGGACCTGCCCAGGGCAAAGTCAGGACTAGGGTGCGGTGGGTTGGTGGGGCGCCCTTGGAGCCACCCAGGTCAGCCCAGAAGACCGGAAAGGGATGACGAGGGGGAGCTGCAGCAAGCGGGGCGGAGCGAGGGGAGGGGAGAGGAGGGGGCGGGCGGGGGCGAGCCTCCCTGGGCTACGCGGAGCCTCGCCGCCAGCTGAACCATCCCCAATATTAATGACGGGAGAGAGGGCGAGGGGGCAGGAAATCGGAGCCGGCTCCTGTGGAAGCGGTGACTCAGCGGCCAGCCGGCGGGCGGGCGGAGGGCGGCCGGCGGCGGGGAGCAGCCCGAAGGGACGGGGCTGTTCTTTTGACCCCAAGACGGCCCTCCTGGGGTCAAGATGCCGGGAACCGCGTAGACGGGGAGGGAGGGGCGCGCAGGCACTGGGCACGGCGGGCTGCAGCGCGGCCCCTCCTTTAAACAACAAAAAAAAAAGGTTGGGGGGAGAAAGCCGGGCGCACAACTGCAAGCAGGTTGGGCCTGGGAGGCGGCCCAGGCGGGCAGGAGAACAAAGCGCCTGACGCGGTGCTTGCCGCGCCGCCACAGGAAACGCACGGCCAGGCCAGGGCACCCGGCGCCCGGCCTGCCCGCCGCCCCTGCCCCGGACCCCCTCGCTGGCCGGCGGGCCGGCCTCGGGACGCGGAAAGTGAATCACTAATTAAAACCACTCCTTGGCATCCCGGGGCGGCGCTACATGGATTACTATTATTTTGCTCTTTGAGAAGCTCCAGTCGGTGTGGGCAGTGCTGCTGGATTCCTTTGCCTTCCAAACCGGGCTTTGAAGCCCGCCTACCTCTAGCGTGGGACCTGGGACAAGTGCCCGGATGTGGCCAAGCCTCAGCTTTCTCATCTGGGAAATGGGGATGGTGGCGGTACCAACCTCTTGGGATTATTTTGGAGCATTTTTGCTCAGTGCCCAGCAGAAAGCAGGTGCTCAATTAACAGAGGCTATTGGTACCGTTGTTATTAACAAATAATAAGCAACAATACCCTGGCTCTGTCCAGCCAGGTAACAAGTCCCTGGCCTGTTACCTTCTCTACCTGTTACCTTCTCTACCCTGGCCTGTTACCTTCTCTACAGGCACTTGGGAATGGGGGAGGGGAGACGGATAAGAATTGAGGGATTCAGCAATTCAAAACCATGGCTTAAACAGGAGTTGAGGTCATGCTTCCTTCCCCCCAACAAGGTGTAATAAATGCAAATCATCACCCAAGGTCTTGCCGCCAAGTAGAAGAAGCCATCCTCCTTGGAATCTGGGTCTACCCTCCACCCCCCACTCCACCTGTCCAGCAGAAGCCACAGCCCCCTCCAATATACAAACTGGATAGGGGGTGAGTCGGGTCCCTGCAGAGAGAAGGAAACATGGAGCGTGCCACTATAGAGCTACCACCAGTAATGCTTTCCACTGGAACATCCAAAGGAAGCAAGTGTATGAACTTCACAAACAGACACTAGGAAAAAGGGGGGCAGCATCAGTGGAGGCTCAGAACCCCTGGCATGTGGGTCCACACCCCACCCCTGCCCTAATTTGTTACATGCAGCTCTCTTGCCTATTCCAAAGTAATAAAATCTTCCTGAAATGCTAGAATCATGAGGCCCAGAGCTGACGAGGCTGCTGGGTTCCAGAGGCGCTGCTTTGAGGAGTCGTAAACCCCTGGTGATTGTTAAAACAATGCTGCAGCCCCTGCCCTTGGCCTAATGGTTCCCTGTTCCCAGACATCAGGTACATTCAGGCAGGGAGCCTCAGAACCCCTCGAGGATTCTCCCACTACCAAGCAAGCCAGAGCTCCACATCCACCAGGAGAGATCAGGGCCCTGCGTGCTCACCAAAGTCACAGCCACAGATACCTCGGCCTGACAGGCTGCAGGTGCGGGGACAGAGAAGTCCCTGGGACACACACACGCACGCGCACACACACACACACACACACACACACACATTCATGGGGCCTGTTTTCCATTTGGGAATGATAGGGCCCTGGATGCACTGTTCCAGCTACCCAGAGCTGCTGGGGGACCCACCCAATCTAGACCATCACTTACCTTCCCCACAAGCTTGCCTTTCCGGTTCATACACAGGTAGAATTCCGTCTCCTTGCCCTTGATCCGGACTTGACTACCGAAGGTATCTGTCTCCACTAGGAGCTGGGCTTCGAAAGGCAGAAGGAGAACAAGACACATTTTTTTACCAGGGGCAATGGCTGGCCTAAAGACTCAGTGACATGATCCCTGACCCTGTCCCTGGACCTCCCACTGCCCCCAAATCAGGCATGGGGGATGCCTCTGACAGGTCTCTCGGGAGCACCCTGCCCCTTAGGCAGGGAGAGAAGCTGTCTGACACCTGTTCCCCGACTCCCAGCCTCTCTTGACTCCACTTGGGACCCAGATCGCCCCTTGTGGCTGAAGACCAGTGTGCCTTCTCCTCCCCTCATCATCCACTTCCCCTCCTCCGCCAATACCCTTCCCCAAGGCAGGACAGACAGCCACACAAATAACCCCAGAAAAGCAGCAGTCCCTGGACTAAGGGGTCAGACATTCAGAGGCACGTGAGCTCACACAGGCATGCACACCACACACACACACACACACACACGCACACAAAACACACACATACACACCTTGCCTTGTGGAATGCCAAGCTGCTTCCTCCAAAATTTAGGTCACAGGCCCCTTCCTCCAGGGAAAACAACAGCTGGAGAGTCCCCTCCCCTCTGGGGATATGGGTGAGGGAGTGCCCTGGCCACTTGAAGTGGGGAAAGGTCAGGGAGGGGTGTTTCGAGTCCCTGGGGAAAGGAGGCTATCTGCATAATATTTCACCTTCCTCAATCAAGGCCACCAAGGCTGAAGAATAACTACCTCCCAGGAGCCCGGAAGTCCCAACCAGGACCCAGTACCCCCTGGTGAGGAGTGGGAGGCCCCATGCTAAACCATCTATGCTCCACAGAGCCTCCCTCAGGATGGGGGTGTCCAGAGCTGATCCCCAAAGGCCTGACTAAACAAGGACCTCAAGTGGCCAAAGGGTGACTGCCTCTTGATTAGGCATACTGTGAGACCCCTCCCTGTCCCTCTGGCAGTCCACATTTTCTCCTCAGTAAGGTGCTGTGTGACTTTGGCAGGTCATGTGCCCTCTCTGAACCTGAATCCCTGTGCCTGGATTTCCCACCACCACCACCCCCTTCTTTGCCTATGACGCACCCCCCATTCTCACCCTCCCTCCCCTGACTCTTTGCTTCCCAGCACCTGCCCCTCCCTCACCCACAAAATTTTTATTTCAGTGACAAGGGACTTGCTTCTCAATAACAAAAATCATAGCCCTAAACACAGTATCCTTGGAGCCACAAAGAGTGTACCTCAGTGCCCCTAAAATATACTAGGTATGATTTTAATAAAAAAAAAGTTTAAATATATACCCTGGTGCCCTGCTGTGAAAATTAAAACCATCTGGAACTCAGGATTTCCAATAATTAATCTAGCCTTCCTTTGACACCACTACTAATTAAAATATGATACCCACCATTCCAAGGAAAAAAAGAAGAATTTACATAAAATTTAAAGATCTAACAAGAATTTAGTAATTCTAGGAACAAGGGTGGGGGGGCACATTCTTCTCTCCACCTTCCCCCATCCCTAGTAAACCACTGAGTTGAGAATGTTAACCAACACTGAGATAGGGGGTTACAAGCCCTTCATGTTCCCTGTTCCCCTTAACTCAAATTCCCCATTAACTCTCCTCTTAGCTTGGTCCCTGGGAACCAAGGGCCAAACATCACAGCAGCTCTGGGACATGCTTTCTGTATCTCCTCACAAAGCTCAGGCCCCTCACGGGATGGGGGTTGTTGGGGGGTCAGGAGGGTCCCCAACTCTAGGAGCTTCTGACAAAGGTAGCATGTGTAAGGGGATAGGTGAGAGCTTTGAAATGCACAGATATGGATATGAATCCCTGGCCCCACTTGTCACTGTATGACCTTGGGCCTCAGTTTCTTCATCTGTAAAATGGGAATAGTCATCTCCAATCTTCAACAGTTATGGTGAGGATTATATAAAATGATGCTGTAAAGGGCCTAGCACCCTGTTCTCAGAGGCTGGGTAGGGGAAGCTCAGTAATTATTGTTTAAGTTTCCTAATAACTGCAAAACAAAACTGGTTTCCCAGAAAAAAAAAAAGTAGTGGAAAAAAAATCGGATGTGTGTAAAAGGGCAGAGGTGGAGCAGAACTTGCCTCCCCAAGGTGTGCCCTCTGCCCTGAACTTCCTCAGCATCCTCCAGGGTCGCAGGCACCCCACAATGTGAGTGCATCAGAAAATGCCTTAGACTGGGATTCATGGGGCAATTCTGGAATTGCATCCTGGGGGTGTGACCTTGAGTAAGCCACACACCCCTCTGAGCCCCAGTTTCCTTACCCATGCAGTGGGAATGGGGCTTGACCCTATTCTGAATGTCTCTGGCATTGGAGAGGGGCAGGCATGGGAAACCCTAAGAAGAGGGTGAGGCCACAGGGCTGGGGCCCAGGCAACTCCAGGTGAGTCCAAGGGGGAAAAATGCTCTGTCTGCCCTCCCGTAGCACATGCCTGGGCCTCTGTCCTCAGAAGAGCTCCTACTGCACGCTGGATCTGGCTCCCATGTGAGCCTCCTAAAGTCACATATCCCCACAAGGTTGGGTACCTTTGTCCCCTTTTTACAGTGCAGGAAACTGAGGTTCAGAGAAGCAACCCAGCAGGAAGGGCTGACGTCAGGTCTGCCTGGCTCTCCCTGCTGGGGCCTGGGTCCCAGAGGAGGGTCCCCAGCTCTGGGGAGACTTGGCTCAAAGCACAACCGCCATCTCTCATTAACCACAGCCCATCTCAGGAAGCCCTGGCCTCTGCCTAAGCCATCCAAAGGGCCTGGGGCTGGGGCTGGACTGCACCTCCACCCCTGCAAGCCAGTCTCCCTCACCCCAGCGAGGGCAGGGTCTGCACCAGCCTCTGTGCCCAGGGAGCCAGAAATCTGTTCTTCCCCGACTGCAACAAGCCATGGAGTGACCTAGACTCCACTCAGCACATGACATAATGAGGAGCAAGCCGGGCCAGGATTATGTAAAGTCTTTGGGGAGTAATAGCAGCAGCATTTCTCAGAAAGAGAGGCTCCGCCCGCTCAGACCAGGTTTGCCCCAGAGCCTGCCTGGTCCTCAGCATCACGTTCCCCCTTCTCTTGACTCAAGCCCCAAGCCCCCAAGATGCAGCTCTCAGGAGCTAGCAACCTCATCTCCGCTCAGTTCCATTCTCGTGTCTGTCCCAGGCCAGGCGGGAGGGGTTGAGGATGGTATCTCGCCCCTCACCACCCTGGCATGCCCCCACCCTCTCTCTGCCACTCTTGTCCCCAGCAGTCTCTTCTCTACACAGCAGCCAGAGGGATCCTTTTAAAATATAAAATTAATTGTGCCTCGTCCCTGCTAAAGCCTCCTATGGATCTCCAACCCACTAAAAACCCAGACTCTTTACGGGGACCCGGAAGGGGCACGTGGTCTGGCCCCTGCTGCCTGCTCCCACCTCCCTCCCTCCCTCACAGCCCTCCAGCCACACAAGCCTCCTTACTGTTCCTGCTCTAAGACACTAAGCACACTCCCACCTCAGGGCCTTTGCACTTTTCCTCTGCCTGGAGATTGCTTTGCCCAGAGCTTCCCATAGTGGCTTCTCACTTCCTAGGTTGACATCTCAGCTCAGATGCCACCTCCTCAGAGAGGCCTTCCCTGGCCATGCTGTCCCATGTTGCACTATCCTCCCAGTTCAGCTCTAGCCACCCCCTGCTCCATTTTCTTTCTTTTTTTTTTTTTTTTTTTTTGTGGCACGCGGGCCTCTCACTGTTGTGGCCTCTCCCGCTGAGGAGCACAGGCTCCGGACGCGCAGGCCCAGCGGCCACAGCTCACGGGCCCAGCCGCTCCGCGGCATGTGGGATCCTCCCGGACCGGGTCACGAACCCGCGTCCCTTGCATCGGCAGGCGAACTCCCAACCACTGCACCACCAGGGAAGCCCCCAGCCCCGCTCCATTTTCCTCACAGCTCTTCCCCAAGTTGTTTTATTTGCTACCTTTTCTATTGTCTGTCTCTATCCACTGGAAGGTAAGCTCCATGAAGGCAGGCCCTTAACTGTCTCATTCACCACTGTGGTTTCTAGCACCTAGCCCATACCTGGCTCACAGCAAATGACCAATAAGTAAATTTTAGTAAGTGCATAAAGGGCTTGGTGAGGTAGGTATGAATAAAGCTACTTAAAAGTTAAAGCAAATGAGATTCAGGGAGGTAAAGGGACTTGCCTAATGGTACACAGGTAGTAAAAGCAGGGTAGAAGTTCAAACCAAGTCTCTGATTCCAGGTCAATGCCCTTAGCAACTCTTCCCTCTACCCACCCACCCCACCGTGTTACTCCTGCCACTCACTAGAACTCTGAGCTCCTACCCACCCATCCTTACAACAATCCCAGGAGATTAGAACTATTTTTTTATTATCCCCATTTTACAGGTGAGAAAATTGAGTCCCAAGGTCAGACAGGGATGAAGTTAAAACGCAGGCAGGATTCAAACCCAGGCAGGCTAACACGGAAGTCTGGGTCTTAGCCTGTCTCCCCCACCGGTCACTTCTCCTCCACACCAGTCCCTTTCCTGGGGGAGTTAGTGAGCGAACGAACAACAAAGGCAGGCAGAGAAGGTCTTCACTTGACCTCACCTTCTTGAGGCAGAGGTCTGTGGGTTGGGGTGCCCAAAGAGCCAAAGGTTGGGGCCCATCCCTCCTCAGCTCCGCTTCCAAATGACCTTGAGGGAGGAAGGGGTGCCAACGGTCACCCTGAGGAAAATACCTTCGAGCTGATTCTGGGAGGTGGGGGAGCCCATAGGAGCACCCAAGTCTGGGTTCAAACCGCAGCCAGAGAGGCATGAAATGACTTCAGATCTGGTTTTGACTAGAAGGAAAGGTTGCACGCACCAGAGGGTGAGTGAGTGCAGGATGGGGGGGTTCCACAACCCAGCTCCCCTGAAGGCAAATTCCACAGAGCCTGTCTTACCAGGGCCCAGCACAGAGCAGAAGCCCAGCGCCTGCCCATGGCTGGGGGCCAGGAGCTCGAAGGACCCAATCCCTTCTCCAGCATTGAGAGAGGAAAGCAGAAAAGGAAAAAGAGAAAGTGGAAGAAAAAGGAGCCAGAAAGAAAGCCCTTTCAATAAGAACTCATGCTGTCTTTTTTTCCCCGTTTCTCTTAAATGCGTGGAGTAACAATGACAATTAACAAAACAAAACAAAAACTGTTAATACTTATTTGAGCATTTACCATCTGTCAGGCACTGTGCTTGGAGTCTGAATGTGGAATGTCTCATTAGATCCTCACAACAACCCCATGAGGTAGGCACGATTACACCCATTTTACAGATGAAGAAACTGAGGCCCTGAGCAGTTAAGTTACTTGCCAGAGTCACGCAGTAGGACCAGGATTTGAACACAGACAGAGGAACTCCGGAGCTAGCCTGAGACAGAGAGATTCAGACAGAGGTGAGCAGAGCAGGACAGACATCAGGCAGGTCAGCCATGGCAGAGAAAAAAGAAATGACTTTGATGGATGGATTGATTGCCTGATTCCAGTGTGATTCCCTAGCTGGGCTTCCCTGCGGGCAATCCATAGCCTCACTTTAAAGACTTTTGGTTTGAAGGGTAGGAAACGACAGGGAAAGACCAAGAGGCAGACAGAGAGCCAGACAGACACATACAAAGAGGAACACAGAAGATCCAGAGAAAGGGAACTGGAAAAAGCTAAGCAGGAGAATTGGTTTCTTTTCCCCCAAGCCTCGGGGGTTAAATCCCCAAGACCTGAGAGAGCAGTGGGGGAGCTGGGAGCCAGTGAGAGGCTGGGCAGAGCTGGCCGTATCCAGACCCTGCACGGGGTGGCCAGAAGCCGGCCAGCCGGCCGCTACAATTCCAGTGCTGACAATGCTGCTGGCCACTCTCCAGGCACCATCCTCCAGCGAGGAAACGTCCTTGCCACAAAAGGCACTGGGAGGTCACACCAAATCATACTCCCTTCCTCCCCTCTGAAGGTGGACCAGGTCGAGGCGAGGGGAAGGGAAAGAAGTGGGGGTGGGGGGAAGGAGCCCCTTCTGGAGATGTTTCAGCATCACTATCCTCACACACCCACACACACCCACTGTGGCCTTTCCCCAAAGATGCCCATGGTTCCCCTTCTCCTAAAGTCCCCCAAGGAGGTTCGCAGGCCACGTGGGCGAGCTGGAAAGGAAGAGAGAAAGGATCAATAGGATCGATCGGGAGCTATATTTAATCCTAGCTGCATCTCTCATGTGGCCACTTGAGCTGCAGAGTCAGCGACGTGTGGGTGGCCACTCCTCACTGGGGACAGAAGTCGTGGAACATGAGCTCAGAGGGCAGGGGGTTCAGACAGAGATATTAATGCCCCTTCCCAGCTGGGAGCGCCCCTCGGGGAAGCTGGTCCTGTCGCTCACTGTATCCTTGTTGCAAGATGCAAGGCTGGCTGGAAGGAAGGATGGGAGAGGAGGACAGGAGAAGAGGAAGGGAGCACGGATTGCCCAGGTACCTACTGTGTGCTGGGCTCTGTGCCAGGCACTTGCCCCCGCCCCGGGGAAGTGGTCCCATCTACACTCCCGGACGCACACATGGGTCAGCCATGTATTCACTGGCCCAAGCCTGTACTGAACCGTTGTTTGTGGCTGGCTCTGTGCAGGGGACACAGCAGTGAACACAGTAGACTGAAGCGGCCTAGCCTTAGAGTTTGCACTGTAACAGGAGACACAGAGAGCGAATAACGAAATACTTACCAGAACCTCAGGTAGCAATAAGTGCTAGGAAGAGAAACATACCCACGAGAGGACAGAGACAGGAATTCCCTGATAAGGGGACAACCGAACGGTAGTCTGAGTGAGGCGAGGGAGCAAAAGCCATGGGGACATCTGGGAGAAGGGCATCCCCAGGTTGAGGACACAGCAAAGGCCCTTAGCTGGGGACATGCTTGGCGTGTTCCAAGGGCGGCAGGAAGCTCGCTGGGGCTGGAGCAGAGCGGGCAAGGACGGACGGGGCAGTAGAGCCCGAGGTTAGTGTGCTAGTCAAGAGCCAGGCTACACCAGGCCTTCCTGCAGAGCCAAGGACTTGGACTGCATTCTAAATGAGCTGAGAGCCTTTGACTAACGGAGTGACACAGTCTCACGTTTTGGACTGTGGTGTGGAGAAGGGACTATGGGCCGTCAGACTCAGAGAAAAGAATCTCTGCTGCCTCAACCACACCAGCCAGCCCAAAGGACCTGGCTCCTTGCTCCAGCACGGCCCTGCAGCAGGTACCAGGATGAGAGAAATGGGGACCAGAGGGCCCCCTCCCACTTCCAGCAAAAGCCCTGGAAGACCCCACATACTTTCCTAGGTGAGTCACGCAAGTCAGCCCCTGATTGTGCTTTGCGTGGCCCCGTAATTATTTTATTCATTTATCCAGTAACCTTTAAGGGGGGCCTGCTCTCAGGACATGTACTAGACATGCAGACAGGCAGAAAGGTCACTGCTTTCAAGGAGCTCACGTTCTCAGAGGGGCAAGGGTGAACGGGGGAGCTGCCTCGAGGGGCAGAGCCCATGCTGGGGCAGGCTGACTCCCTGTGACCCTGAGCAGTGGTGACACAGCTGGAATCACAGACTAATCCATGCCTAACTGGAACAAGCCCACACAGTACACACTCGGTGCCCTGCCCACGCCTTCCCACAATTGTGAGGAAACCCACTGGTGCAGGGACGGGATGGAAAGCGCCCAAGGGGACACAGAGAGTGAGGGACCCAGGCTCTCCCTACTCAGAGTCAGCCCTTGGAAAGGAGAAGGGGCTCTCGCCTGGGGGCTCCCTGAGGGCTGGGCCTGGGCGGCCTCACTCACCGCTGTATCGCCCAGTGAGGGAGGGATCCAGGTGTGAACCGAGAGACCGGGCCGCACGCAACAGAAGGGTCGAGATACCCTTCCGCACCCAGCCTGAGACGGCAGCCAGAGCATGGCCAGTCCGCCCTGCTGCTCGGAATCATGCTGAAGAAGCCTCTTCTAAACTGCAGCTGATATGCCAGGGCCCCACTAAGGGGAGAGAAGCAGTATCCCTTCTGGAAGCCCCACGAATCCGTTCTCGAGAGGGGAAACCTTCACCTGAGCCTATGACGGTATCCCCCTGCCGCCATACAACAGCACGGAGTTCAGGTGGTTATTATGAATATTCTTGCTTTAATAATCATATACTCTTTGAGAATAAGATATTCTCTCATTTCAATTACCCCATTTTACAAAAGAGTAAACAGGACCAGAAAGGCTCACACACACCTAAGGTCTCCAGCTCGTAAGTGGTGGAACTGAGATTCCAATTCCATTCGACTCCAGAATCCACATGCCCACCCTCTCAAAAGACCACCTCCCTGGCTATCACAGCCCCTCCGGAGGCCTGCTTGGGGATGTTCCGGGCACTGTCAGTCCTGGGAGGCTGGCCTACTGCAAAACCTTGGGTGTTCTGGCCTTTTTTTCTTAATCAAGTAGAGGAGCCCTTTTCTGCAAATGAAAATAGGCAGGAATATCCAACCACGTGGCTTATAAAAGCAGAGTTGCTCCCACACCACCATCCCCGGTGCTGGGGCCCCTCCCCCTCCCTGAGGGCTGGCTCAGCTGACCCCAGGTGCTCCTCTGCTGAGACTCAAGTCCCACCACCCAGCAGCCCTGCTTCCTGTAGCCAGGGGGTGCTGACACCTCCACATCCCAGCTGAAGGGCATCAACCTTGGAGGCAGGTAGAGTGGGGCCTTCTCATCCTTGCTTAGCAGGTGAAGAAACCAGGCCCAGAGCCAGACATGCTTGTCCCCCGCACTGGGGGCTGCTCAGCGACCGAGCTGCCACTGGAACCCAGGGGTCCTGCCTCCTGGCCCAGTGCTGTTTCTTCAAGGTGGCAACTACCTGCAGGACAAAGGTGACCAGGACCAAGGGCAGGAAGGGGAGGGGCTGATGTAATAATCCCGGGTGGGCAGGGTGGCCCTCCCCCAGTTCCTGGCCGGCCAGGTGTCCCACTACCTAAGCCTTTAGCCCCCTGGCCAGCATACCTCTCCCTCCAGAGCCGAACCTAAAGCTAAGAAAGTCCTGCATTCCTAGAACAGCCAACCTCAGGGCCCTCAGAGTGCTCTGGGAAAGCTTCAGGGAGCCATGGGGAGAAACTCTTGCAGAATAGCCTGGTGTAGAAGCCTGGCTGACATCTATGCAGATCTCACCGAAGACCGCTCACGGCTGCAAAGTCGGCCAAGAGCTCCTGGGCAGGGCACCCAGACAAAGGTGGGCCTGCATCTTGCACCTACCTGCCTGTGGGGTCTAGCGCCTCGGGACGCTGTCAAATCTGAGATTCTGAGTGTTTTACAGACTCAGATCTGAGATTCCGGGCGTTTCTGGGGATTCCAGATTCCAGGCATTTATAGGGATTGTTTATACTTGGTGTTTGCTGAAATTCCCAGACTGCATTCTAACTGTGTATGAATGCAAGTCTCAGAAGACACCATTCTTTCAGCTGGATGGAGCCCTGAGAAGGAGGGAGCAGGTTCTCAGACCATCCTGGGCCCCCTGGCCTGACTGAGGACTACTGGCTGCCCCTCCCCCACAGGCAGGGCAAGCCTCTATCACAGCCCCATCCTCCTGCCCGGCTTGGCCACATAAATCACCCTCCCAATAATATTTGTATTGATTATCTAGATTGGAAGCCTCAGTTGGCTCCATTGTCTCACTTCCTCTCCCAGGGCTCACAGATGGGATCCCTTCACCTCATCTGCGTTTCTAATGCGACATTTAAATAGAGCAGCCTCAGCGGCCAGCAAGGCCCCTGGCTGCCCTGGGTGTTGGGGGATTGGAGGAATGATAAACATATTCCCTGACAGAGAATCATTAAATCTAGAGTTTGTGGAGCTGGAGGAGAAGCCAAGACGGGCGAGTCCCTGGATACTCCAGGGGTGGTCCCCCAGCACCACCAGGGCGCTTGTTAGACATGCAGGGCTCAAGGCCCCAACCCAGACTCTCTGAATCAACATCAGCATTTTAATGAGAACCCTCAGTGATTCCGACGCATGTTAGTGTTTAAGAAGCGCTGCTCTGGTACAGCCCTTGTAATGTACAGAGGGAAGCTGAGGCTCAGAGAAGGCAAGGTTACACAGCAGGTGAGATCCCCCGAGTCTCCAGTGCAGGCAGAGGAAATGAGAGGACAAGTGGCTTCTGGAGGGAGGGGCCGGCCATTTCTGGCCTCCTCTCCCTCCCAAGCTCTTGACTCCTATCTCAGAGCCTGGACAGATGGTTCAGACCAGAGTCTGACCCCCCTGTACTCTCCCAGCCTGGAGGGGCCAGCCAGAGCTCCGGGGACTCCCCAGGAGGGCACCTCCCTCCCGCCCCAGCCAGCCAGCTGCCCCTTCCCTGGCAGCAACTGGACAGCAGATCCCAGGGAAAACCAGCACCTGGGTCTGCCCAGCACAGCCAGGCGTCCACGGAGGGGGGGCACAGAGAGACGAGGCCCCAGAGAGGCGGCCAGCAGAGGGCCTGGGAGAGGTGGGGAGGAGGGATGGAAAGCTGTGGTCGGAGAAAGGGAAGCAGGGAGAAAGACAGAGATGGTGAGGAGGGGGGAGACAGAGAAATGGACAGAAACAGCCAGAAGGAGGGGAGAAGGACTCAGAGAGAGAGATGCCCAGATAAAAGGAGAAGCAGCCAGACTGAGAAAGGAAGAAGGGGGACGAGGGAGGGAGGGATGGAGGCAGTAAAGAGTGATGGGGCAGGAGAAGGGAGGGGAGGCAGCTGGCCTGGAGAAGCAGGAGCCCAGCGTGGCCCAGCCCTGCCCAGCCCGGCCTGGCCCAGCCCCCAGTGACGGTGCAGCTGCCACACTTGGGCCCTACCATGAGGTCAGTCCTGCCCCGGGGCTGAGGGAAAATAAATGGTGTCCAAGATAAAAGATCCAAGAAATTATTTGTCTTGCTGTCATGTCTTGACTGCAATGGGCAGGGGCTGGCGGGCAGACGGAGCATCATCTCGGAGAAACCCAGGCTGGCAGGCTCGGCCGCAGGCACGCACGTACTGTGGCCACCTACAGCCCCAGCTCCCCCCCACCCAAGGCTGGGGCCTGGGACACCTCCCAGAACCTGGGCCTGAGAAGGTAGGAAGCGATGGAGGTGTGGTCAGTATTTGCTCAGTGTCTGGCCCCTAAATCCCCTCCAGGCTCTAGGAGGGAGGAGTCCTGCCTGCTTCACTCACTGCTGAGGGTCTTTGTGGGGCTTAGGGAGGGAAGGGAGTCAGGGTTAGTTCACTGGGGGCTTAGGGAGGGAAGGGAGTCAGGGTTAGCTCACTGGG
>NW_021703768.1:145698739-146101299 GCF_005190385.1 Monodon monoceros | reverse complement strand
CAGGGTTAGCTCACTGGGGGCTTAGGGAGGGAAGGGAGTCAGGGTTATTTCACTCCTCCCAGCCCCTCTGCAGAGGCAGCTTGGGGCAGGTGATGCTTCCTAAACACCCCAGAAGAGAGCTGGGCAGTTCCAGGGTCAAGGGCAGGTCATGGGGACCATGGCCCAAGGTGCTGTGAGTACCCATGCCTCATAGGTGCACAGGCTCAAGCCCGCAGAGCACACACACACAGGCCTGTCCCCGTGCACACGCACACACTCTCACACACATATGCGCACACACACTCACGCCAGGCCAATTTCCACCACCACCACCAGCATCCAAAAAGCGTGCCCCAGAGGCTCCCATCCCTCCGAGCATCTGAACCTGGGGAAGCAATGCCGTGGGGAGCAGGTTGCCACGGATACCCACGACGACTGGCATTTATGGGGCATTTACCAGCAAGAGCATGCTTTATTCATGTCTTCAGTTACTACTCCCAATAAGGCTCTCAGGGATGCACTACTGCACCCCCATTTTATAGATGAGGAAACTGAGGCCCAGAAAGGCTCAGCGCCAGTGTGCAAGATCACACAGCCAGGACACGGCAGAGCTGGGATTTGAACCTGAGGTCTCAGAAGCCGGGAAGAATGTGTACACGGTCAGGGGGTGGGGGGAGGGGGTTGACACTTACCATACTTGTCCCCGTCCTCGCCGCGGGCGCTGATCCTACGGCCCAGGACCTGAATGTGCTTCCCGCTGGTCCGGCTGTAGAGCTGGTACAGCCGCAGCTGCTTACGGCTCACATCGTCCCGAGCCCGCGTCTGGTTCTCCACGTGGATGCGGAAGTCCACGTTCTCCTCGGCCACCAGCACCTGAGCAAGGAAAGGGGAGATGGTGAGCTACTCTGGAAGTCCAGAGTCCCTGCGTGCAGGAACCACATTCACAACAAAGAGCCAGGGTCTCCTCTATGCCAGCTCTGGGTCAGGCATCAGCACACGCTCATAATTGCCCTGTTACCACCCCCATTTCACAGATGAGGCAACTGAGGCTCAGAGAGATGAGGCAAGTTGCCCAAGGTGGCCCAGCCAGGAAGCAGCAAAGCTAAGAATCAGGTCTAGGTCTATTTGACAGCAAAGTTTGCTATCTTTCCACCACACCCCCAAATTAAAGCAAGAAGTATGGAGCGGAGTTTCCCATGTGACCTTGGGCCCATAGTTTGTTCTGCCTCAGGTTCTTCCCCAGTAAAACAGTGGAGCAGAGCCTCCAGCCTGACTACACCCCAGGGTGGCTGTTAGGATACAGTGAGCAAATGGGAAGAAAAGTACCAAAATCAATATGGAGATGGGAAATGGATGGGGGCATATAATTCCTGTTTAGGTCCTCAGCAGGGAAGGAAGGAGACCTGGCAAATTTCTTCCTGGGAACGAATGAACCAGAGCCCACTGTCATTTCTCCCCTTGGAGCTGATGCTGGGGGCGGTCTCCTCTCCACATCCCAAGTGTCCTCATGCTCGCCTCCACCACCAAGCATTTGCCCACATCCCTAGCCCCTCGTGGAGAAGCCTTTGCTTAGCATCTCTCATCAAAATTCCCTGTATCCCTGGAGGTTTAGCTCATGTCTGACCACACTCTCCAGGAAGCCACCTCTGGCTACGCCAGCACGTATCTCTCCCACCCCTTTTCCCTGAACACGGCCTCTCACGTAGACAACTTGCACCCACCTCCTCACCAGCCTCCTGCTTCTACTCTTTCCCCCTGGTAGTCCGTCTTCCACCAAACCCAATCACCTTGTGCAACCCTCCCCTCCAAACTCTCCAGGGCTTCCCATCGCATTTAGATAAATGTCCCCACCAGGGCCTCAGGGCCCTGCAAGATGAGCCCCCGGGCTTCCCTGGTGGTGCAGTGGTTGAGAGTCCGCCTGCCGATGCAGGGGACACGGGTTCGTGCCCCGGTCTGGGAAGATCCCACATGCCGCGGAGCGGCTGGGCCCGTGAGCCATGGCCACTGAGCCTGCGCGTCCAGAGCCTGTGCTCCGCAATGGGAGAGGCCACAACAGTGAGAGGCCCGCGTACCACAAAAAAAAAAAAAAAAAAGATGAGCCCCCAACTGTTTTCCACCTCCATCTTTTACCACTCCCTCCCCACCAGTTACGCTGGCTGTCTTATTAGGGCTCTGAGCATTCCAAACACAAAATACACACATGCCTCAGGGCCTTTGCACTTGCTCTTCCCTCTGCTTCAGTGCTCTCTCCCAGATTTTTGCACTCTGGCTCCTCTAATTCATTCTGCTCACATGTCACATCCTGAGACAGGACTTCCTTGACTGCTTCTCTGAGGCAGCCCCCACTTCTGTCACTCCTCATCTCTCTACCATGCTTTGATTTTTCTTTCTAGCATTGATCAACCTGACATAACATCTATTTATCTAGTTTTTGTCTGTCTCCCCCACTTGTTTTCTGCTATATCCCCAGCACACAGCATAGTAGGAACTCAAACATTTGTCAAATGTATGAATGAACAAGTGAACATTGAAAAGATCTGGAGTCTGTCATCCTATTTAGCATTAAATTGGGTTCTCCTACGCCCTGATAATTGTATGCCTGTCCCAGCCCATCTTAACCAGAAAGCTGAACAATTCTTGAAGTCCAGACAGCGTTCTGGGTTTGTTCTAGGCACGCTAGGCTTGCAGGACCCCATTCCCACAAGAGCATGACCCCACTCAGCCCATGATGGGGTTCTTGGAGTTGGGGCTGCCCAAGCATCTGTCTCAGCCCTCAGCTGTGAGCTCTCCAGGGTAGGGACCATGTTTTCCTCATTGCTACACCCCATGCCCAGGCCAGGGTCTCTGTCCCCCCGCTGACCTGCACATGTCCTCCAGTCCCAGCCTAGGCTCCACAGACACTTCACCTGGACCACATTATTGAACTTTCGCTATCATCCTCAGGGTGGAAACATTATGCCACGTTACAGATGAGGAAACTGAGGCTCCGAAGCTGAACCAACAAGGTCACAGAGCAGGCAATGGCAGAGTTAGCCCCAGGCCATGTGGCCCCAAAGCGCTGCTTTCAGCTCCACCTCAGTGGGCCCCGCCTGTCTCACCAGTACAGTAGTGAGCAGGATCCAGGTTCAAAATCCAGTCCTGAGCATAAATCCAGAGAAGGCCATAATTCGAAGTGATACTTGCACCCCAGCGTTCACTGCAGCACTATTTACAATAGCCAGGACGTGGAACCAACCTGAATGCCCATCGACAGATGAATGGATAAAGACGATGTGGTTCATATATATACAATGGAGTATTACTCAGCCATAAAAAGAATGAAATAACAGCATTTGCAGCAACATGGATGGACCTGGAGACTGCCATACGGAGTGAAGTAAGTCAGACAGAGAAAGACAAATACCACACGATATCACTTATACGTGGAATCTAAGAAAATGGTACAAAGGAACTTGTTTACAAAAGATAAATAGAGTCACAGATGTAGAAAACAAACTTACGGTTACCAGGGGGGAAAGAGGTGGGGGGATAAACTGGGAGACCAGGATTGACATATACACACCACTATATATAAAATAGATAACTAATAAGGACCTACTGTAAAGCACAGGGAACTCTTCTCAATACTCTGTAATGACCTATATGGGAAAAGAATCTAAAAAAGGGTGGATATAGGCATATGTTAACTGATACACTTTGCTGTACAGCAGAAATTAATGCAACATTGTAAATCAACTATACTCTTAAAAAAAAAAAAAAAAACCCAGGGTTAGCCACTCCCTAGCTAAGGGTCCCCAGGCAACTTACTAAAGGGGTGACAATGGCACCCACCTTGTGGGTTGCTGTGAATATTAAACATACAGTCTTAGAACAGTTGCCTGGTACAGATTTAAGCGCTCAGCAGACATAAATAACTGCTGAGAGGATACAAGGGAGCCCTTTAAGAGGCTCTTGGTGAAGCCCTGCTAACAGAAGCCTCCCCAGGACACAAGTGGATCACACTCTCACGTCCTTTGAGGCACTTCTGCTGCTCAGATTACGGTTTGGGAAGATGTTATTGCTTTTGATCATCCCGACAACCCTAGGACGTGGGAATGCTTATCACCCCCACTTAACAGATGTAGAAACTAAGGCTCAGGAAAGTTAAGTCAGTTGCTTTGAGCTGCACAGCCCGGTGGTGCAGGGCCTGGCCACTGGTGCACCAAGAGTACACACTCTTCACTTCCACTACCCTAAATGGCCAGCCCGTTCACAGCCCAATCTCACACCTGGGACTTGCCTCATTTCACATCCTATCGCTTAGGGAGGATAGAGCTCCAGTGCCCCCTGAGGCCCACACCTGGTGGGCATGTGTCCTGAAGAACCCCCGCCCGTGGCCCTCAACCTTCCTGGAATGATTTCCCGAGGTGGCCTGGCCCTGTCCCCTCCCCCAAGGCCAGGCCTCCGGCCTCCCTCCCTGTCCTCCAGATCTCCTCCTGCTCACAGGAGACCTTATTGACCAGAGGTCAAACCAATCTCCTCACCCCAGGTCCCCTAGGGGAACTGCCCTGCCCCAGAAGCCAGCCTCCCATTAATGATTTTCTCCCTGGCCCACTGGACAGAGGCAGCATGGGTGACCCAGGGTCAGCAGGGGCTATCCAGTGGCCCTTCCCCAGGATGCGGGGGAACAATCCATCTTGCCCAGCTTCCACCATTTAAGCCGTACTCTGTGGCCACATCAATCCCGAGGGCGGTAACAGGGGTGGCATCGGACATGGAAACAGAGTCCGTCCTTTTGAAAAGGCAGGAAGACCCCTGGGCTTCCTGGGCAAGACCTCTGGGGGGCTCCAGGTCTTTGCACAGCCCCTCTGCCCGGATGACACCTGCCCTGAGGTACCTCCTCTGGAAGTATTTTCTGCCCTCCGGCCTCAGGCTGGCTTACAGCCTCTGGACACTACTGTAATGGCTTACTGTCCCCAGAGTCCAGTTTCCCTGGTTCATCCCTGAACCCCCAGCTCTGCCCCCAGAAGGCACCTGGCAAATGTCTGCTAAATCACTGTGGCTAGGATGAGGAAAACCTGGCAGCCAAAATGAGCCCCATCACTTACTACCCAGATGAGCAAGTGGCCCAGAGAGGGTTTTTAAAGCCATCAATTGCTAAGCTTTCCTCTGTTCCAGGCACTCTGCTAAGAAGCCCTCAAGACATGGTACCTCGTCAAATTCCTTAAGCACCCGTGGAGGTAGGCACCAGTTAGAGTCCATCTCACAGACTGGACCTCTGAGGCACCTCTCCGGGGCCACAGAGCTCCAGGGCCTGCCTGCAGAGCACATGCAGAGCGGGGCCACTCAGGAACATCCTCTCGCTCCTCCTTTCCTGCTACTCTGCCTCGCCGCCCAAGAGGGGGCCTGTCTTCCAGGACTTCCTAGAACAGTCAGAGCTGCTCTCTAAACCCATCCAGGTGCATAACCATCAGGGGCACTGAAAAGCTGCAGGGTGACAAAAATCAAAACGCTGCGGCTCTCGCAAGGCGAGCAGGGCTCGCACAGACAGGGTGTCTCCTGGGGCAGAGCAAGGTGCCTTACCAAAGGCTCTCCTTCCCCCACCCCAAACTCACGGATTATCTTTGAGGTCGAGATAGCTTTTCCCGCAGCAGGGTAGCCTACAGTGGGGTCCCCCTGCAGCCTGGCTGAGAGACCCCTGTTACCCCCCAGGGTGACCCACCCCTTCTCTGAGGGGCTTGCGCTCTGGTGGAAATATTCACTCCCCGATCCAGGAATTGCACAGGGGCTGCAACCCGAGATCCCAGCACGGACGTGGTGCTTAGTGGGACAGAGACCGCCACCTTCCGCCTGCAGTCTCAGGCTCTAGTGCACGAGGTGAGGGGTTTTCCTGCTCCCAAATCTGCCTGGCCCCCCACTACCCATTGCACAGCGCCCGCATGTAGTCCTTTACCATCCAGCCCCCGCCTAGCTTCCAAGCCTCCTCTCTTAGGTACCTCGGGGGGAAACTACCATGGGGTGAAAAGAGGTTGGGGTGAGCCCCACTCCAACCACAGGGCCAGCTTCCAGACGTCAACCCAGGTTCCCCCTCCCGCCAGGGAATCCGATAACCACAGTTGCTCCCTCTGACCAAAGGTTTCAACCTCACCCATCCACTCCTGGCTCTGAAGTCATGTCTGAAGCGGCTTCCTATTTCTTCCTGGGCTCGCCTCACACCAACATCTGCCACATCACACATCACCTAATACACACGTTACATCAGCACACCCACACCACACACGTTCAACAACAGCACTCACTGACCTCGGGTGTGAACTGGCTCCACCCCAAAATCACCAACTTACTTGATTTCTTTAACCCTCAGTTTTCTCATCAGCAGAATGAGATTGTTTACAATTATTTACCTCAGAAAAACATAAGTAAGAAGAGCCACCTTTTTTTTCTTTTTTCTTATTTTCTAAACAGTCACTACTTATGGAGCATGTTCTCCATACTAAGAAGTACTTTAACTAACTTACCTTACGTCATCCCCAGAGCAGCCCTATGAGTTGGTATGGTTATCATCCCCATTTTACAGATGAGGAAACTGAGGCTCAGAGAGGTTACATTGCTTGTCCAAAGGCACAAAACTGGTGCAAAAAAGAATCAAGATTTGAATCCAGCTCAGCCTAGAACCTCCGCTCCCCATCTCTTCACCCTCTCCTGCTCTATTCTCCTTTCTCTCTGTCACCCACCTCCTTTCCCCCATTCAGGAAAGCAATTGGCTCCGGCCACAAGCCATATGTGGGGCAGGGACTGAGGTGGAGGATTAAACATGAAAGGACTGAGGCCTTGAGCTCACCCCCTACCCGAGAGAGAAGGAAGGGGTCAGACTGCCCCTCCCGCCCAGGTACCCATCCTCGAGGCCTCACAGAATCCGCGCCCCTGTCTCCAGGCAGCCTGCCCAGAAAGGGAGGGTCTCCCTGGTCCCAGGAGAGGCAGCCCACAGACTTGCGGCCACATTCCACCACTGCCTGCCTCCCCCTCCAGAAGCAGCACTGGGGCCAGCCATGCCAAGGGCTTTCGGAGCTTCTCCAAATTCTGGATTCAAACCTGAGACCCGCACCCCATTCCAGGAGTGGCCCCTTGTAGAGTCAGCACCCCCTCCACCCTGAGATGCAGCTCCCAAACTGTTCCTCAAGAGCAAGCCTGGACTCAGGCCCAGGAGTCGATGCCAGTCATAGCGCTCCGGGGATTATTATCGTCGTTGAGCACGAAACTAACGCTGGATCCCACTTAGTGGGCGTTCGCTCAGTGCCAGGGTCCAAGCTAAGCACTTTCCAGGCACTGTCTCCTCGCTCCTCGCAGGACCTGGGCAGGTCAGAACGATTACCATCCCCATGATAAAGGGAGACACAGAGAGGCTAAGGGATTTGCCTAAGTTGTACAGAAACTGATGCAGCCAAGAACTGAACCCACCTCTGGCTCTGGAGTCCATCAGTTTCCCCTAGCTGACACCCCTGGACAGAAAGCGGAGGAGGGAGGCTGGGCCCACCCCTGAACTGGAGCTTGGTTCACTCAGACTGATGCCTCCAGCCACCCCTTAGCCCCAGGTTTCTCCCCTCTCTCCTGTCACACTCCCCACATCCATCCCAGCCAGGACACAGTGATGCTCCAAACGGCACTTCCCTACCCCCAACCTGTCCATTAAGCTCCTGGGGCTGTCAATGTATTGATTGGCAGGGCTGAGCCGCCAGCACGGGAGGGGGGTGCTGCCACCCAAGGCGCTGACCGGGAGCTCCTCTTCCCCATACATCAGCCTGCTCTGTACAGATTGTCAATATGGGTGCCGCGGCCCGTCAACCCTGCAGCCAGCCTGAGGCGGTGGGGGGGACTCCTAAAGACCCATGCTCCCTTCTTTCCTCCTTTTCTCCTTCTTTCCAATCTCTCTCCCTTGAAGCCCCTGGGTGGGGAGAGGGGTCATGCATGTCAAAGAGGTAATAAACAAGCCCTTTATTCTGGCATTCAATGCCCACCATGGCCTTTTATATCACCCTCATTCCTGAACTTGATGCGACAGCCGTTCCAAACAGCTTGGAGTCCCCTGAGCACATCAAGCTGTTCCCTGCTCCATGTAGAAATGGTCCATGTGCCTGCAAAGGCTTTTTCACACACACACACACACACACACACACACACACGCACGCACGCACGCACACAGAGAGAGACACTCAAAGAGTCTTCTTCACCCAGCTTGTTCCTATTTCAAGATTCAAATGGCGCACCTTCCCAGGCGAGATCCTCCTGCCCTGAGTCTGGTTTCAGGGCCCTTCGTCAGAACACCCTCTGCACCCTTGGGCCCCTGCCCCCTGCACAGATCCCTCAGATTTCTCTCAAATCCCTGAGGGCTGGCACAGGTCCTGAGCACCCCGTGCCCCACACCTGGTACAGGGTTGGGGGGCTCCATACAGATGCCCGGCCCTCAGAGAAGCTGTTCTCCCCACCCCTCCAACTTGCTGACATTCATGCTGCATGCCAGGTCCGTGCCAGGTGCCACAGGGCCCATGGGATGGGCCAGGCCTCCTTTGACTTCCAGGAACCAGGAGCTGGCGGACAAGCAGGCCTCTAGGCACCCCAGAGTCAAAGGTATAACTGCAGCTCACATTTACTCAGCACTTATAATGAGCCATGTGCTGGGCCAAGTGCTTCCCCCAAGTGACCACAGTTCACCCCCTATAGCAACCCCAGGAGGGAGGGTCCATCCTGATGCCTATATTAAAGGTGAACCACAGAGAAGCCGAGAATTCACTCAATCATGCAGCTACCAAGTGGCCGAGGTGGGGTATGACCCAGGTGGGTTGTGTCCAGAGCCTGAGCCCCTATACACCCCTGTGAGCCCCAGCAGAGAACGCACTGGGTCACAGAGCAATGACAAAGTGCTAAGAGGTTCCAAGGCAGAGGTGGGATGGGGAGAGGGGTAAACAAAGCTGCCAAAGCACCTGCCATCTCTTCACAGGGATCATGGAGGAAAAAAGCTGAAGCCTTAGATGTCTTCTTCATCCCACTCAAAACCCAGTCCAGGGCCAGCCATGTTTCCTGATTGTTAATGAGGAGCAGCGCCATAACTGAATGCCTACTGCATACCAGGTCCGAGACATGGTTTCAATTAATCCTCCCAACAGGCCCTAGGAATGGTATTATTATTCCTATTTCTCAACTGACGAGGAGGTAGAGACTCAGAGAGGTTAAGGATCTTTCCCACGGGCACACAGCCTGTGAGTGGTGCAATGAGGATAAAATTCAGACCTAAATCCAAGACCTACGCTCAGACTAGAGGGGGCCTGATGTCACCGATGCAAGAAGCACAGCCTTCCTAGCTTTCTTCAGCACGCTGCAGCATGTTAACACACACACAGGGCATATAATTGATCGAGCAATGACTATTACTCAATTATTTACTGAGTGTCAGCCACAGTGCTAGCTACTCTGTGTGCATTATCCTATTAGTCCTCACCATAACCCTTAAGAAGTAGGTACCTTTCATTACCCCATTATACGGATGGGGAAAACCAAGGTGCAGAGGGTGGAAGGTTAAGAAATTTGCTGAACAGTTGCTCAGCAGCACAGATAGGATTCAAACCAAGGTCTTTCCTATGCCAAAGCCCACACATTCGAGCAACACAGAAGCCGCCTAGCTCACTTCACTGGTACCCAGGTGGAGAAACTGAGGCACACAACGAGCCAGTGACAGAGCCAGGACTCCAACCCAGGCATCCTGAGAGTCTTTCTGCCCTGTGGCCTATGGGGGGCTTGTCTTTGGCCCCATCCTTGGCACAGCAGCATTTTAAATGGGCCTGAGGCCTTATGCCGTTCAGATGTCGGAGCAAACAAAACCCAGTCATCTTCCAGGCCCTACCAGCAAGACTGACTAAAGCCTGAGGGGCCCGCTTACGCACTGATGTTCCAGAACAAATCCCTACTGTCAGACCCAAGGTGCCAACAGCAGGCCTCAGCACTTCTGGAGGCCCAGTGGCTCTCCTCCAGCCTGGGCCACACTGACAGGGCCCTTGGTGTTGCCCTTCCCTAAGTGCTCAGACATGGGTCCTTGTGAGTAGGGGGGAAACCCAACCCAGCACAAAATATGGGGCACACAGATGTTCATCAGACAATCCCGGCCCTCAGAAAGGAAAAAACACCTTCCTTCTCCCCAGTCACCAGGAGGTGGCAGTGCCATGGGTGAGGGGAGCTTAATCCACTGACAGAGGGGTGGAACCAAGGGAGTCCTCCCAGAACAAGAGACACAGGGACTAGGTCTTGAAAGGAAGACAAGATTTCAGAGCCCTGGGTTCTGCACTCTCCCCTGCTCCACACCCTTAGGAAGCAGGAGCTGTTTTGTTGGTTGTTTTCTTCCCATTTTATGCGTGCAGAAGCTGAGACCCAGGGAGGTTAAGTAACTTGTCCAGGGTCACACAGCAAAGACAAGGCAGAGAGACTCTTTGAACCAGCCTGGCAGATTCCAGAGCCTTTAAAGTGCTGTTTAATAAGCCTGGGTCCTAGAGTGGGCAAGCTAGAGTTGAATCCCACTCTGCCTCTCTCTCCTGCTGTGCAACCAAAGGCAGATTATTTTATGCCTCTGAGCCTCACTTTCTTCATCTGTAGAATTCCCTAATTCCAGGCTGGTTGTGAGGCACAGCCTAGATGCTGTGAGAAAGCACCAGCCACGGAAGGAGCCCGCAATACCCAGCAGCAGCTACCAGTATAGTTGTTACCCTGATGGGCCTACACCCTGATTTCCCACACCAGCAACTTCCCTGCTACAGGACGAGGTCAGAACCAAAAGATCTGCTGAGGACAGAAAGTCTTCTTCCTGTCCCCATCCATCTCCCTTTGGGGGTCCAATGTGCCCTCCCAGCCACCCAGGGCTACGAGGAGGCAACGCCGTGGCCCTGACACGCTGCCCAGAGCCTGCTGGACACTGGCTGCACCACCCACAAGAAATGTTCCAAATCCACCTCCTTGCCTCAGAGCAGGTGACACTCCTGGGCTGCAGGTGACACTCCTGCTCCATGCTGGGAAAGAAGCTGGAAGGAGAGTGCTGAATCCCCCAGGCCCTGCTACCCCCCCCCCCCCCAAACCAAACCCACCTCTGGCTCTGAAACCCTTTTAGACCAGAACATTCCAGGAAGATCAGGGTTTGCAGACACCAAGTCAGATGCCCTCAACCACAGAGATGCCCACCTGGCCTCTGATCATCCCCTAATAAGGGATCCTATCAGGGGGATCCAACCGGATCTCTCACTAAGGGCCCCTAGCATGCCTCTTGAGACTCCATTTCCCTATCAGTATTCCTTCTGAACAACTGCAGTGTTTCTGAAAAAGTCTGCCTGGTGTGCTGGAAGGGATACAAGGTCTCGATTTCAGAGTTTTGGGTCTTAGCCATGGCCTTGAAAAATCCCTTCCCCGCTCTGTACCTCAGTTTCTCCATCTGTGAGGTAGGAATATGATAATATTCCTCCTACTCCAGTCTCCCTTGTAGAATGGTAGAAAGGATGAAAGGAACTTCCTGATGCAAGAGCCACTTGGAAATTCATACAAGTAGCACTTTCTCACCAAACGCAGGTCACTTCTCCCCAGCCTTGGTTTCCCCCCTCCCGCCCCACCCCCTCTGCTTCCCCCACCCCCACCAGGCTGGAGGATGCTCTCTATCTCTCAACACTTCACAGCGTGGGACAGGAGGGGTGGGGTTGAAGGAACTCCTGTTTATCTGGCACTCTCCCTCTCTAGACTGGGAGCTCCTTGAGGCCAGGAACGGACTAGTCATGTTCCAGCGGCAGCAAGAAGCAGGCTCCCAGCAAGTATTCGATGAACAGATACCTGACTGGATGGACGAATGGATGGATGAGGTTGCTTCTTCAAGAAATTAAAAGTACAATCCAATAGGATAGCGTCCCATCCTCTTCAAGTCCCAGATGACTCCGTCTCTGGCTTCCCCATCCTAGCAAGCTTGAAGAGAGGTTCTACACCCCACTGAAGAGGCCAGGCATGGGGGTGGTTAGCCTTAGAGAAGGCATGGAAGGAAACTTCCAAACTTGAGCAAGTGCGGTGAGAGAGGAAGCAGCGCTGTGGGAGGGAGGGACCGAGGGGGCAGCGGAAGGCCCCCCTGCCCTGGCCCGCCTCACGCCTGGCCTGTCTGGGGAAGGCCAGGACCTAGCCGAGCCTGGCTGCAGGAACAATGTCAGGCAGGTGCCGGCCGAGCTGCGTGAAAGGCCCAGCCCGGTGTCATTGTCAGCGCTCAGCCAAGTGCAGAAAAGCAATTTACTGGTCACGCCGCTTGCTCCCCTTGGAAATTTTTAAAATTCTTCCGATTTGAGCTATCCACGGTGTCCCAAGTCGTGTGGAGAAGGGATTTTATTAAATTCCCAGCTTCCCGCTCCCAGGGTTGCTGGCAGGGGAGGGCGGGGCTCACCACATTGTCCGGGGTGGGGGGCGGTGCGGGCAGTGTCTGGCATGGACTGTGTTCACAGAAATGTGGCTGGGGGCAAGGGGCCCATCTGGGGTTTGGTGGTTGATGATGCATGGAAAGAGAGAGGAGCCCAGAAACTCTGTTGCTAGGACTGGACCAGTTCCCCAAAACACGGAGGCGGGGGAAGGAAGGGCATAGGTGTATAGAGTTCCCAGCAGAGCAACGTGCTCCTGCGGGATGAGAATTCGCAAAACGTCTTCCACGCCTATCGTATACCATTCATCCTCGGGGCCACCCATGTCACAAATGATGAAGCTAAGTCTCGCAGAGGTCTACATACAGGGAAAGATGGAGCTGGGGTTCAGGCGCAATCCACAGGATGGCAAAGCCCTGAGCCCTTCCCACAGTGCAGGGAGCCTCCCCTGGGCCCTGCTCACCAAGGGTGCTCTCGTTACCACCCTCCAAATGCACCCTGTCCAGGAAGCAGCTGCTCTCCCGGTGTTGGCCCATCACCTCAGTGGGGAGCAGACTCCAGACTCTCGCAACTAGCGCAAGGGTCCCACCTCTCATCTTTACCTCTAACTAACACTCCACCTTGTCCCTCGAGCATAAAGGAGGATGTGAGCCTGCCAACTTTGTCTATAACTCCCTAGGGTAGTGTTGCTTTATCTTTCAGCAATCATGGGTGCTTTCAAAAATCTGTGGGGAGCTGAGAACCGTCTCCCATACACTGCATATATGGGCACCGTTTTGCAGTGTTTCAGGGACCACCCCTCTCCCATAATCCCATCCTTAGATATCCTAAGGGTGCATGGATCATGGGTTAAAAACATCAGTCAGTCCTAAGGCAGTTTGCAACGGGAAAGGCTGCAAAGGAAGGGGGAGGTGGGGCGGGGGGGAGAGGAGGCTCCCTCACCTGCTTGAAGGCCTAACCCCAATGGACCTAACCCAGACGGCCCACCCAGCTTTCCCCTCCCCGCCCCTCCCCGCCACAGGCTGGCTCTAGCTCTGGCCAGGACTTGGAGGTGGGATGCAGAGTCCAGGTTCCCTCCCTCACATTCCCCCCCACCCAGAACACAAAGACCACACAGCAGCCCCTCCTGGGCCCCACTTCAAGGACCAAGAGGCAGCAGGCAATAAGAGGCCTGGGCCACAAAGTCTGAAACCGTCTCTCTACTTTATGCCCATTTCATCGTCCCCGGCCCCAGGCTCAGCGCTCAGGAAAAGAGCTCTCCCCCAGGTCAGACAGGCAGTCCCCCGGGGTGACCCTGGGGCCTGCCCTCTGCTTGGGGACTCAGCTGCAAACCAAGCAGGCTACACCTGGCACTGGCCTCTCTCTCTGACACCAGCCATTCCCCACCCTGCCCCCTGCAACCACACAGGGTCACATCTGCTTTGGCAAACGGCCAGTCTTAAGTTACTGGCTCCAGTTGTATTGATTCAAGGAGTCACCAGGGACCCCAGCCTGGCCAACAGAAGGAAAGAACCCATCAGTCTGTCCATCCATCCTTCCAGCCCCCAGTCCCAACTAGTTGCCCTCACCTCAATGTCCATCCCGATGGTAACAGCTCTCTCTTAGGAGTGGGAGGGGAGATAAGCAGTCTCACCACCACCGTAGCCGCCCTCCACAAGAGACCCGTGAGTCTCAACAGCGCTCAACACACACACCTGGGAGAACCACCACTTTGCCTGCTCGGTGCTCTCCCTGGGCACCTCGGGAATCCAGAAAGCTAAGGCCCAAGCATCCTCTCGAACCCTATGAGGACACCTGCCTTCAACCCAGACGGGGAAGGGGCTCTTTTGGCCCATAATCTCTTTTGGCCCCAGCCCAGCTCCTCCTAGGGCGCCTCCGTCAGAGCACTAGGTGGTGGAGGGCTAGGGCAGCTGGCACTTCCTATTCCCTTTCCCTTTGCGCCCCCCCTCCAAGCTGAGGCAGCCTGGTCTGGTTCTAATCGGGGCTGAAGTCAGCTCCCTCAGTCCCTCTTCTCTTTCCCTCCCCCCGCCCCCCAACCCTTTTCCTTCATTTCCACGGCTTTGGAAGCCCCAGTGTTCCAACTGTCTGCGTGCCAAGACCTTCCCGAGTCTGAAAGCTGCTGAAGTAACAGATCAGATTTTAGCAAGTGCTTTCCAGGCTGAGCGCCAAGCCCTCTTCTGATTCAGGAGAGCAAGCGAGCGGGGAGCTAGGCGGGGAACCAGCTGAGGGCTGCACTACCTTGGGCAAGGGTGTGCGTTGCGGAGCGCGGCCCGTTCCGGGGCCGCCTCGCAGGCAGTGGTCCCTCGGCCCAGGTGCCCCGCTCTGCTCGCTCTCACCCCAGTCTCCCCTCCTAGCACAACATCTCTGTCTCTCCCTCTCTGTCTTTCTCTCAATGCTGCAAACGCCTTTGAAACCACAGAGTAATTTACAACTGAAGCTTTCTCCCTGGACTCCAAATCCACTCGGTTGAAAGGAGCCTTTTTGTTTGGAAGAGCGAACGGAGATGTTAAGGGACGGTTGGCAGAGAAAATCCCTACGTCCTGACTCCTCACCGGCTACGGGCCGGGCGGGGAAGCGGGGTGGGGGGGAAGGGGGGGGCTTGGAGCCGGGCACATTGTAGCGGCTGAGGCCGCCGGCTCCGAGCATCTTCTCCCAGCCGAAGCCGACAGGGGCCGTGGCAGCCCGCGCCAGCCTGAGTCCCGCAACAGAGCCCCTTGCCCTTGGCCGGTCCCCCGCCCGCGCTGGGCGCATTTGGAGCCACCCTTCCGCGCCCTGGGAACAGGTGCACTGGGCTCGGCGCCCAGGAGGGGTGGGGCACAGGGAGGGGGCGCGGCCCGGGGGAGGGGGGGTAGACACGTACCGGGAGACAGGGGCTGGTGGGGGGGGGTCAGAGTCAGAAGCCCACGTACCTGTACCTGGAAGCACAGCAGCAGGAAGTGTAAACACCTGCGGGAGAGAGAGATGGAGAGGCAGTCAGTGGGACTGGAGGGAGGGGAACCCGCGTATAGACAGACAGATACGCAGTCGGAAAGTCAGAAGAACGGCCGGGCGGGTAGACAGAGCCACAGGCACACGGACAGACGTCCAGGCAGGGTGGGCAGCCCCGCACGCGGGCGCTTACAGGCAAGTGCAGGCGGAGGGCGCTGAATACATCGCTGGGCGGGGGGGGAGGCGGCGGCTCCTAGCCCAGCCTGCACATGTCCCCTTCGCGCGGCCGGGACCGGGCGCCTCCGCCGCCGCCGCCGCCGCCGCCGCCGCTGCTGCTGCTCCCTCCTCGCCGGCTGCTGCTGCTGCAGACTCTGCTGCTCCGGGGCGCTCCGCGGCGCGCCCTGCGGCATCAGCGCCCCGCGCGGCTCCTCCCGAGCGCTGCGCCCTCCGGGCTGGAGCGGGGGCTGCGGGGCGGCCGCCGCTGTGCAGGAGGCACCGGCCGGTGCGAGAAAGCTTGCTCACTGCCGGCCGGCCGGCCGGCCGTCCGGGCGTCTGCGGGAGGCTGGCTGCCCGGCTTACTCCGGGGGCAGCATGCGTGGCGGGGCTGGAAGCTGGGGCGCGCTCTCCAGGCGAGGCGCGGGGCTGCGCGGGGCCAGGGGTCAGCGCTCCGGGGCCGGGGCGCGCGGCTGCAGCACGAACGCGTCACGGCCGCTCCGTCTGAGCGCCCGCCGGCTCATGTCTCCTCCTCCGCGTCTCTCCGGCCGTGCGCATCGCCACCTCCCACCACTGGCGGCGGCCGGGGCGTTTTCTACGCGCGGGCGGCGAGGGGGCGGGGGGCCGGGGGCGGGCCCGGGCCCGAGCCGGCACAATGAGGATGCGGGGCCCGGGGGCTCCCCCCTCGGGGCGCGGCCGGACGGGCGCTCAGCTAGCCTGGGTGCGCCGCGCCCACATCAAAGGCGGCCCTGCCCGCTTGCCTGCCTGCCGCAGCCTCTCCACTGCCTCCTCCTCCTTCTCCTGGCGGCTCCGGGTTGGAGGGAGGCGCTCAGACTCTCGGCGACGGGACCGGCAGCTCCGAAGGGGCAGAGCCAGCTAGGCTGGAGCTGGTGAGCGCTCGAAGCCGTCGGAATTCTGCGCCTGGGCGCAATGACCCCGCGCCACGGCGCAAACGCTGCCGGAACTGGACAGGCTGCGGTCCCCAAGAACGCAGTTAGGTGCGGAACGTCCTTGCTCGCCCACATTCGCTACTCGCACTCACAGCCACCAGCGCTTGAGTGGGGAGCAGGGAAGAGGCGGGTCAGGCCCAGCCCTCGGGGCGGCTCCACTTAAGGGGGTCGCTTTTACCCGCTCTGTGAGTTCACGCAGGATCGTGGCATGTCCCAGGCGCCCTCTCGGACGGCTGGCCACCCTATGTGAGCCCCCTTTCAATCTCCGTCCCTGCCGTTGAGGGGAGGGGATCTCGAGGGCGTCTCTTAAGCCCACCCCCACCCCCACCGCCCCCCTTCCAGGGCTCCCGGGTCGGTTCCCGAGATCCCAGCTGGGCTCTCCGGTAGGTGAGCCAGCTTTGGAAACGCACGGCTGCCACCTAGCGTCCCCAAGGCTTCACTGCAGCCCAGCCCGGTCAGGCTATACAGGCCCGGGAGGAGCCAGCAGGACTATGGTCAGCGACCACTCTAGGCCCTTTGCCGGCCTCCAGGCTGAGATTTGCCACTCTTTGCACACTAAGCAGTTTGACTCTTTTAACCAGGTCCCTTCTAAGGGCATCTCTTCTAACGCCCTCCGCCCCTTCAGAGGAATCACTCCTGTCCTTGCCACCAACCTCAAAATGTAGGTGTTCTTGTCACACGTTAACTGTCTCACACTGTCTAGACCTCCAGACAGCTAGGCTCTGCTTTGGCCTAATGCTAAGGGGTTTGTCATAGAGGGAAAGAAACTGAACAAGCTCAAAAAGCAAAACTCAGGAATCCGGACTATTTGGTTAAAAACTTCCTGTGTCACTGGCTATGGCTGATATCGCCATTTCACGTATAGTGAAACTGAGGTAGACACTGTCAAACAGTGCTACTTCCTAGTCATGGAATATGAACTATCATCAGTTGTTCCGATTATCAGGCTTCCCTGCAAGCTATTTTATTTAAGTTCCCTTTCAAAGCTGAGGCCATCTTAAACAGCCTCTGTTTCAGCACTGGACACAAGTGCAGAAAACCTTTACAAAGCTAGGTGCTGAGCAATGGAGAAAGTTCTTGTGTGAAGAGCTGGGCTGAATTTACTTAGCCATTCTCATTGCCAGAACCAGCAAATCCCAAGACAGCATGCAATGCCCAACCACAAAACATATGCTTCCCTTGGGTCCTGTGACATCACCATGCTTGATCTTACTTTATAAAGACCTCTGACAGCCCAGTCAAGAGGTGGGTTTGGCCTACTACCTGCTAAAGTGGGGTGTTTGAAGTATCTCCTGGCCAATAATCAGACTTACAATTTTCTGTACTGTTTTTCCTATTACTTTTGAATGAAATGGGTCCATAATTATTTATATTCTAAAATGCCTGCAATTTTTTTCAAGGCTCAGATAGTGTTTGTTGATTCCACAAATAAAGCTATCACCCAAGTAAGATTCACCCAGAAGTCCCGTCAAGTGAAGTCCTTATTAAGAGCATAAACTCAAGTTAGAGGTCCTGGATTTGAATATTGCCTCCAACATTTACTTATAAATTGCAGCAAGCTTCCAACAGTACCAAGTGTTAAGATGCTGCGAGATAGCAAATGAGATCAGTCTGGCTCACAATGAAGGCTCCAAAGATTTTAGCTATTATTAATAATCCTAATTATGGTTTTCAGGTTATCACATATTTTTCTTCACCATTTCATGAAGTAGGGAAGCAGGATCATTCTTTTTTTTTTTTTTTTTTGTGGTACGCGGGCCTCTCACTGTTGCGGCCTCTCCCGTTGCGGAGCACAGGCTCGGCAGCCATGGCTCACCGGCCCAGCCGCTCTGCGGCATGTAGGATCTTCCCGGTCTGGGGCACAAACCCATGTCCCGTGCATCGGCAGGCAGACCCTCAACCACTGTGCCACCACGGAAGCCCAGGGATCATTCTTAATTTACTGAAAAGAATCTTTTGACTCTAAATCCTGTCATTTTAACATTCTTCCTTTCCATTGTTCACACCTGCAAACTTATTACCATACAGATGAATAAATCTTTTTTTTTTTTGCGGTACGCGGGCCTCTCACTGTTGCGGCCTCTCCCGTTGCGGAGCACAGGCTCCGGACGCGCAGGCTCAGCGGCCATGGCTCACAGGCCCAGCCACTCCGCAGCATGTGGGATCTTCCGGGACCGGGGCAGACCGTATCCCCTGCATCGGCAGGTGGTCTCTCAACCACTGCGCCACCAGGGAAGCCCCCCAGATGAATCTTAAATGAACTTTTTCTATTCAAATTTGACATGTTCGTATAGCACTTAATACGGGTCACTAATTTGGTAGTCACTTCTCACCAATTCATTCAATCACTATTTGTGTCAGGCCCTGGGTGAAGACACACAAAGCCCCTGCTTTGAAAAAGTACTTTACTTCTACTAAGGAAGATGGGCAATAAGCAAATAAGCCAAGAGGTAAATTCAAGCTTACTGGCACTTTGAAGGAAAACAGTGGGATAGAGAACACCAATTAGCAATACTTAGGCTAAGACCCAAAAGTGGGAGAGCCAGCCACACAAGGGAACATTCCAGGCAAAAGATGTCAATTGCCTGCAAGTGGGAAAAGGCTAGGTGACACGCAGGGTTAGCCAAGAGTGGCAAGAGGGTGAAAACAGGCAATAGGTACCTGTCAGAAACCTTCAAAGGCCTTTTAAGGCACTATTTATGTACAACTTTTATTTTTTGTGTGGTACGCGGGCCTCTCACTGTTGCGGCCTCTCCCGTTGCGGAGCACAGGCTCCGGACGCACAGGCTCAGCGGCCGTGGCTCACGGCCCAGCCACTCCGCGGCACGTGGGATCTTCCCGGACCAGGGCACGAACCCGTGTCCCCTGCATCGGCAGGCGGACTCTCAACCACTGCGCCACCAGGGAAGCCCCCTATGTACAACTTTTAAATGCTTGGAGCTTGACGCATGTTTATACTTCTGTAAACACCTTTCTCAGGCAACCTCCCACCACACCCATCACTAGTCTCAAGTTACCATTAGTCTGCTGGCACTAGGTTCTAGTTTCACAGAAATGGAACCATCTATGTGCTCTTTTGTGTCTGGCTTCTTTTGCTCAGCATGTTTGAAATTCAGCCTCATCCCTTGTTGCTTTTATCATTGTTCCTTTTTATTGTCAAGTAGTACTCAGTGTGGATATACCCATTTGTTTGGCAATTTATCAAAGGCTTTGAAACTAAGGGTCAAAATCCAGTTTGTTTTTAAAGCTTACTGCAGCTGGTAAGAATACATTGGAATGGTGCGACAGTGGCAGTAAGGAGGCCAGCAAAAAAGCTGTTACCTGTCCAGGCTAAAGTATGGTAGTTGGGGGCAGGTGCGGCTCTGTGCTAGTTTGGTGTTGGGAGTCGGACACAACTACATTCGATTCCTAGCTCTCGGCTGGCAAATTCACAATCTTCTGAGCAAATTCTCATCTGTAAAATTCCTGGTTGTCTGAAGGGTAGCCGAGAACGTATGCTGACTGCTTCCCCAATGGAATGCAAGCCCTGCAGGGCAGCTGCCTGTTTTGCTTGCTGATTAATCCTAAGCCTTAAATACATACTTTGGGACACAGTACTTAAATGTTTAGATTCTTCCTACCTCATTTTCAAAGTACACTAACAGCACTGCAATCTGACACTCGTTTTCCACCTCTCTCCAATCTTAAGAATCACAAAATTCAGGGAGTCTATAGGATACAAATATTTTGGAGAAGGATGAGAGAACCTCCAGCCTAAGAACATAGGACAAAGGCAGCCTCAAGTCTTCTATCGGATGAAGTAGCTTAATCAGAAAAGTAGACATTTAAGTAGCACAAAATCAGCTCTTGGAACTTTCAGATTAAAAAGGGATGTCTACTGCCAAGTTCAGGAGTCAAGGAGCAACTGGCTCTTCGTTAAGATCCGGCTGGAAGGTGGCCTTACACTTTCTGAAATAACTTTAACCCTGCATCTCCACAGTGCAGACTACTAACCCTTAATAGGGTATTTTCTGTGACCCTCAACCTTTTTCCTCGGATAATTTCAAAGAAAAACACCCCCCCAGGCAATGTAAACATAACCTCCCCACCCCACCCCCATCATCCAGTTAATAGCTTCCGACGGCAAGCTTTAAACCTCATTTTATCATCATGTGCATGATCCCGTAATTTCAGCCTGATCTGCTCTCCCCAAATGGCCTTATTATATTAACCTATTTTGTCCTCTGGTTCAGGTTGAAGGTAACTCTGTTAAGTTCTCACCCACAACCTAACCACATGTGATAGATACTAAGATACCAAATGAAAAGAAGCTTCCTGCAGACAGCCAACAAGTGTGTCTCTGCCCTCCTAGTGTTCAAAATGTTCCCCTTGCTTTTCCAAAGGGTCTGATCTGATCATCCAGGTTAAGTCTTCGAAACAATACCGGGTTCAGTATTAATGAGTATCACTCCCACCAAGGCTGCGGTCTCTAAATGCCATTCTTTTAAAATAAGGAACCAGAGCTCCTTGGAAAAATGGATCATTCCAGGTCTAGAAAGAAAAGCTGTTTATCTTGTTCAAGATAAGCCTGGAACATTCTGTCACACTAGAAAAACTTCGTATCAAAGACTACTTACGGGAGTCAGTGATGGTAGGAACAAGCTTGAAAAGGATTCCTTTGGCCAAAAAGATACAACACAGTGGATTGAAATATATAAAAATATGACTTCAGTGGCCATCATTAAAAAAAGTCTACAAATAACAAATGCTGGAGAGGGTGGAGAAGAGGGAACCCTCCTACACTGTTGATGGGAATGTAAATTGGTGCAGCCACTATGGAAAAGTGTGGAGGTTCTGAAGAAAACTAAAAAGTTACCTGACAAAACTATAATTCAAAAAGATACATGCACCCCTATGTTCACAGCAGCACTATTCACAATAGCCAAGAAATGGAAGCAACCTAAACGTTCATGAACAGATGAATGGATAAAGATGTGGTTCATGTATACAATGGAATATTACTCAGCCATAAAAAGAATGAAATAATGCCATTTGCAGCAACATGGATGGACCTAGAGATTATCATACTAAGTGAAGTCAGACAGAGAAAGACAAATACCATGTGATATCACTTACATGTGGAACCTAAAATATGACACAAATGAACTTATTTACAAAACAGAAACAGCTCACATAGAGAACAGACTTGTGGCTGCTGAGGGGGAGGGGGAGGGAAGGACAGAGAGTTTGGGATTAGCAGAGGTCAACTATTATATATAGGATGGATAAACAAGGTCCTACTGTATAGCACAGCAAACTATATTCAATATCCTGTGATAAACCAAATGGAAAATAAAAAAGAATGTCTATGTGTATAACTGAGTCACTCTTATGTACAGCAGAGATTAACACACTGTAAATCAACTATACTTCAATTAAAAAAATTTTTTTAAAATACTGCAAGTTACCAAAAAAAAAAAAAACTGAATTCAGGACACTCACTTTTTACTTTCAGGAAGTCAGTTTCTTCAGAAGAGGAATTTCCTAAGTCACAAACCTAGAGTAGTAGTTCAACTTTCAGATTACTACCATGTTTAGTTAGCTGATGTCTAATAACTAGCACTATTAGTGACTTCTGAGGCACAGGGAAATCTTTAATTCCTGCGCTTCCAAAACAGAAGCCCTATCTGGATCTGATTAGCTCTATTTAATGAGCTGGGAACAGGACAACCAGTAAGGCCGATTGCTTTCTCTCAGAATGGTGAGAAGTCCTTTTGGGTTTCCTGCCACATAAAAGTGCCCATCAGGTAAACCAAAGTTAAGGTTTAACTTCTATACAAAGCAACTCAAATATTAAAAATTTCAGACTTACTGTTTAAGACAGTATTATGCAGCAAGTATATTTCTACTTCTGAACATGTTAAGGGACTAATACTAATAATTACCACACTCCTACATCACACAGTATAATAAAAAACACTATCTAGGGAATGACTCAACTTTAATGTACTTGCATTATTTGAACACCAATAACTTTTCAAATTAATGTATAGGATGGTTCAGTGATTTGGGATTGTTCTATCAATTTAAAGTAGATGATCTTCTATATCTGAAGTACATAAAAACAAAGAACACTGAATATTTACCATCTCCTACTGTGCCTCCATTAAAATAAAGACATAAAGAGATAAGCTACAAGGACAGACATGGCCTGGAGAAAAGAAACTGAATAATCAATGAAGAAAACCACAATGTAAATGAGTAGAAGAACCCAACACCTGGAAACTTGAGATTAGACTAGACAGTACAGCACCAGTATTTTCCCCCACCCTCCAAAACTAGTTTACTCTGGAAAACCACCCCAGAAATAGAAAGGCTTAAAATCTGCAGACCCCCATCAAAATATCTGAAACTAGAGCCCAGTCAACAAGTACCACCCTCCTAATCAATATAAAAGATAAAATAAACAGGCTGGTGCGGGAGGGAAACAAGTAAACAATGCATGGAATGAGAAAAAGTTTCTTCAGACTCGACATACTACATCCCAAGAACCAAGCAAGAGCATTTGGAAGTTAAAAAAAATAAAAGCAACACAAATTTGAAGACAGAAAATAAAGTCTCTCTCCTAAAGTTTAAACAAAAAGGAATGAGGAAAAACATCCAAGAGAATCAAACAGAAGGCCTAAGAATGGATGGGAGTTAAGTAGAAGGGTGAAATCTCCCAAGTAAAAGGCCCAGACCAGAGAACTGCATCTCTGGAGAACAGACCCACAGTCCACCCAGGGCCCAAGAACAAGTCTACAAGACACATAAAATTCCAGAACACCAGCAATAAAGCAATCTTAATTAGCTCTCAGAAAAACTGGTCATATACAAAGAATACACAAAAATGGAATAGACTAGGCCAAAAAAGGCAGCTCACACCTAAAATTCAGAGAAAAAGATTCGGCTTACAAGGCAGCATATAATTTGATGTCAAAAATCAAGACGTTTTCAGGTATGCAAAAAAAATCAGAATACTTCCCCCATCTATTGGGAAACTACTGGAGGATAGTAGCAAAACAAGCAGAACAGGAATCTAGCCCTGACCATCATGCAATTGAATCTTGGTCTAACGGATGAAGGGGTCCCAAGGTTTAGTCCCTGAATGTCCTCACATAACCACCACATGCAATAAATTAACTTCCCCTATGGATCTCAAATATGTACTATTTTGGATAAATTAAGAAAATAGTCACAGAAATAATTTTGTGTTCTGGTTCAGATAAAGAACCCAAGTTGAGAAAGGCTGCTGCAGGCTATTTAACATGCCAGATTTTCTTTGGGAGTGAAAAGGCTAGGATAGGTGGATAAGAAGGTCTGATGAACATTTGATTATAATTAACTATTATCAAGAGGTGGTAAGGTAAAAGCACTAAGCCCTCTTGATGAAAAACAGATTGGTTAACTCTGAGAAGCAGAACTATTTGGAGGGGTAGGGCAGGATACTATTTTAGAGATTTTGGAATACTATTTGACACTTTTACTACGTACATGTATTTCTTTGACAAAGTACAAAGAGGATAACAGAAAGAGAAACAGTGCTACTGTATTAAAATACTGAGTTTATTTCACATGTATATTTTTGTCTCCCCACCATTTCCATTTGTCTGACCACCACTACTACTATGTCCTATCATAACATTCCATACATACTTAAAACCAAGCAAAGGGTGGAGTTCCATCTTTAAAAACTAAACAGGCATTTTGGACAACACATTCTTGGCAATGGAACCTGGACAACATTTATCAGACACGGTAGGGAAAGTTCTCACTCTGCATTATAAAAAGGACAGCCAGATACCAACTGTTACAGAAATGAAATAAGACGGAAAATTTTAACAAACTGTTTAAACTATTTTCTTAAAGAGACTTCCTCCACTGCCAGAGATCTTGAATAGCCTGGAAAAAAAAAAAGAGAAAAGAAATGTGGTTAAAAAACCACAACACTTAATACACACCAATAAATTAAACCATGTCTCTGCACAATTCAACATATCTATTTTTCATTCTACCACCAAAAAGGTTCACTCTAGATAATTAAGAACTGATTTCAAGGAAATTTATACTTAGGCATAATTTAATTTCAAATACTTCGATTCAGACATAAAATCATGTGATTTTTGTACGCAAAGTCACTTTTATACTAATATACATTTAACAACTTAGATATTTAGTTAAGGAAACAAAGACCAGTTAGGCCAATGTTGCCTCCATGTTATCTGCTTTCGGGCTGCCAGATTTAGAGAAAAACATGCACCTGTACACGGCACACATAAAATTAAGTACACTTATCTGAAATAAACTATATAAATATACCAAAGTTACATCTTTTTTTACCTCTAGTTATATTTCCCTGATGATGTGGGATCTCAACAGTTCCTTATTTTGCATAATAAAATTCCTTAATTACAGTCTTATATTTTGTTTACATTTTAAGTTTATACAGTGGTCACATCCAAATTATTTCATTAATGAGAACACATACTAGCATTAGCATTATGAGACACTATATATATTTAACATGTTCTGCCATATTAGCTACTCAGACAAGCTCTTCTGGTTTGCTGAAACACAGAACACCATCTTCCATGACTAACTTGCTTTTCCATTCTTCAAGTCTAATGATTTAAAATATTATCCAGGTCTTCCCTGGTGGCACAGTGGCTGAGAGTCGCCTGCGGACGCAGGGGACACGGGTTCGTGCCCCGGTCCGGGAAGATCCCACATGCTGCGGAGCGGCTGGGCCTGTGAGCCATGGCCGCTGAGCCTGCATGTCCGGAGCCTGTGCTCCGCAACGGGAGAGATCACAGCAGTGAGAGGCCCGTGTACCGCAAAAAAAATAATAATAAAAAATAAATAAAAATTAAAATATTGTCCAATGACCAAAAAGAAGAGATCCCTCATCAATTTCTACATCCCTCTTCAACATATAATTCATTCTACTTGTTCTCATGCTGGTTATTTAGTAACATCCATGTAAAAGAGCCAAAATCTTCAAGTGATAAAAAACATTTCAAATGACAATCATGTAAGTGCAGTATTAATTATCTACTTCAAGTTGGTGTTTCTTTTCCTATTCATGAATAATGCCTCTTAAAAAAAAATAAGTCTTGATGTTTTTGTCAACTGTTCAAAGGATTCAACAAGTTCTTTTAAAGCAATGGAGAACTTCAATGACTTTGCTCTTCTTTTAATTTACGTGGTCCTACTGCTGAAGAGACATTTAAATAAGGAGGTTTCACTCAATGGATTATTTAAAAGAACTTTGGGGGCCTTTTCTTCAAAGTGTTTCAGTGCTTCAAATAAATAGGATTTTCTTAAATACTGTTTTTAAACACAGCCATTGGATTTCAAATGCAAGAGAACTGAATACCATGTCAACAAATATCAGTCATTCGCTAATCATTACGTTGAATACAAATACTGAAGAACATTTTCATGACACTCTAATGTAAAAAAAAAAAGCCAGATGCTACTTGACTTACGTATTATATAGAATATTGAATGGGACAGAAAACACCTTCGAATACATCATGTTTTGCTTCAACTTTGAGTAAATACTGCTTGCACCTTTATATAAACATTCAGCAAGATTTTTATCTGTAGTCTTTCCACAAAAGGCAGTACAATTTTTTTCATTAACTCTTTAAATTCAAGAGTTTCTGCAAAAATTTGCTATTATTTCTCAGGTTCCATCTGGATTTTATTAGCCAAATCCTCATAAACAACTCTTTTGCAGAAGATAAACTGCACAAGTAATAGGAAGATATTTTTACTCATTGTGATTACTTACATCTGCAGCTTTGCCATAAAAATGTGACATATTCAGTGTTTTGATAATTTCATAATAGCAAACTGAGATATATTTTTTATTATTGCAGAAATTTCATCCTGGCACTTGAAAACAGCTTTCAGTTTTTAAGTCAGAAATTATTTCTGATAGCAGTGAATTCAGTCATTTTCAGCTGCAAGACTGACGTTACGCTGTTTGGAAGGCCCTTGCAACTTTAGTTACTTCATCTTCACCTGAATTTTTCTTAATCAAAAATTTTATTTTACCACTTCCTTTAGTATTAGCTGAAAAAATTATATATCTCTTATGCTTACCTGTTATAGATGATGGTTTATATATCTCACTTTCTACCATTTTCAATACTGAATTGACAATTACACACTGCATAGTTTTAAAAGGACTTTTATGTTTACTAAATGTCCGCAGAAAATTCACATAATTTACACTGGCTTTTTTGGGATTCAAATATACACAAAAACAGAATAGCAACGAAAAGAATCGAAAAGATTCAAACTGGTCATCTCGTGACCACAACAAGGCAGGCTGAACTCACAATAAACAAGTAAAGAGTATTAAACCACTGAAAGGGTTTCAAACTGAGAAAAATAGTGCTGCCATTTTAAGTGATTTAAGTACTAAATATTGTGCTAGAAAAAGATCTCTAAATAACAAATTTAATTTATTGAAGAAAGCTGAATACAGGAGACTTAGGGAGCGCTGACAAAAACCATTAAGCACAGAATATGTCCTGTATGTACATGATGCCTAGCAACCCTATGTAACTGCTTTTACATTTTCCTTTACAATCTGCGAGTCAGCAACTATAAATAAGACAGTAAAAATAAATTTATTTTTAGAATAAATAGAATAGTTATTTATTTAGAAAATAAAAATTTTCTTCTATTGACAAAATACCTTCTTCACATTAAGAAATACAAAATCTAACTCAACTGATTTTACACTTAGGTTGATTTCAGCAAAATGCGCTTCCCATAACATCTATGGAGAAAATCATCTCTGCCAACTCACAAGAAAGCAAAGAACAGACTGACCCAAGTAGCCAAATGGAGCAGCAAGGAAAACCACAGCTCATTTCCTTAGCCAACATAGTACCAAAAGCAAAACTGAGTTCAGTAACCAAGAGATAATTTACCAACTATATAAAAGCTGGGAAAAATGTACTAAAAAAGTTATCTTCTCAGTCTCTGCCAACTAAATTCTTAAGAGTTTCCATGTATTTAATCTGAAGTATTGTCTGTGGTTAGGAACATTTTAAAAGAAGCCAACACCTAAAGAGACTAAACAAATAGCCATAATAAGTCACAATAAAAATTTTGGATTTGATCATGTCTCCAGCAAAGTTCAGTTACCTCCTGGTCAGTCATCCGGAAACAATTCTTCACATAATTGATGAATTTGGCTTCCACTTTGGGAAGGGAACCACCCTATTGAGACAAAAGCATTATTAAGGGTAAGTATAGAAACATTGTTTTTGAGGGAGATTGTTATGAAATTCCTCAAAGATTTGAGTACTGTTTATTATATGGATCATTGTGATTGTCTCTTCAACTCCTTCATTTTAATACTGAATAAATCCTTTTTTAGGCCTAGAAATACATGTTTGTATAACATATTAGGCCCTAGGTCTTCCACAAGTACTCTCATACTGAATAAGGTTTGTCCAAGTTTCAAATTCCCTGCCCCCACCCAGCCACTCTAAAAACACGAAGTATAAGCTATGCTTGTGATCCTTCAGGAACTCAACCATCAACTTGACTGCCTACTGTATTTATCTAACAAGTCGGCTTTATCACCATCCTCTACCACCCAGGACCAAATACATTTCACTAAACTCTAAACTTCGCCATTCCTTTCAATTATGGACACAGGGAAGAAGCACAATAGTAGTAACACCAAATTATTTTCAAAGTATATGTCACCAAATATTTTCAAAAATCTTGAAATGTTTATATTTATCTCTGCTCTGGAATTACCTTAACGCACTAATTTTTTCACTTTTGTTTCCTATTTTGATTTTCCTTGTAACCTGAATCTTCTGTGCATTTTAAAAAGATCAAGAAGGCTTCAGGTATGGTGTAAGATACTTAACTGCCTCATCACCTAGAAAATAAACCTCACTATAATTTACACTTTCAAATTATTGTCACATACATTCTTATTTGATTCAAATATTTATTGAGCAGCTAGGGAGATACAAAGGTGATTAAAATATGGTCAAAGAGGTGAGGCAAATGCACAAGTAATAGAAAGCAAAGTATAAGGTTCACTGAATCACAGCAGTCAAAAGAAAGTGTTTTAGGAGATCAAGAGATTGCTTCCAGCCTGGAAGGGGGGCATGGGTGGGTGGCAAGTCAGGAAAGGGGATTGAGTTAAAATAGAAGACTTCAGTCTGGATTGTTGATGATACTCAGTTTGGACTATATTTGTCTCTCCTTTTCCTCTCTCCCCATCTTTGGGCTTAATTTACCAGTAGTGCCCAGGATTGTTCAATGCGCCTGCAATTAAACCAAGGAGATAGGACCATATTAAAATTAGGGGGAGGGGTATCTAAAATGTCATTTTAGAACGGTACGCAAGGGATAAAAATAAAGCAGCGATACCAGGAAGGCTAAAAGGTTTACAGTAGTACTAAAGCAAAATCAAGAAATACATTCTGGTTCTAAAATGTTAGTTTTCCAACTGACTCATAACTGCACAATGAAAGGAAATCTACGAAGCCATGTAGAACCTAGAGAGCACAGAAAAAACATAGGGAAAGGGAGTCAGTAACTTTTCCTCACCATCCCACATTTATTCTCAATAATTGGGGTTTGAGAATATTCACAGAATTTTAAAGTTTCTCTCAAATGTGTTTCAAGGCATTAAAACCAATTACTCCATACTCCAGAGTTCACTAAAGTTTACTAAGTGCATCCCCCCCACCCCAAATTAAGCAAGGCAAGTAGAACAAAAGCTAATCCTCTTCTCACACATTTCCACTAAGACAAAAGGAGACTAAATGTAAAATTCAAGATATTATCACACGTATTGCCTGGTGACATCTTGGTGCAAATGGCAAATAGAAATGACTCAATTTGTTGGAGAATGTTTCTGACTACAGTCAAACACGAGTAATTTTTTTAAAAACTACAACACCAAGCAGCCAAAGACTACTTTTCCAGCTGTTTGCAATTTTAGAAGACTCAAACGCCCTCTGCTGGTACTATGGCATCTCATGACCAGAACAGGTGAAGGGAAATGCTCTCATTTTAACATCTAAGGTAAGAATATATCTTACAATCAACTTACTTGTATTCCTTTTATAATGGAAAATAAAGCATATGTCACTTCAAATATGCAAAAAAAACAACAGAGACTATAAATTAATGTAAGTAACTAGTAATTCATTTTTGAGGTAATTTCACACAAGGACAGGTATATTAACTATAAAAAATGAGGAAAAGTCCTGTTCCAAACCCCAGAAAGGTAAAACTACCAATTTAGCTCCTTTAAGGAAGACAATTTTACTCACTTTTTCTATACTTGCTTGCATTTTTGCTTTAATGTCTTCTACAGAGCTAGGTCCTTTCGGTGTTTTAGGAGTTTTTTCCTGTTTTTTGAAGGATTCTTGACCCTGGGAAAAAAGGCGAATTTTAACATCATAAGAACTCTTAAGACCCACCCCACCTGGATTTTCTCAACAAAATTCTTACAGTCCTTTGTAAAAACAAGTACACACCAAAACTGAGTTAAATGAATTCGTGTCTCAACAATTATTTTTAAATTATTGCTTAAGAAAGGAATAGGAAATAGTTTGAGCCTGCATTTATTTTCAACACAAGGTCAGTTCTACACTTAAGGTATATTATCAAAAAAAGAAACCAGAAGTTCCCCAAGAATGAAGCAACAAAGTTAACGCAGCTTGATGCCTGGGGCCCATTCCATAGCATTTAAATGATAATCTCCCAACAGGAAGCCAGCGCGGAGAAACTGCACTATGCGATAAACATACCTTTCAACAAGCAAGAACCCTTATATGACACAACTGTTTGTACCACAATAAAAATCTTTCTGTCGGCTTTCTCCCCCATTAGAAAGCCACGGCAATATACAGTTGACCCTTGAATGTCAACAGGTGACGCCAGCCCTCCACGTGGCCAAAAATCTGTGTATAACTTGTCGGCCCTCCACATCTGTGGTTCCTCTGCATCCAGATTCAACCAAACGTGGATATGCAGTACTGTAGCATTTACAAAAAAAAAAAAAACCGTGATAAATGGACCCATGCAGTTTAAACCTATGTTGTTCAAGGGTCAACTGTCTAACTATATGACAGTGATTACCAATAAAATAATCACATCTTAGCTCTTCGACACCAGCTACAGGCGTTCTCCAAAGACCTACAAATTTTTAAAAGTAGATTCTTCCACAGAAGAACCTAACTACTTCAATGGAGCTTGTATTTGTATGTTACCACTTACTTTTGATCTTGGTGTTGATGGTTTTGAGTCTTTTCCATTCTGGTTTGATTTTTGTGCATTTTTGGCTGGAGTATCTCGTACAGACTGCAATTAGAAATTAATCTTAGTCAATGCCCCTCCCTACATAACAGACATATTAGTACAAATAAAACTGCCCCAAACCATGGCAAAAGCAGCAGTCAGGCTAAGAGAAACAATCATTTCGACAAAAGGTTACAAAAGGGTTAACAAACAGACAGAGGGCTATATAAAGAAAATAGGTAATTCCTCACTATTAGAAAAGTTTCCAGGATAGCCCTACTCAAGAAAAATTTGAAGTATGAGATCATCTTCTCCTAAGACAATTTTCAATAACCACAAAACAAGCCAATGGCAAAAATTCCCATCATTTTGTTATTAGGTATTTCTGATAATCTTATACTACTGTATCTTACTTACTTTCTTTACTGGAGCTTTTTCTTCAGCTTCCTCATCATCAAAGTCATCATCATCATCACTACAAATGAAATAAGTCCTTATTACTGATTCAATGCACTCAACAAATCTAGAAAGCTTATCCAGAAAGTGGATGAACCTACAAGTTTAGTCATTCAAAGCATGAAGAGCTTTCAAACTTTTGTGGGTTGACAAAAGAACTGAGAGCACAATCTTGAACACAAATTCATTTTCACTGCAACATTATTCACAATTACCAAGTGGTAGAAGCAACCCAGGGAATTCCCTGGCAGTCCAGTGGTCAGGACTCCGCACTTCCACTGCAGCGGGGCACAGGTTCAATCCCTGGTTGGGAAACTAAGAGATCCCGCATGCAGCACGGTGTGAGCCAACCCGCCCCTCACCCCCAAAAAAGCAGCAACCCAAATGTTCATAAACAAATTGTAGGGAAAATGTCATATACGTATATATATCAGGGAATATGCAGTCTTAGGGAAATCCTCAAATGTAGCACATGGATGAACCTTAAGGACATTATGCTAAGTGAAAGAACAGTCACAAAAAGACAAATACTGTATGATTCCACTTATATGAGGTATCTAAAGGAATCAGTCTTTATAGAAACCAAAAGTAGATTGGTGGCTGGCAGGGGAGAGGTGGAAATGGGGACTTTTTGTTCAACGGTTATGGTTTTCAGTGTAACTAGATGAGCTTGAGACGTTACACAACAATGTGATTATGATTAACACTACTGAACTGCACACTTAAAAAACAGTTAAGATGGGAAATATGGTGTTATTTTTTTACAACTGAAAATAAATTTTTGAAAATGAAAATGGAGTTATTTAAAGAAATTAAAATAAATAGAAACATTCCAAATTCATGGACCAGTAAATATTAAGGTGGCAACTCTCCAAATTAACCTACAGATTTAACACAACCCCTAAAAGAATCCTAGCTGGTATCTCCATAGAAACTGATCCTAAAACTCACACTGAAACTCTAGGAACCCAAAGTAGCCAAAATCAATCTTGAAAAAGAACAAAGACGAAGCATTCACATTAAGTAATTACAAACTAAAATCTGTAAAAAGTACAAAGCAACAGAAATCAGAATAATGTTTCACCGGCGGAAGGATAGACATGGAACTGAAGAGTCCAAAAGTAAATACACATTTATGGTAACTATTTTCAAAAAGGGGGCAAAGACCATTCAATGGGGAAAAGTCTTTCACAAATGGTGCTGGGACTACTGGATATCCACAATCAAAAAAAAATAAAACTGCCACCTACCTCACAATAGATACAAAAATCAATTCAAAATGGATAAAAGGTAAGAGCTGAAACTATAAAACTTTTTGAAGATTTGGCAATGGTTTCTTAGGTTTGACACCAAAAACAATAAAAGAAATAAACCAAACTTTATGAAATTTTAGTTTTTCTGTAAAGGACCACCAACAGAGTATAAAGACAACCCATGGAATGGGAGAAAATATTTGTAAATTCTACCTGATAAGGGATTTGTTTCCAAAATATATAAAGTTCTTACAGTTCAATAATACAAAACGAGTACAAGTACTGCTACATGCTACAAGGATGAATCTTAAAAACACGGTGATAGGGCTTCCCTGGTGGCACAGTGGTTGAGAGTCCGCCTGCCGATGCAGGGGACACGGGTTCGTGCCCTGGTCCGGGAAGATCCCACATGCCGCGGAGCGGCTGGGCCCGTGAGCCATGGCCACCGAGCCTGCGCTCTGCAACGGGGCAAGCCACAACAGTGAGAGGCCCGCGTACCGCAAAAAAAAAAAACAACAACAAAAAAAACATTGTGATAAGTTAAAAAAACCAGCCACAAAAGAGCACATATTGTATGATTCCATTTATATGAAATATCCAAAACAGGCAAATCTATAAAATACAAAGTACATTAGTGGTTGACTAGAGCTGGGGAAGATGAGGGGTTATAGCATAGTTTCTTTCTGAGGTGATGAAATGTTCTGAAATTGGCTGCACAACTCTGCATATACACTATAAAGCACCAAATTGTACACCCTAAATGGAGAAACGGGGGGGAAAAAAATCCAATCACTGGAGAAGTCCACGAATAAGTACGAATCAGCAAATGGTGGAATTGGTTTAAATTGTAATTACTTCACAAACCAAACATTATATACTGGCCAAAATGGTTTCTCTGCCACACTACATAGTCTAAATAAAAAAAGGAGTAACTTCACCCACGTGCAACCAAAGAAACACTTCTCTCCAATACAGGGGTAAAAAATCTGCTATGTTAACTGGATAAAATACCATGTAGTATACATTTAAAGGCATATAACATCTTTTAAGTAATTTTTAACGGTGATTTGTCAATTTTGGCCCTAGCACCCAATACCTGCATGGGCTACCCCACACTAAAAAAAAGATGACAATGGTTTCTATAAAACCACTACTGTAAGCAGTTTTATTAGGATATTCCCTAATAAAATAGGGGAAAAGGGTGTTTATGGAGAACCACCCTTTGTTTTATTTTTTAAGTAACAGATATTTTCCTGGGTGGCACCTAGGCAAATCCCATTGCCACCTCAATGAAAAACAAGGAACACTCTCCACCACCCCCTCACCTGATCTGGCCCCTGTGGAAACAACACTGAACTTGTAAGGAAGCACAGCCCATGCTGCCCCAGGACCCAGCCATAACCATGAGCCAATTGGGGAATGGCCACTCTGGCCCCACGGGGACCCCATGCCAGCCATGCTTGAACGCCTAACATTTTCAGGGCCCCCTAAAAACTGTCCTCCTAAGTCACCCCTTATAGCTCCCTGGCCACCCAGAATGATCCACCCAGGATGTTATCTGTAAGCCATACTAACTTTTTTTTTTTAACTTTTTATTTTATATTGGAGTATAGCTGATTAACAATGTTGTGTTGGTCATACTAACTTTTAATGTACTACATGGTCTTCAGCTTTTCTTGCTTACATCAACAGCAGTCAACCAACCCCATACCATACCCCTTCCATCCCCAGAACAGACCCAACTGATCTGCCTTTTATTTTGTGGGTTCCAACCCTTCTTGGATTATGGCTTACAATTTCCACATAATAACTACTTTTAACTAACAAACCTTGGGGCTCCTCTTAACATTTTCATTGCCCCCTAACCAATGGAATCTTCTAAGACTTGTTATCCTCAAGGGATCCATTAACTGCCTCTACTTATACATGTATCTGACTACCCTTTTTTCCCTTTTATGAAAACTTAACGATTTGGACCTTGTTACCATCTACACTTTTCATTCCTCCCTCACCACCTAACTTAAAAGACAGCTTAGAGGAGACATAGAAGACAAGAACGTAAACTATTTACACTGTAGTTACATCAGGAATTACCCCCATTTTAAAGACAGGAAATCTTCCAAAGCTCAGGCATAGTCAAGTAGTAACAAACACCAACTATATTGAGTTTGTTTATAAGTTTAACATGCAGGTAATTTTGAATTTTTTGTGTGTGTGTGTGGTATGCGGGCCTCTCACTGTTGTAGCCTCTCCCTTTGCGGAGCATAGGCTCCAGACGCACAGGCTCAGCGGCCTTGGCTCACGGGCCCAGCCACTCCGCGGCATGTGGGATCCTCCCAGACCGGGGCACGAACCCGTGTCCCCTGCATTGGCAGGTGGACTCCCAACCACTGTGCCACCAGGGAAGCCCCCTGAATTTTTTAAGCATTCAACTCTTTCCTATTTTCTGCTTCCACTGTCATGCTCAAAGGCCTTTTTAAAGGGCTACCAGCTTGGCTAGTTGAGGTCACTGAAAACCTACTTTGCAGATCTGATCATCAAATTAGTGCATGTTCTCTCAAGAGTCTTAGATTCCATTTCAATTGTTTTCAGTAAATATATATTGGACCAACCTGAGAACTCAAGAACAAAGTTGACAAGCAATTAAAAATTCAATATTAATAAATTTCTGATATGGCTGCATATAGGAAAGACTAATTATGAGGAGCATTTTATTCCATAGCGTGTTTGTAACTTTACCATAGTCTGACCTAGTTTAACAAACATATCAAATCTTGTTTACAACCAAATTTTAAATTCTCCAGCAAAATCCTATTCTCTTTTAGAATCTAATTTTCTCATAAGGACCAGGACAACCATATGCCAAAATCCTTTGTGGGGAAAAAAAATCCTCAAGTGACAACTTACAAAATAAATACAGCTGCAACTATTCAGATTCTCTTTATGCCCAACCATTATAAACTGTTCAGCGTAAAATACACCAGACTTAGCATACAGTAATGTGTCCACTAAATCTTCCTCAGAAAAAAGGCATCTAGTCAAATACATCTGGGAAGTGCTGCATACTCCATCCTTTAACTCAGCTCATTTAACACAAACTGACAACCACTAATCATGATTTTGGTAAATCGTTTTCATAACCCCCCATACAACAATGTCAGGTTTCTAAGGGCATACTACTTACTCTTCATCGTCATCGTCGTCATCGTCATCATCATCTTCATCTTCATCAGCAGCAAGTTTTACTTTTTTCTTAAAAAAATAATTGGACACACACTCGTAAGTAAGTACCAATCCACACTACCAAACTAAAGGCCAGAATAAATTATGTATAGTAAATTGCATCTGTACCTGTGGAACCTTGCTACCACTTCCAGGGGCAGAACGCTTTCCAGATATACTTAGGAGCTTCACATCCTCCTCCTCTTCATCTTCTGACTCTGCATCTTCCTCCACAGCTAAAATAAAATTCTTTATTAGCCACTATTAAAACTCAACCAACAGCAAGAACTCAGAAAAAAGGGCACTGATAAGACACAGTAATGAGTATTTTAAAACTCAGATTCTATTAGAAAAACAGTAAAAAAAAAAAAAAAGAACAAAAATTTTAAAAAGGAATTTGGTGGACTAATACTCATTACTAGGTTTTACATGCAAAACACCAGGCTCTTCTAGTTATAAATTACTAGATTCCCTTTTTTTTTTTTTGTGGTACGCAGGCCTCTCCCTGTTGTGGCCTCTCCCATTGCGGAGCACAGGCTCCGGATGCGCAGGCTCATGGGCCCAGCCGCTCCACAGCATGTAGGATCTTCCCGGACCGGGGCATGAACCCGTGTCTCCTGCATCGGCAGGCGGACTCTCAACCACTGCGCCACCAGGGAAGCCCCTAGATTCCCACTTGAACCTATTACAGACAGCCGTATTACAGAACTAAGCATACTTTATGAAGTCCAAATTGGGAACAAAGTAACTGCATTAAAAATAAGCATCATAACATAAAAATAACATACCTACTAAGTGCTGTCCGCTAATATGCACAGGCCCTGAACCACACTTCAACCGTAAGACCACAGGTGGTGTTATTTCAAAGCCCCCAAGGGAAACCTAAAAAGAAGAAATTATAAATCACTAAATATTGTGGGGGAAAAAAATGGTTACATGTTAGGTATAAAATCTGTTCATAGCTTAAAAATGTTTCTGAACAAGCAAACCCATAAGCCAAATGAACAAATCAGTGAACCTGTTTTTTCCACCTCTGATAAACAAGCAGCTACCACCACGGTGATCAGTCAACACCAGTGACAGAATATGCAGCTGTGACTACTAGGAAAAAACCAAACCAAATTCCCCAATCTCCTTGTAACCTAAATGACACTCACCTTAAGGCAACAGAATTAGAATTTGACATAAAATCCAAAGTGTAAATGTGCCCTTACCGTTGGCTGCACAGACATTTTCAAAGTTGCCAGTGTTACTTTAATTGGACTGCCTTCATAATTCATTGCCTCTGCTTCGACAATGTGCAATTCATCCTTTGCGCCAGCCCCTAAACTGACCTGTGAATAGAAGAACAGTACTTCAACTTAAGTTTCCACCATTTTACAATCCCCCCAACCAGTTGTTTTAAAAAATCAGAACAATTATAAACCTTTCATTATTACCACTGATGGGAAACTGACTTGAGCACAATGTTGTTTTCAAGTTTTATGTGACTTGTTGACAATTTCTCATATTTGGTAAATCTTAACAATTACATAAAAATGCATCTGATGACAAAGATGTTTATGTCATCACCCACGCCTAAGTACAAACCACCTTTTACTGGCCACCTAGAAGTTAAGTGGTAGGCTATAGGCTAGTGTCTGTGGAGAACAAATAAGATTGATATTTATCACTACCCTAAAGGGCATTTTAATACAACTGTAGAAGCGAAGAACATAAATAAAGAAAGAAAAATATTGCTGTAAAATAAGTATTAATCCACACGAATAGGAACTAAGAGACTGAAATCAAGAAATGTTAAGTAGTTTATTTTGAAAAGTTTAAGTACCGTTCTTAAAGATAACTGGTGCTCATTTTCATCATTATCCACCTTAAAGTGATAATCTTTGTCGGCCTTTAGTTCACAACCTGTAAATGAAGAAAAAAATTCAACTATAACAAGGAGAAAAATAACACTAAAAATTCAGTGTGGGTAACCAAAAAGTTAACTTGTGAACTAATTTTTACTATTCTAGCTACCAAAAGGCAAGGCAGAAGTACCTCTTCCAGGATTTCTTGAACACAGAATATAAACATCAAATAACATCCATACAGAGCTTTATAAATTCCACTTCCCACTACATTATTTTATGCTCAACTACACTACTATTCTCATGTAGAAACAAAATCAAAAATTTAGTAAACCTAGAACTGAAACCAACCCTAACATACAATGTTGATAAAATCCCACTATTTTAAAGTTGAATTACCTACCAAAACTCCCAGGTGCCAAACTTAGAAATGACAATGGTTACACAAAAACCTACATCAACAGCTTGCATTTACAACAGAAAAACTACAAATGTAAAAGAACTAAAACTCATTACAGGGGTCAACATTCCATCTTCGAAGTAACAGAAATGATGTACATTAAATTCTGTTCAGAAATTATGTTTAAGACAATAGAAATATCCTAGGGATACTTCCAATAGCAAGAGTTAACACAAAAATTCTGATATAAATTTTGATGTAAACTGATCAGAAACGCCAGCTTTTCAAAATGCTAGAAATAAAAGCCTTAATGCATAGTGCATGTTACTACTACCATTCATGAAAAAGCAAATTGTCTTAAATACCATCAGAATTAAACTTTATTTAATTTAAATAGTCCCATTTAGTTGTCACCTAATAGTTACTGGAATAGATGCTTAACTGTTATTGCTCAATTAACAAATCTCAGCATAGTATATAAGGAAACAAAATTAATTTGGGGCAGAATTTGCACTTACTTTAAATTAAAGCCTGACACAAAGGGCTTCAACAATTCAGTTTAGTGAAACTGAAAAACCAACGCAGGCCCCTTAGTATGGTACTTGGTGTGCTCGAGGGAGAAATCCCAAAACCCTGGCATAGAATTACAAGTTTAACGGAAGGCTGCCTCCGCCAGTCTCCCTCCCTAGCCGCCACCCACCCCAAATCATTTGTAATGCATCAGCTCTGGAGGCAAGGGTCATGGGGGTTAGATGTAGTCTCTTCCTACAAGTGCAACCTTCGTTAAGCCACTTCGGTTCTCTGAGCGGCAGTACCTCCTCTGCGAGGTGGACGCGGTGAAACAGAGAATTCTCTAAATGAGAACTACCAGCATAGATGTTAAGCACCGAACAAAAGACCTCCAAGAGTCCTGGAGCTACCAACCACTTCACCTAACATTTCCGGCCCACCAGCCTCAATCAAGCCCCAGGACCCCAGGCTCGGGGGTGACAAGACACCAGTGAGCCCCGGATGCAGCGCCCACACCCCCCTCCTTCCCCCAACCACGTGGCAACCACGTGCTCCCCAGCGGTCGCGGCCTCCTCACGCCGGGCCGGGCCGGGCCGCACCTCCCTTGCCCCCAGCAACCAGCCGAGGCACCGGGGCCGAAGCTCGGTCGAGAGCTCCTGACCCTGAGGCCTGAGGACAACGCCATGCTCAATTGTTCCTCTCGTCCAGAAAGGAGGCCCAAGCCTCCTCACACCACGAACCCACAAAACCTCCTACACCACCAACGCGGAGCTCAGCCTCAGGCACCCGCCCGGAATGAGAAGCCTACCAACTCACAAAACCCCAGAAAATAATTGTGCCCGGAGCTCCACCATGGGCCCCGCGTAACGCCGAACCCTCAGCCGGTCGGTTCCTCAGGCCCTGGGCCTCGGACCGCTGACGCCCCAGCCTTCAGGCCGCCCCTCCTTCCCACCCCCCTCCGTGCTTCCGGCTCGCCCCTCCTGGGTCCCCATCCTGTAGGCGGCAGGACCCCGTCTGCTCGCTTCCCACTCCCTCAGGCCTCCAGCCTGCTTAGCTTTCCTCGCTAACCCAGGCCTCAGTGGGATCCCGCCCCCCCACCAAAGCCTGCAGGCCCTGCTCGGCCTCGCTCCAACCCCCCAGCAGTTACCGAAAAGATAGTTCTGGGGCCTCAGGGGGCTCATGTCCATGTCCATCGAATCTTCCATGGGTTGGTGGCACGCACTTCGGTGGGAGAGAAAGTGGACGGAGATAAAAGACTACCGTTCGAAGGAGCAGTCACGCAGGACGGAATCAGACCAAGGAAAGGACGCGGGCTCCCTGCGCACATATATAGCAACCTGGAGATCTCGCGAGAGCTCCTTAAGTCCCGTCTCCGCGCCTGTGCTCCGGAGCCCCCCTCCCCGCACGGTCGCCCTCCTGCGCAAGCGCTCTTCAACCTCACTCCTTTCTACCTCGCCCCCCACCTCCTCCAGGTACTTCGCGGGCTCCCACCGAGCACGCGCACTCGTACCCCGGCCCCACCCCTCCGCCGCAGCCGCCGCCTGTGCGCACGCGTGTTTCGCCCCGGTAGCGCGCGTTCCCCGCCTTCTAGCCTTCCACGTCCTCTCCGGCTCAGGCGCGCGGGCCTTGCTAGAGGAGGCTGCGCAGCCTACCCTGGAAAATGGCGACGGTAACGGTTAGCTGTGTTAGGTACGGAGGGCGAGCCGGTTGTGAGTCAGACAGCAGCTCGATTCACCTTTCTCCGTCTCCTCGTGCCTCGCAGGCCTCCAAACAAGCATAACCACTTCGGGTTTTTTGACTCGCCTGAAGGCCTGGGCGCAGAATTCATTGTTTCCCCAAAGTTAAAGCTTGAGGTGCCAGAGACAGTGGACCGTACGCAGTATTATCTGTTGGAGAGAAAAGATGTAGCTGCTGGCCAGACTTATTCAACTCTGTTTTTATCGCTCTGTCGTTTCTGAGCAAACATCTTCGAAGTTGAAATCCTTCCTCATTATGTCATTTGGGGGCAAAAGGGGACTAAGTCGGCCTTTTCCACATAAGCAGGGCAGGAACCAAGCCTGGGTGATTTCTCCAGACAGAAGGTTTTAAAAGGGCTATATATCCACAACATGTCCCCACATAACGTCCTGTGAGGCACACACGACTATCCCCGCTTTGCAGACAAGGAAACGGGCCGCTAGGAAGGTGCCCAAACAGATGAAGTGATTATAGACAGGGTTCTCTAGTTCGAAGTCGAATACTAACATCCAACTAAAAGAGCTCAGAGGATTATATGAGGGTCCAGTGTCTGAGGCAGTGCAGTTCTGAATCCTCAGGATTTCTAAGAATGTTCTGACCTGTAAAGAAGGCATATGACTTGTAAGAAATGCATAAACCTTAATTAGACTATTTGGAAGCGAGCCTGGAAATGAGCAACTTAAGCTACACTTTGACAAACTGAGGACCATCCCTCCCCCAACCGCAGCCCCGGGGGCCCTGGTGCCGAGGATTCCCCTAGGTATCTTTTTTACATCAATGGACCAAACAATAAATTAAAGAAGTACTGTAAGGAATAAAAATAGTGACAGTAATTCCCTACCCGAATACAATCTACCTGAGATAAACCATAATACACATGACCCAATTATTAGTTAACAGAATGACAGTTCTAAATTTGGAGAAATCAATGCTTGCCATATGTGAATAGACTAAGCTGTTCCTCAACTTTTCCCTTCCCCCAATTGAAGAAAAGTCTTCACCAGCCTGGTTCTTGGATCTTTTAAAACGCAGAGTGTGACCAATTGCTAGAGAAAAAATTGAGTCTTGCAAGGATATCTATTTAAAGGAACTGAGGAAGGCTGATAAAAAAAAGAGGACAGGACTGTGGCTGAGGAGGATTTAGACGTTTAGAATGAGAAAGTCTCAAGAGAGGAGCTACAGGATAGTGGAGAAGGGGCTAATGTTCTTTGAGCCCATGTAAGTAAAAGTTGGGACTACTTTGTAATATGTTTCTGGATTCTGGACCATGATTATTCAATGCAGCTCTGCACAGAGCCGGAATCATTTGAGAGGCATAGCTCATGTTATATAAATGCGTTTGCTGTTTTAATAATTCAGGCACTTAGATATCTCATGGAATCAAGTGGTTTAAAAAACAACCACTTTTTGCATTTTTCAGATTTACAAATGTAATGAATGCCCATTATCTTTTAAATAAATTAGAAGTATTTAGGCTTATACAAGTGAAAAAGTTAAATGCCCCTCTTTTCATATCCCCATTCCTATTCCCTAAGGTTAATCACTGTTAGTAGTTGAATGACTATACTTCCAGACTATATATAACGGGGGGGGGGGGGGGGTTGGATTATATAGTTAGGGGTTTTTTTTGGTATTTTTTTAATGTGTGTGATTCATGTATTGTTCAACTTGCTTTTTATACTCAAAAATATATTTTGGACATTTGTCCAAACTAGTCATAATATGGATATGTTATAATTTAACTATCCATTTCTCCATAGATGGACACAAAAATTGTCTCCATAATTTTGCTATAAGAAATAATGCTTTCGTAAATGTTATGGACTGAATATTTGTGTTCCCCCCAAAATCATAGTTGAAAACCTAATCTTCAGTGTGACTGTTTGGAGATAGAACATGGAAAAGGTGATAAAGGTTAAATGAGGTCACAAGGATGGGCCTTAATCTATAAGCTAGTGAGTGCCCTTATAAGAAGAGGAAGAGACACCAGAGCTTTCTCTCTCTCCACTGTGTGAAGACATAGTGAGAAGGAGGCCATCTGCAAGCCAGAAGAAAGCCCTCACCAGGAGTCGAATCCACTGGCACTTTCATCTTGGACTTCCCAGCCTCCAAAACTGTGAGAAATTTTGGTTGTTTAAGCCACCCAGTCTGTGGTATTTCGTTATGGCAGCCCAAGCAGACCACTACAGTTAAGTATCTGTACATATATCCTTTTGGATGTCTAAAAATAATTTTGTAAATATGTTCTAAGAAATGGACTTCTACGTTAAAGGGCAGCTATTTACTTACAAATATATGTACATATAAATGCATCTTTTTACTGTTCATATAAATAGGATCATACTTTCTATATTGCTGTCTTAGTCCATTCAGACTGCTATCAAAAAAGACTGGGTAGCTTATACACAACAGAAATTTATTTCTCACAGTTCTGGAGGCTGGTAGTCCAAGATCAGAGTGCCAGAATGGTCAAGTGAAGACTCTCTTCCAGGTTGCAAACCTCTTACTGTATCCTCACATCGTTGGAAAGAGCTAGGGGGAGCTCTGCAGAATCTCATAGAAGCACTAATCCCATTCACAAGGGCTCCACCTTCATGACCTAATCACCTCCCGAAGGCCCCACCTACTAATATTATTACTATTGGGGCTTAAGATTTCAACATGAATTTGGGGTAGGGGATACAAACATTCAGACCATAGTAATTGTTATGCAACTTCCCTTCATCTCATGTGGTTTAGCCTTCTTCCCATGGTATAATATATAGAGGCCCATTGAATTCTTTTTAGGAGTTGTATAATATTCCATAGGGTAAAATATATACTATTCTTTTAATTCTAGGTTTTATTTATCTCTTCATTTGTTAACACATTCTGCGATGGAAATTTTCAAACATGCACAGAAATAGAAAGAATATGATGATGAACACCATATACCCATCACCAAGCTTCAACAGTTATCAACATATAGCTAATCTTGTTTCATGTATACCCTCCCACCACCCTTCCCCCTCCACCTCCGCTGGATTCTTTTTTTTTTTTAAATAAATTTATTTATTTATTTATTTATTTATTTATATTTTTGGCTGCGTTGGGTCTTTGTTACTGCGCGTGGGCTTTCCCTAGTTGCAGCGAGAAGGGGCTACTCTTCATTGCAGTGTGCGGGCTTCTCATTGCGGTGGCTTCGCTTGTTGCAGAGCACGGGCTCTAGGGCTTCAGTAGTTGTGGCTCGCGGGCTCTAGAGCGCAGGCACAGTAGTTGTGGCACACGGCCTTAGCTGCTCCGCGGCATGTGGGATCTTCCCGGACCAGGGCTCAAACCCATGCCCCCTGCATTGGCAGACGGATTCTTAACCACTGTGCCACCAGGGGAGTCCCTCTGATGGATTCTTTAAAGAAAATTGCAGACATATACATTTTCATCTTATATATTAAAGTATGAATCTTGGAGAGAGATTTTTCTAAGCTGCTTCCTTCCTTCTAATTTATCATTCCCTCTACAATTATTGCTGAAGTTCTTCTGTAAAGGAGACTTTTCCCTTATCAGCTATTTGGTTACCCTGAAAACTAGAAAAATAGTTCATAAATGATTGCATCTCTCCTTTTATTTACTTGTTTTCAGAATAATAGGTGGTACCCTGTATTTTTTCATTTTTTAGTATCTTTATGTGCACATGAATTTAAACATAACCAGTGTTTCAATCTTCCTTCCCTTTTTTGGGGGGGAAGGGATGCTCATAATGGCCCAGTTTGGTCAGTGAGAGTCCCTTCAAGTTGGCTTTGATTCTTTGTGAAATGACTCCAATAGTCTTTGATAGCTTTCCTACTTTCTGGTATGATAGTGATCTTGGGTGGCCTTGGCCTGCAGTGGCTTGAAGCAGGATTTCGATTTCCGGCCAGAGATTGAGTTCGGGCAGTGGCAGTGAGAGCGCTGAATCCTAGCCACCTGACCACCAGGGACCAGTGACAAGGCCCTGGCCCGTCAGCTGTGTAGAAATGAATTTCCACATAGAGACGGAAAGTAGTGAAGCAAGTAAAGCGTTTATTAGGAGGAAAAAGAGTACAGTACGTGTGGATAGACACACGGGTGGGCTCAGAGAGAGAGTTGCACCCTCATGGTAGTTTGAATTACTTTTATGGGGTATTTCTTCCAGGTTTCCTTTGACCAGTCATCTTGCTTTGCCTGGTTCTGAGTCCGTATTTAGTATATCTCAAGGTCCTCCCCTGTGTGTGTGCACATCTCTTAGCTAAGATGGATTCTAGCAAAGAGGCCTATGGGTAGTTGACATCACTTACTATGGGGTGGCGCCCCCTCCATTTTGACCTCCAAGGAGCCTTTCTGCGCATGTGTAATCGGGAAGGTCTCCTTGACTTCGAGAATGAGGAATATGTGGTCTTTTATCTCTTATCTGGGCAGAGACCAGCCTCTTCCATCCTCCTGCTTTTATGGAGTTTCTGCTATTATGGAGTTTCTGGCCACAGGGGACGAACTATGAACTTCAGCTGTTTGACCTGGGCCCATCTATCTCCTGCCTCAATAGAATATTCCAGGCTAACATTATACATTTCCTGTCCTGGAGATAGATTCAGCCATTTCTTTAAGGACCCACTGAATCCTTTAGTGGGAAGTGTTAGATACGGCATTCTGGTTGTGAAAGGTGCTCATTGCTATTTAGTTAGTTGTTTTTCTAGGACTTTTTAATAGACAGAGCTAGGAAATACTCCCTTAGATGAAAGATAATATACTATGCTCATTGTTTTGCATCTTCCTTTTTCTTTTTCCCTCACTTAGCAATATATCTTAGACATCACTCCATGGCAGCATATAAAAACTTTTTTTTCACATCCGATTTTACAGCTGCACAGTGTAGATGTACCCTAGTTTATTTATCTAGTTCCCTATTAATGGACATCTGGGTTGTTTCCAGTCTTGTGCTATTACAATCAGTACAGCAATGAACAGCCTCGTGCATGCATCACTTTGTGTTTTTACTAGCTTGGCTAGGCTGAACTTTCCTCTGCGTTTATTTTGGTTAGGTTGGTTGACAAGAGATATTTTCACATGAAATTTGGTAGGCAGAAGAGAAGAAGCAGGCATTTTGGTTTTTATGCCTAGAAGATTGGAGCCAGTACTTTTGTGGCTCACACTCATGGTGGCTTATTCACTGGCTCACCAGTTTGCCATGGGGCAAAGTCCAGGCCTGCAACTGCTCCACCTGTGATTTATGTATCACATTTTCTTTACGCATTTATCTGTTGATAGATACTTACGTTGCTTCCATGTCTTGGCTATTCCTGGAATGAACATGGGGGTGCAGATATCTTTTCGACTTAGTGTTTTCATTTTCTTCAGATAAATACCCAGAAGTAGAATTGCTGAATCATATGGTAGTTCTATTTTTAATTTTTTGAGGAACCTCCATAAATAGCTATAGCAATTTACATCCCCACCAATAGTGCACAAGTGCTCCCTTTTCTCCATAACCTCTCCTAAACTTGTTATTTCTTGTCTTTTTGATGTTAGCCATTCTAACAGGTGTGAAATGATATCTCATTGTGGTTTTGATTTCCATTCCCCTGATGATTCGTGATGTTGAGCATCTTTTCATGTGTCTGTTGGCCATCTGTCCGTGTTCTTTGGAAAAATATCTATTCAGACCCTCTGCCCATTTTTTAATCGGATTGTTTGTGTTTGTGTTTTTGTTTTGCTGTTGAGTCGTATGAGTTCTTTATGTATTTTGGGTATTAACCCCTTATAAGATATATGATTTGCAAATATTTTCTCCCATTTCATACAGTCTGTTGCTTTTTAACCTAAGGTTTGAAGCTGCAGTTTCCACTAAAATTTTTCAGTGGAGCAAAAACACCTGTTTATTGTATTGTTATTATTTTAAAAGCCACTTTTCATTGGCCATTATAATATGGATAATTCTTTACACATTTGTTCTGTGTACATAATTTTATTGAATGACAAGTGTTTGCAAAGCACCCATGTCAGACACTGTAATTTTACTTACTCAGCACCCAGTCCTGACCCCCTTGCCCTTCTCCTCTACAGAATGGAAAGCTAATACTCTAAATCCCAGCCTCCCTCATGGTTAGCAGTAGCTCTGTGATATATTCTGGGTAAGACAAGTAATTAGGAATCTGATGAGGAGAGAGACGTACAAAATCCCCTCACCCTATCTCTTTTTTTCCTACCGGGAATAAGATTTCTGGAGTTGGAGTAGATATTTTATGTCCATAAGACAAAAATGATAAGGATGAAAGCGAATATGCTAAAGATGACAGAGTTAAAAATAGAAAGAACTGGTTCTCCATGGTGTTGTAGAGCCGCTGAACCAATATAAGCAATGCCTCCTCTGAACTTATTATATGAGAAAGAAGAAAACCCCATCTGCTTCTTGGCCACTTTCACTAAGCTTAACACATTCCTAAATGATACAGAACTATATTAAGTAGTACAATGATACAGTGATATTTAATATCTTATATAGAACCTCTTCTTTTAGGTAAATTATTTGATTGCAAATATGCTTTCTTAAGTAAGATGCTGTTTCTTGTCTACCTTGCTGAAATTCACTGTCTAGTGTTTCTAATCAAGAGGCAGCTGGTAGGCAGCTCAGCAGCTCCATTTACTTTCAGGAGTATTTGCACTAATCCCTTACAAGGGTGCCATTGAGTCTCTTCAAACAAAACAAAAGAAAGGTTTGGTAGGGAATGTCACCATTTCTTTTTCATTTGAAAATGTTTGGGAATGTTTTTAGTTGCAGGTGTTACAAGATGTTAAATGGGATTTTAATCATTTTCTCAGGCTTTGGGTTCAGCCTCCAATTAGATGAAAAAGTGTATTATTGTCCATGTCAAACTTACTAGGAGGTAGCTAAACCAGTCCTATGGACTAGAGCCCATCAGACATCTCCAGACTAGAGAAAAGCAACCAAGAAAGTCATCGAGGAGAGGGGAGAGAGGATTTCTTTGAAAGGAGCTGTTGGCCTAGAGTGAGGGTTATTCTCTGCCTTTACCTCAAGCCAAGTCAGGAAGTTCCACTAGCCCCATGGATTGGAGCAAAGTGTGGTGGAGAGTTCTGAAAAACTTGACCTATGTCCCCCAGACTTTAGGTGACTCCAGAGACTGCTGCCTGACTCTTGTCTGGAAAACTATGACGGCTAGAACCTGGCTTGAGCTGCCTATGATGGCAAAGCAAAGAGACTTGTGGTGGGCTTGGCTTACACTTCTAGAAGTTGGCACATCCAGAAGTAGCCAAGCTAGAGAAGTCTTTTTTTTTTTCTTTTTTTTCTTTATCTATTTTCTTGTTAGTCATCCATTTTATACACATCAGTGTATACATGTCAATCCCAATCTACCAGTTCATCCCACCCCCACCCGCCCACCGCTTTCCCCCCTTGGTGTCCATACGTTTGTCCTCTACATCTGTGTCTCTATTTCTGCCTTGCAAACCGGTTCATCTGTACCATTTTTCTAGGTTCCACATATATGCGTTAATATACGATATTTGTTTTTCTCTTTCTGACTTAACTTCACTCTGTATGACAGTCTCTAGATCCATCCACATCTCTACAAATGACCCAATTTCATTCCTTTTTATGGCTGAGTAATATTCCATTGTATATATGTACCACATCTTCTTTATCCATTCATCTGTCGATGGGCATAGAGAAGTCTTTAAAGGACTTTTCCAAGAGGACTTTGCCTGCTGTGGTGAGGCAACCCCAGACTACAAAAGCTGATTTTTTTTCCAGATTCAAATACATGGCAAAACTAGTACAAAGAATTTTTGCATACCGTTCATCTAGCTTCCTCAAATGTTAACATCTTACATAACTGCAGTATAATTGTCAAAGCCAGGAGATTAGCAGTGGTACAATACTATTATCTAATCTATAGGCCTTATACAAAGTTCACCAATTGTCCTGCTAATATCCCTTTTCTGGTCCAGGGTTCAATGCAGAATCCCACTGCACATTTAGATGTCATATCTCCTCATTCTCCTTCAATATGAAACAGTTCCTCAGACCAGCTATCTTGTAGAATATTCTTTGTCTGGAGTTGGGCTGAGATTTCCTCATGATTAAATTTAAGTTATGCATTCTTGTTAAGAATATCACAGAAGCAATGCTGTGTCCTTCTCAGTGCATCATATCAGAAGCCACAGGATGTTTTTCCCATTTCTGATGATGTTCACTTTGATCACTTGATTAGAGTGATGTTTGCCAGGTCCTTCCACTAAAGTTACTCTTTTTTCCTTTGTAATTAACAAATATCCTGTGGGGAGATCTTTGAGACTAAGTAAACATACCAGTTTTCTAATTTTACCTACTCATTCTAGCTTCCATTCATGAATTTTACCTAAAAAGTTATTACCAAAGTGTTTGCCAAATAATGTTTATCTATTTCCATTTACTAGTTGGAATTCTGTAAAGAAGAGCTTTTCCTTTTCATCTTTGTATTTATTTATTCAATTATTTATATCAGTATGGACTCATGAGTCTTATTTTATGCTATGGGTTATTACTCTTAATATTTATTTTCTTACTCAGATTGTACCACATTTGGACATTGAAGCCTCTTCAAATGAACTCCTGTGTCCTTTTGCTTATCCCATCATTTTTTAATGTGTGCAGTTCCTATTTTCTGTTTTACATTCATCTTGTACTTTCCTGCCCCAACTCTGGAGTCAGCCCTAATTCCTTTCATTGGATAATAGTATTTAAGAACAAAGATCTGGGCTCTAGATGTGCTCATTGGTAGTAGGATGCCATCTATCTGTATGTGTGCATATATATATATATATATATATATATATATATATATATATATATATACATGTGCATGTGTATTGTGTGTTTACGTGCAGACGTACCATTAGTTCATATCTCCAGTTCCAAACCAACAACATAGATTTCATTCAGCCTTTCCCTTTATTTTAACTGCTTTCTTTGACAGTGAAAAACCTGGGTCTCATTATACACAGTATATTTACTTATTGGCTCCAATACACATAAAGTAGTTTCAGAAGTGCTAATCCATATCTGTGAGAAAAACAAACTAGTTAGTAAAGTGCAATATTTGTGCTCATTTTTTTCTTTGCCCTTTCAGTATATAGTCAAAGTACTATTTTCCAAAGTTGCTTGGGCTGGTTCTTTTCTGCTCCCACTCCAGTATGGTTATGATGTTCATTTGTGAAACAGTCCAGTTCATCTGTTATTGTGTGTATTCAGTTTGGGGCTCTATCCCATCCCTGTTGATTATTTTATATTTTATTCATTCTTTTAGTATGTGAAACATTTGCATGACTCTAAAAGTCAAAAATATATGAAAAAGATTGCTCAGAAAGGTGTCAGTCCCCCTTATCCTTTCTACCCTCATTCCATCCACTGTCTGTAGATAATCAATCGTATTATTTCTGGTTTGTCATTTTTATGTTTCTTTTGGCACAGTTAAGCTGCAAGGACCAGATTAGCATGAGTGTGAGGAGTTCACCCTGGGCACAAAAAAGGGAGGAATGTGCACAAAAAAATCAGTAGTTAAGATAAATAATATTTTAATGCAATATTTTAAAAATAAAAATTAATACAAAAATCTGTAATGACAAAATATCAAATTTTTAAATAACCGTGATTGTAAGGCTGAGCCGTATTGGAACCTGAGGCAATAAAAATGAGCACCCTATGTACCTGTTTTTAAGTAGTTTTTAATGGCAAATTTTCTCCTAGGACTGTAAGGCAGTTGAAAAAAATTGAAAAGTAGGTAGATTAATACTCATGACATTATTTTAAATTTAAATATTTTATTTATCCTAAAACAGACTACTATAATTTTACTTCAGCTTAATTAAAAATTATTTAGGATCGCCTCTTGGTCAAAAGAAATGAACAAACACGGTAATTGTCTCAACTGAAAACAATATAAGCAAAGAAGTAGATATTGAAAATATTATTCATGACTTTGCTTCCATTAGAGCCAAGGGTGTCTATGGCTCACAGAGCACTGTTGAGCAGATACTACATGTGTAGTTTCTTATTTCCTCTTCTTTATTATACAAAAGGTAGCATACTATGGGCACGCTTTTCACACTATGCATTTTTCACCCTGGAAATTACTCCATGTCAGTTCATAGAGAAGTTCAGAGATGCTGAAGGTAATGATCTCTGAAAGGTCAGCCATAGGGCACAATGCCCAACCTAGCAATTGTGCCCTGTCAGAGGCATGTTTGTGAAGAGGTCATGGAAATATCCCATGAGACTGAAGGCCAGCATTTGGACATCAGCCACAGGAGAGCACTGATGCTGGATTAAACCATCACCATCAAGTTAGACCCTATATTTTTCCTCCCATTTCTCCTTTCCATCCTGACCCTGGGGCACCAAAAAGCAGCAGGATGCATAAAGGAGGAGGTGAAAACAAGGTAAAGGAATAGAGAAAAGACCATGATTCTCCTTCACTCCTGCAGATTTCCAAGCCCAGATGGGCCTGAGAAGCGTTCAGCTACGCCAGAAATGGAAGCTTTTACTTAAATCAACCTGGACTTTTGGCACCTGAAAACAGGACTATTCGAATACCTTGAAAATGACAGAAAAGCTAAGTGGTCTGCTCAATATACTGCGATGGATAGAGAAGGGAGAATTGACCAGGTAAATTTAAAGAGCAGTAGTGAAAAAGAGTAAAGCTGTTTCCCGCTTTTCTCCTACGAAGTCCTGCCTGCTAAATATGCCACATTCACAAGAGAACCCAACTCAAACTCAAACTAGCTGGAAAAAGGTAAGGCTGATGGGATTTGCTATACAGTGGTTGTAGGGTGTCACCAGGGCCACGGTGACTCTGAAATTCTCTCACCTCTACCCTCATCAGCTCTGTTCCCAGTTTGAATTCCCTCAAAGGACCAACATTTATATTCTTTCTGTTCATTTCCAAGCCTGAAGGGTAGGAGGGGTGGGAGACCTATCTTTCTTCAAACTGTCAAAGTAAAATCTAGAGATTCTCCCTGATTGAATTATCTTCCGTCATAGGTTACCTCAGGGCCCCCCATCTATGATTTTACTGTTGTCTTTATTTGGAAGATAAATATGGTTAATAGACATGGGGTGAACTGTGGTAGTTTTTAATATGACTCAGCTTATCTTTAAACATTTCAAACACACATATTGAAAATTTATTTATTGTTTCTGAAACTTAAATTTAACTGGATGTCTGTATTTTTATTTGCTAAATCTGGCAGTTTTAATTGAGGAATAACAAGCAGTGATGTCTCCTATATTATATTACATAGGATTATATATATAAGTACCTGGTCATTCATCCTGCCTAGAAAAAGAGGTGACCTGGGGTACAGACCTACAATGATTCATGGATATCTAGTTGTTCGGGAGAATTAGAAAAATTATCAATTTTTGATCCCTAATGAAGTAATAGATCCAGGTCATAATCTCAAAGGACACTCATATCATTAGGTGGAAAGTTAGTGAGAATCTTTATAACAGAGGGACCAGGGCCACACCACCTGAACCCACTGATCAATCTTAGGTTCTCTGAAAGTAGATAACAGACATTGTATGCGTCACAATGTGATGCAATAGTACACAAAGATGCCCATGAGCTCCCACCGCCGACACACAAACAGAGCCTGAATCGAATCAGGTCTTTAGAATAGCTACCAGTTTTCAGGAAACATAGGGAATAGTGGAACAAGTTAGATGATATCAAGAGAAAGCAACCAACCAAATCCATTCTACACTTAAAAAATAATTTGGGGGCTTCCCTGGTGGCGCAGTGGTTGAGAGTCCGCCTGCCGATGCAGGGGACACGGGTTCATGCCCCGGTCCGGGAGGATCCCACATGCCGCGGAGCGGCTGGGCCCGTGAGTCATGGCCGCTGAGCCTGCGCGTCCGGAGCCTGTGCTCCGCAATGGGAGAGGCCACAACAGTGAGAGGCCCGCGTACCGCAAAAAAAAGAAAAAAAAATAATAATAATTTGGTTTCTCCAACAAATCAAAGCATGAAAACGAAAGGTGGGGAATGTGTTGAATAAAAGAGACTCTTATGAGACAAAAACAACCCAATATGTGGGCCTTGTTTGGATTCTGAATCAAATAAACCAGCTGTAAAACTGCATCTTTGACTATTGGCTGGTATTGGATACCTTATGACTAACTGAAGAAATGAGATCCATGATCACAAGTTTTATACATAATGCTATTTCTTTTTTTCTCCTTCTCTCTTTCACCTACTATACTATAGAGAGTAGGTTAAGATATCTGATACAGAGTTGTGGTAAACTTTATAATTTAGCACCTAGATTGCAGGGTATCAATATGTGGTTACACTAGAAGAAGAATGAACATCACTTAGAGATGAATGCAGTGAGATCTGGGTCTCCTTTTTAGGATAAGCTCATTTTTGTTTGTATGAGGTATGAGTCCATTAGGAGAGTATGTTGGTTTTGGCTATTATTTTTGTTTGCAAGACTTATTGACAGAAGACTATATATGGATGCTGCATTACCAAAGGGGTGGATTGTAGTAGGTATTACAGATTGGCTCATTCAGCTCCATTCCAACCACTTTGTATTATGTCTTGCTGCCTGCTAAAAGCTGGAAAGCAAAACATTACATCTCCCAGACTCCCTTACAGCTGGAATTTTTCAGATGATCTATCTAGCAGTGTGCCCATATGAAATTTGGACGGTGGAAATATTATGAGGCACAAGTCATAATTCTGCTGTTTGTGCTAGCAAGCAAGGTCATAGAGGTATCTGGAGTGGGGTCCAGTTCCAGTTTCATGGGGTTGCAAGGCATCCACTTTGACAGTGTAAGTCATGACAAAGGCACTGTGAGCTTAGAGCCTGCAATTGTGATGACAACTTTCTTATTCCCAGCTTCCCCTCTGTGCCAGAGGCTGCTCCCTTGGTGAGCCAGCTCTGCAGTGTGGCTCAGAATTCATTCCTGGGAGCTCAATCAGCTCTTCCAAATTTTCTAATGATTTCATAATAACTGGTAATAACTCTTCTGCTTCCAGCTAGAGTGGATTCTGCTATCTGCAATGAAACATTGACCCATACGATTGGTAATACCCAGAGTCAGGAGGGGTTCAAAGAAACAGACCTTTTCACATTCCACTGATTGGAGTATAAATTGATTAACCATTTATGATGTTTTTTGTATCTTTAAAATTCTTACCCTTTGATCCTGTAATTTACTTCTAGAGATGTTTCCTAAAGAAATAATCAGAGATGCACTCAAAGGTTTGTTATACGTATAAACAATGACAATATTTGGCAGTTGTTAAAAACAATGTTTCAGACCATAGTGAACGATATGGGAAATATTCATGATGTCATGTTAAATGTAAAAGGCAGTCTATGTAATATTTCTGTATTATGGATGAAATGACATGATACCTTGAATTTGTTGAAGATACTTCAGCAAAAAAAAGAAATAAAAGCAGTTGGGGGAGACAGATGAAACACAACGGGCAAAAATATTGATAATCACTGAAGCCTGGTGTTGGGCACATGGAGATTCATGATAGTTTTCACTCTACTTCTTATGTACATTTGAGAATTTCCATAACATGAAGTGTTTAAACTTTAAAATGAAAACAAAACAGAAAATAAAATGATATGCATAGTATGTGCCCAGTTTTATAATATTAATATACACATACACACAGAAAAGAGACATCTATATGAAAAGATCAGTGGTTGCTAGGCATTAAGGGGGGAGGAAGGGATGACTAGGCCTAGCACAGAAGATTTTTAGGGTAATGAAACCATTCTGTGTGTGATACTGTTATGATAGATACTTGGCTTTATACATTTGTCCAAACTTATAGAATGTACAACACCAAGAATAAATCATAATGTAAACCATGGACTGTGGGTGATGGTGTGCCAGTGTAGGTTCATTGATTATAAGAAACGTCCCACTCTCGATGTGATGCATGTGTGAGGGCAGGGTGTATATGGGAAATCTCTGTATTTCTCATTCAATTTTGCTGTGAACCTAAAACTTCTCTAAAAAATAAACTCTATTTTTTAAAAAAATACATCAAAATGTTAATAGAAGTTACCTCTGGGTTGTGGGATTAGCCTGATGTTAATTTTTTGAATTATATATGTGTTATCAAATTGTGTATTATATTTATTAAAGCAAAGGGTCTCGGTTTAAATCAAACTAACCAATTTAGAAAATACTTTGATTTGCAAGAATGCCAAATTCTGTTTATCAAGTTTGACTGATAAAGATCAATGGCCAAAGGGGACACATAAGTGTCTCCCAGAACAAGGAAAAAGTTATTCTCAGCAGGTGACAAGAGTAAGACTCCACACATGATGGTGCAGCTACCTGAGGGAGAGAAACACATGAGTTGGCTTGTTAACAGACTGGCGGGTTTAGCAGCAATCCAGTTCCACTCCGAGGAACTAGAACCAGTGCACAGTTTCAGAGAGTAAGGAAGGAATGTGATTATAACCTAGAAACCTAAAGTCAGATCCTTTATTCCCTGCCCTGCCTGATGGCAGCTGTGGGAATCAAAAGGCATTCTATATCCTGCCTAGGTAGGGATGGCCCGGGAAATATAAACTGGTGGTAGCCTCTCTCCGTGGAGGGAGATCTGGAAGTAACGTGTTGATCTTATTGATGTTTTCATAGATGCTTTTCTATAAATTAATACCTTGATATTCTGTTTCCTTTTTCAGTTAATTCAGCAGATATTTATGAAGGCCTTACTACGTGCCGGGTGTGAGGGAGAGAGAAACCACAGACAACTCCTAGGTTTGAGGGCGATTGAGTGAGTGGTGGTCCACGGACAGAGATGAGACCTGGGGGTAAGTCATGTCCGGACTGGGAGTGCTGAAACAAGAGCTCTGTTTGGAGATGCAAAATGTGCAATGCCCATTGGATGTCCGGAGGCGGCCAGATGTAGGAGCTTTGGAGCTTGGGGGAGAGGACGGGGATGGAAAGAGAATTCCTGGGGGCTCAGTCAGGGCACATTGGTTGCCTGAGCTTGCTCGGATTTGGGTTCACCATCAGTATGCAAGTTCTGAAACCCGAAGACTGACGCTTTGACTCCAACCTGCGATGAGCCTTCCCGGAGGAGTGAGTGGTGCTCTCTCAGTGAGTTAGAAGAGTGATAAACTTACGGAGCAACAACAGAGGGCGCTGTGAAACTAAGCTGCTCCTAAAGCCCAGTAAACGTTTATGATCTACCGGATCAATTTCAGCTTACGACATATTAAAATAATTGAGAAAGGGTCTCTACCATTTCTTGGCTTGCAACCTAAAAGAAATCAGAATCTGTAGTAGTTTACCTTGAAATAGCACGAACTTTGTCCTGAAATGCAAATAATACAATTAACAAATATTAAAGAACAAATTGATTTACATGATGTAGTTTATCTTAGAAGATTTCTTTAAAATTGGCCATGATTAGCAAAGAGCAGGTATTTCAGGGTGGATCTATTTTATGCCTAACTATACACAGAGTAAAATTCTGATCAAGTATTCTCTAAGCAAGAGCTGAGAATGAAATATGGACACTAATTGTGGTAAACATGTTCATTGACAAGTGATATTAGTAATCTTTCCCTCCCAATGTGGTGTGAAGTAGTTCTGATGATACAAGCTACTTGTAGGACTTAAATGACATTAAACCAGAGGAGAACAAAGGACAAAATAGTAAATATGTGTGCAATTCAAAATTTAAAAATAAACTTATTTCTTCATTCGCTTCGCAGTTTTCCGTAGGATTAAATGAGCTAGCCTGCTAGTATTTGTGAAATACATAACACAGAGCCTGGCACACAGCAGGCGCTCAATAAATGCTAGTTCCTTCTTCCTTTGCTCCCTTTATTGATTCCCTTCTCAATTTACTCCTTATAAAAATATTGCTTCCCACATAGATTAGTAACGCTAAATATTCTCTGCTATTGACTTGGGATGTTAGGAATATGCAGAAGATAAGATGCAGGAGCTCATGGCAGAGAGGAAGTAAATTTACTATTGAGAAATCATCCTGCGGGTTTGTTGTTGTTGCTGTTTGTTTTTGATAACGTGTAATTATAGAAATTTACCAAGATCCTTTTAAGTGGGCCATGTCCTGCTTTCAGAGTCAGTTTGCTCAGGCATAGATCAACTCAGAGACTGACTGTCGCCTTGTTATTGAATTAGAGCTATATTTTTGACAAGTATGGCAGCCACATCATCACTTTAATCACCCAATAATCCACTGTGTCTCTTTATGCTAATAAATAAAACATCCTTCGTTAAATATTTCCTAGTAAGCAATAGCAGATCTGTAATCTCCACCCCTGTATGTTACAAAGTAAAATGATGTAACAGTAATCAAATCAAATCATGTCTAGGAGTTTTATAGACAACTAATAGCTGCGATTGCAAAGAGCACATCAGATACCCATTGCAGGGTGCTTTTCTCTTTAATATAATGGACTATGCATATTTCACTAACTGTCTCATGATATCAAATAAATTTAACAAGATGATTTTGTAGGTCAAATTACTTAGTAAGTTCTTTCAAGAATGGCTTTTAGACCTATTATGACTTTTAATGGTGCAATTTGTTAAATGATTGGAATTTCTAGAATCCTGCCTTCAAGTGCCTGTCAGAGACACTTGCTCTGCCCTGGTGATCTATTTCTAAAACCTACTTCTCGCTTGTGGCAATTGAAACAAAAACGACCACCGAAGAGTGACTTCTCCCAGCTCAATTCCTCATTTTCAATTATTTAAACTACTTCCTTATTGCCAAATTATAATTTGAATATTCTACTTTTTCAAATAGCCTTCTGACAAAATTTCTTTCAACTTGTTATGAAGATGTCCTGAGAGTTCTTTTTCCCCTCCCAAATATTAAATGTGACCCTGCTTAATGTATGTCAGGAACTATAGACAAAATATTGCCAAAGTTTAAATTTTTAAAAATGGTGGGTTAGTTCTTTTATTGTACATCTGTGATGGTAAATTTAAAGGGAAAACTAATGAAATATGATAGAAATATTCAGTCCTTGCCCTGGGAGTATTGTCTTTGTCTAGACTGTATCTGTAGGTATTTCGATTTTACTCAGTTTAAGGAAACCTACTATTCAAGCTAAGTTTTTAAAAATTGCCGACCAAAAATCATGTGGTATTCTTTTTATTTCCTGTCTTTAAAAATTATTCTATAAAGTAACTTGAAAATGCCTCTGTGTAATAATTAGTCTTAGAAGTCAACATCCTTTTAAAACTAATCTTCCACGTCTGGCTCCTTCACACCTTACATTGAAATTCCCCTAAAAACTTCAAGTAGCCTTAAAATCTTGGTGCTTCCTGGAACTTCTGCTCAATAACAGAAGGCTTCACATCCCAAAGTTTGACATTCTTCTTACTGTAGAGCAGAGAGCGTTCTGGGGCAGAAGAAGTTCCAGATGCAGTTGGAAGATGGTGGTTCTGTTCCTTCTCCACCCCTGGACTCGTGAGATGACCCTCTGAGAGTCCCCTGGCCCCTCGGAGCCTCTGGTCGCAGCTTGGAAATGAGGCTGACAACTCTTGATTCCTGCGCTTCAGGGTCATTACAAGGCTTAATGAGGTCATCGTGCTCATTCTCCTTTTCTCTCTCATGTCATCAGTGAGTCTTAGGTAGGGGGCAGAGTAAAAGCAAGATATGTAAGACTGCTTGTATGTCTGGGTGAAAGTCACTATAGAACAGTGTTATTTAATTTTTCTACTTCTTTCAGCTCAGTGGATGCAACATTCACAATCCTCTCTAAGCCCATCAACTACAAAAACTTAATTAGATATTATATCTCCTTGGTTTAAAATAGTATTTAATTTTACATAATGTGTTCAGCCAAAATATTAGGATTCCCTAAACAGAAATGTTCTCTCTATTTTTTTCCCCTCGTGCTTTTATTTCAATTTTTTTTTGTAGCTTTAAAAAAAATTATTCTCCTTAAAGTATGATTTTGGCAGTTTCCCTCTGTGAAATATCACAAACTCCCCCGCTACCACTACTTAATTGAAGATGTAATCCCCACTTAGTGACTGTGCAGCCTCCCAGACACCAAGTGCAGCAATGGGTAAATATTAACATTCTGGTTAAATGTGCGCTGCCTCTTATTCCTTTCCCCCCACAAACTGTCTTCCTGCTCCTTCGAGTGTCATCTAAAGTGAGATGATATTAACTGAGACTTACATGCTGCCTGGAGCACTGGAGTTGAAATTAATGGGCAAATATCCTTCTTGCTCACAGAGTAAATGAGCATTCGATCTTTGGGCCATACCCAGGTGTTACAGAGAGGCTCAGACAGAGCGGGCACATCCAGTGAAGAATGCCACACTCCAGACCAAATTCAAGCCCTTTCCTTGCTTGATGGACACAAACTAAAATGAAAGGAAAATTTTAAATGAATAAACAACCCTCAGAACACAGCAGCTTGGGGCTGCATCAAATCCGGCACATATGAGCCTCTTACTGATCTCTTCAAAACACTTTGGTCCTCTGTTTTAATCCCTGGGAATCCTTGGGTTCGGGTTCGGTCAGTTTGCTTTTCTGTCCCAAGACATCTGAGTTCCATCTTTGGGATGAACACTGAGGCTGATGTAACAGGACACCCCAGGCTCTGTGGAGGACACCTAGCCTCCAACCCAAATAGCTCAGAACAGAGCCAAATTCAAGTGGAAACTTCTGAGCAGGTGAGAGTAGCCGGTTTCCTTCCTTGCGGTAGACATTGAAGGCTCCCCGAAGAAACGTTTATTTCCCAAATGACAGCAAGAGGGCACCAGAGTCTACCGCAAGGCCGAGTCCGGCCGTCTCTTAACTGCCCTCGCCCTCTCACCAGAGATGGGTAGCATCCAAAGGTCAGGAACATCTCGATTTTTTTTTTTTTAATTTTGAAAAGATTTTTATCCCCCAGTCATTTTGTTTGTGCAAACTGGTGCTGTGAGGGAGCCTGGCTGGGGGACACCCTCCTTGCATTCTGATCTCTGTGGAGCGGATTCTGGTGTACACGTCCCGTTAGCATCGACACATTTGTTGTACATAGATGGACATGTATCATTTTTTAATCAAAACTAGAAGGAAAAATTATTACATAACAACAACCTCAGTCCCACTGAGGGCCCTGTGCCGGTGATCCTAAGGGGATTTGTGAACACCTGGTCAGCATCGGTCCCCCACGAAGAAATTATTCTTATGCTCGTTTGAAAGACAGGTAAACTAACGGTCAGACTGCCAAGATGACTTGCTCCAGATGACAAAAGCAGTCTCCATCAGTGAAATAATAAAGCATGGGAGTGCGGTGAGCAAAGGCTTTCAGAGTCAGACAAGCATTCATTTGTTATTCTGAACAGCATTTAAAGCTGACATTAGTTGTGAAGGCCAAAAACCATGGTTAAAAGGCCGCTTCTTTCCTGAAGCACCTGGGAAGCTTCCAGGCCATTAACTCTGCTCAGTGGCAGCTCCAGTTTATTCCAAAAGCATTTGTTACAGAGGAAGATGTAAGAAGTGAGTCAGGTCCCTTCCCGGTCCATCATCAAAATGTGCGAGATGGATCTAGTTGTGTCCCGAGCACGGAAATACTATCTTTATCAGAGGGGCCATCCCAGGATTCATACGGGGGCAGTCTGTCCTGGGGATCCTCTTATAGGAGGGTCTGGAAAGAATTAGTTTTAGGATAGGGCTCTTTACTGCTTACTTCATTTGTTTCTCCTTTGCATTCCACTGAGGGGCTCAGGGTATGGACATTTTGCTAACTCAGGTTTATAAGATATATAACTGTTTCTTTTATGAGCACCATTTTGCCATATGGCAGAAAGTTCATCGCAGTCACATCATGGTTTCTGTGGGCTGCTCTCAATTTGGGGAGGCTACAGAGCACCAAGGCAAGGTGGGCACTTGTCCTCATCCCCTGTCCATGCATTCTGGCACCTGGGGTGATGACTTTGGTCCTGGGTCCACGAAGGATGTTGCCACAGTGTCATTCTCAACCACAAGGCCCCTCCGGATATGTCTCTGAGCTCTCCCAGACATCCCACTCCTGTGGCATATGGGAGTCATCTTACATAGCTCCTGTGCCCTCTGGGGTGCAGGACACTCTGGGAGGTGGTCTCAGGCCCATCTGTCTACTACACAGCTGTTTGTGCCACAGGGCTTGTACTTTCTCTATACTTTAAATGGGAAGCAGGGCACAGGTTTCCCTGGGACAGATTTCTCCCAGCAATCTGGGTTTTCTGCTGTTCCCTTATTCTTAATTTCCTTTTGCTTCATTCTTCCCCAGCCTGTGAAGTTTCAGCCAGCTTTGTTCTATGTGACTCTTCACCTCTTCTCCCAAATTTCTGCTCAGGTCCCTAGTCCCTCAGAGCTTGGGCTTTGCAACTCAAAAGATTTTTCTCATCCTTCTATTGTGACATCCCTTCCCTGAGGCAAGGATGCCACCTGGTCTTGTTGACTGAATGAAGGAGAGAGGAAGACAGGGTACAAGGAAATACAGGGAGGAAAAAACCTCAGTTGAAAATTCAAATTATTATCTTAGTTCACATACAATAAAATCATTAAAATATAAAGAATCAGGGACAAAGAAAATGTAATACAAGTAGAAAATCAAGTCCAGAGGAAAGAAAAGAATTTAACCTACAGCTCACGTGGATAACATATAATTGAGCTTAGAATTTGCCTCTGAGATTCCTGGCAGCCAAAGTGAAAAAAAAAAAGAGACACAGTCACTTTATTTCAAAACAGAGAAAATACACAAATTCATCAAGAAAATAAAGAGGATTTCTTTTGCTCCAGATTTTAAAAGAATTGTCACTTAGGACATTGCAAGGGCAGCCCCAGGGGAAAGATGGTTTGGAATTGATTTTTTAAAAAATATACTGGGGAAGAAAAACAAGAAAATTCAAACACCAAAAGAACACAGTGGTGAAAAATCTGTCGCCCTCCATCCTTGTCTCCCAACCTCCAACTCTCCTTCCTACAGCAGTCTTGAAGCCAGTTCTTCCATCCTCCCTTCCAGAGTTGATCTGTGCATGAGTTAAGAGTCTTTAGCCCACCTCATGTGTTTTTTTATACAAATGTAAGTTACTATGCACACCATTCTGTGCCTTGCTTTTTCACTTTGCAATCGATCTGGAGATTGTTACGTGTCAGTCTATTTTTTTAATGGTTGCATAGTATTCCATGACATAGTTTTTCTCTGTGTTATTGGAAGTCCCCTATTGATATCCATTTAGGTTATTTTAAATGGATTGCTTTTTTAAGTGGTACTGCAATGAATTACCTTGATGGCAACAACAGAGCATTAAACCAAGTGTAGGACTTTTCAGAATGTGAGGCCCTGTGCCTCACAAGTGACACACCCACAGATCTGGTCCTGCATATGGGTAGAACGGAACAATGGAATATCAGGTAATCATTAAAAAATGACAAGCCCGAGACATCCATCAGGACAGGAAAGCTTATGTGAACAAGAAAATATCAGACTGTTCTTACACGTAGCCTGTAGCTTCACAGACACGGATATGCCTGAGTTTACAGAGACCAGACGTGTTGTTTTGGCACCTCAGGAAACACAGCTGAGGCACCAGGAATTGTTAGTTAAAACGCATGAACTCGCTCTGCTTAGAGGTGGCAATTTCATAGGGCTCTATGTAGCTAACCCACCTTGCTCTGTTCAGGTTCCCCCAAAAGCAGACACTGAGACGGATTCGGGTGGACGTAGTTATTTGGCAGTCATCCCAGGAGGCAACGGCATGAGAGTGGGTAAGGGACACGGAACAGAGGGCGGCCAATAAAAAGTGTGTTTTCAAGCTGGTTCCCACTGTGGGCAACTGGAATTCATTGTCTAGGAGCTGTGAGAATACACCTCTCCACCCAGGACCAGGCAGCTGGAGGACTAATCCACCAGCTAGCTCCCTGCCCATCACGGGTTGAGGGCAATAAGCAATACCTCTCTGCTTGGAAGGCAACAGAGCATGTGCTCCCATGGCCGGGGGAAAAGCCCACAGGTGAAGAGGCACAGGTGTGGACCCCAAGGAGAAGGATGCTACAGCGCAGCTGTTGGTGTCCCCACGCCAAGTGCAGTCTCCTGGGTACTCACCTCCCTGTGCCCACAACCATAGTCACTTGAAAGGTCCAGCCAACATGGGTACACATAAGCTCACAAAGGCGGCAGCTTCCACATTAGCACTGACTCAAGGAACAGAAGCACAGTGTCGTAAGTCATCAGAGTAAGCATCCTTTGGGTTGACTGCCCCCGAAGCTAAGTTTACGGTAAACACAGTTGGTGCTGCCTTAGGAAAGGGAGACTCAGAATGTGCCTGCTGCTGCTGGCCGAGGCAGGGGGTGCCGTGCCGGGGGAGCCTGTACACAGGACCAAGGAAGGAAGGAGCAGCCTGGGGACCAGGGAATCCGGGAGTCTCTGCCAGAATTCTTGTGCGGTATTTTGCAAGCAGGCCACGTATTACACAGAGCTTGGTTGGTGCAGACATGAGGATTTCCCCCTTTCTAACTGTTAAGTTAAAACAAGATGCTGTAGTCTCCCGCTCACACAAAGCCCCTGTTTCTCAGAGTGTTAGTCAACTGACCTCTAGGTAATCCGCCCATAATAATGGCCCTTGCATCCTCTCCACGGTGCCTGCAGGCTCATTCATTCGGAGGTAGTGTGTCATCCCTCCGCAAGCCCCGGCTATTCCCCACTTCTGGTGGAAAGCAAGAAATTCTTTGGCTTTTTCCTCAAAGGAAGTATTTGGATGCTAGAATTCGTTTTAAATGTATTTTTTTAATTGGCAAAAATCTTTCTAAGGACTTCTGAGCACTGAGCGCGTTTTTAAATGAATCAAACAGATATGCGTCTTTAACGTGTCAGCAAGGCTGCTTTTAAAAAGATTTTTTTTCTTTAGGTTGGATGTGCCTGCCTAGCCCTGTTCGTCCTTGGGAGCTGAAAACTTGCTACCTTTCAAGAATGGGTCCCCTTTTCCAAAGTTATCCACCGGCTCCTTCCCTGATGGCGATCTCCTCCCGGTAGCCTGTCGCCTCTCTGGAGTCAGCTGGCAGTATCAAAGCCAAGACGGAATGAAAGAGGCCAGAGGGAGACAGACAGAGAGAACAGCGGGGGCGGGCGGGCAAATGCATCTGTGGTCTCGGGTATTTCTGCCAGAACAGACACTCTGCCGCCTTTTTTTTTTCTTGACAAGAGTCTGCTTGGAAATGAATGCACCCACACCGGTCTGTGGCTCTCTCTTCCCCTTGTTCAATGGTGTCCTCATTCAGGAGGGCTCCGTGATGAACTCCCGAGGGTCCCAGCCCACACTCAGTTTCTTGCGCCCAGGGCTGTGAGTCAGTGCGCTTCTGGGTGTGCTCCCTCTTGCAAGGACAATTGTGGTTGGCCCATTCCACTCCTAGCTAATAATCGGCCCTGCTATTATCGAGCAGCTAGGATGTGGTGGGTAGATACAAGTGAAGCAGATATCATTATGCCCAAATAATAGGGAAGGAATCTGCTTCAGAGAGGTTGAGTAACTTACCCCAGGTCACAGAGCTACCAGGCAGAGGCACTGGGATTGGAACTTGCCAGGTCTCATTCTCACCCCTGCCTCCCTGTCAGGGGTGACTTAAGCATTCTGGGAGGCATATTGCCCTCTTCAGTCCCCTAGTCCCTGTCACCCAGGCCACCACCCCTCCCTTCTCCTTGCCTCACTTTGGAGGAGGTTTCTAGAGCCCAGCACCATCCCCCCTCACCCTTCTGGGAACCCCTCTCTTACACCCTGAATCTTTAGTCCTGCTTCTTGTCTCCCTTCGGGACCCTCCTCCTCCGTGTGGGACTTCCCTAAAATTCAGCATCCCCCCCCCCCCCGCCCACACACACATAGGCTTGCATAAAGCCTTTCAGTGCCCCAGCATCACCACAGGATGACAGCTGAGCTCCTCGAAAAGGAATTCAACCCCCAAGGAGTGGGCCCTCATCCATGAGGCTGCTCTGCCATCTATCTAAACCTCTCACATGCTGTCCTCCTGCCCCAGCGTCTGTCCCTCTCCTCATTCTTGGTGCGACTTCTCCATTGGGAAGCCTTTCCTCCTCCCGCCCCTGACCCCAGCCTCACCTGCACAGTCAGCACAGGCCCCTGAGATGGACTCTCCCTCCTCCCACGGCCCCTCTGCGCCCGATTCCTGCACCTGCCTCGCTGTAGGTAGACAACCATCTGCTCAGCGCCCTGTGTGAGTTCCTCCAGCACAGGCAGCCTTTTACTGCAGTGTCCCCAGCACCAGCCATGGAGTAGGGCCCATGATAGGCGATGAGAGAGAGTCTGTTGGACCCAAAGGTGAGTGAACTGACTTTGATGTTTGTAAGAAGGTAACCACACCTGGAAGGCTTCCAACGACCCCTCTCTCCTTGGCAGGGAAGGGTTTGATAGGTTTTCATCAAGGAAAGGGGCAGCCAGGAGATGTCACTAAGAAGGTGAGAGACGGAGAGGACATTAGGGTTGGCAGAAAAGACAAAGAAAACTCAGCAGATTCCAAACGGGACGAAGCACGTCTCCAGACTTCCTGCCCTATGTTGCCTTTCTGTGCCTGGCTCACCTGCTTGTCCAAGGTGCACCTTGGGGCCAGGCAGGGGCTTTTGCCCAGGTTATCTCCCAGGCTCCCATCCTTCCTGCTCTCTTGTCATCTCCACTGAGACTGGCTTGTGTCTCCCACCAGCCCCCATTCCCCAGCCACACACTCTGCACTGCAACCCATCAGGGGAGTAAATATAGCCTGTACTTAGCGTGTATCTAAATTCACTCATTACTGGAAAAGCTATCAGTGTTGACGTGTCCAGACATCCATTTTAATTACGGAAAGGGACCTCCTTATCAATTATTTAGAACCCACAGAAAATAATCCACTGAAAATAAGAGAGAAAAATTAGTTCTGTCTTCTGCCTTGAAAATTTGACTCAGGCCCTGTCACAGAACATGTACACTCACACACGAACACAAAATCACACACACACACACACACACACACACACACACACACACACAGAAACACACAAATACTTAGGTCCACTCATCACTTTGATTCCGTTCTTACAGCTTCTAAGAATGCTCCCTTTTGAAAAGGGATAAAACAGCAGAAATTCAAATGTTGGTTATGGGACTTCCCTGGTGGCGCAGTGGTTAAGAATCTGCCTGCCAATGCAGGGGACATGGGTTCGAGTCCTGGCCCGGGAAGATCCCACATGCTGCCGAGCAACTAAGCCCATGCACCACAACTACTGAGCCTGTGCTGTAGAGCCCGTGAGCCACAACTACTGAGCCCACGTGCCACAACTACTGAAGCCCATGCGCCTACAGCCCGTGCTCCACAACGAGAGAAGCCACCGCAACGAGAAGCCCGTGCACCGCAACGAAGACCCAACGGAACCAAAAATAAATAAATTAAATTAAAAAAAAATGTTGGCTGTGTTTGAGAAAAGCCATTGAAAAACAAAAAAACTCATGGGTTGGCATCATGAATTTGAAAGAATATTTAGTTGAAGAAACTGATACCCTTCCTGAATTCAAACCAGTCTGCAGAGCTAGTCAAAACAAAGTGAAAGATTGAGATAATTATCCAAATCATTCAGGGTAAAAATACCTCTGAAGCGTCCCAATAATTGAGATCAAAAGGTTTCCCTTGGCGTTCGTCCTCTAGAGTTGCTTAGCTAAAAAATGCCCTTGCGTTTTGCACACATAACAGCCATTTTGTCTTATAAACCTATTAGGTTCAATGTCTCCATGCTGGATACTGAAAACTGTAGGAAAATGCAGTATGTTTTACAATCCTTAAGAAAGTGGGTGTTGAGAACTTAGTTCCTATCATTTCCAAGGTATGGTGCTGGGCAGCGGAAGAAACACAAAGCAGTCTAAGTAAGGACCTGCTTAGTCTAAAGTTTCATCTTTCAATGTCTTAACAGAATTTTTTAGTGCTGTTGTTTCTTTTTAATGTTGGTGTTCTATGTGTTAAAAAAATTTTTTTTTGAGTCGTGTACACTAAATTGGTGGCAGGACTATGGATCACTTTCTTTTTCCCTTCACTCCTCTACCACATCTTAAACGTTATTATAACTTTTGCCTTAATTCAAAACATATTCATTTATTTTAAAAAAATATTTAATTTTGCAAATGACACAGTAAAAAGTGAAAGCCTCCACTCACTCCAGCATTCTTTTCTCAGCAGTAACCTGAGCAAATCATTTGGTTGCTGTCTACGCTTTCTATTTCTTGTCCTATGACAGAACAAGGCACACGTGTTTGTGTGTGGGATATGAGATTTATATGTGTGTGTGTGTATATATCTTTGCAAGTAAATTGTTTTACTCAGTAACGCATCGAGGACATCGTTCCACGGACTGAACCCTGGCCCCAGCAGTGAAAGCGCTGAGGCCTAGCCACTGGACTGCCAGGGAATTCCCACCCCCATTCTTTTTTTTTTTTCATTCAAAATTATTTAATTACAAGGCTGGATAACTGAAAAGGAATTTTCCATTTAAAACAGTTTCAGAGCTAGAAAGTATCAATAATATACTGGCTAACAGGTTATGACTCTAGGGCAGTGACGTGATTAAGCAGAAATGGCTTGAGTCATATGGATGCATTAATCTAGATTCGATGTTGGCTCAGAAATCTATTCACAAATGCAATTTCAAAATTAAAAAAAAATAATCTGTCTCGAGTTTTGTTTTCTTTCTGTGTCCATAAAATGAAGAGCTTTTCCTGATCACCAGTTTTTCATACAACAGACAAGTAAATCTATGGCACTAGCCAGAATGTTTACATCTTAGGAACTTCATAGCAAACTGGCCTCTTTCAATAGGCAGACAGTGACTCCTCATTTAAAATGAAGCTGTTCATCAATCAGTGACATTCATAGCTTCATTAGTATTCATCAGGCTGCAGGATGCTGGTAAGATTGTCAGGTTTTAACCAAGTCATTTTCCAGCAAACATTTTCCCATATGTTTTGGAACTTTTCTTTGCATCTAAAAAAAAGAAGCTTGGGGCTTCCCTGGTGGCGGAGTGGTTGAGAGTCCGCCTGCCGACGCAGGGGACACGGGTTCCTGCCCCGGTCCGGGAAGATCCCACGTGCCGCGGAGAGGCTGGGCCCGTGAGCCATGGCCGCTGAGCCTGCGCGTCCGGAGCCTGTGCTCCGCAACGGGAGAGGCCACAACAGTGAGAGGCCTGCGTACCGAAAAACATAAAAAATAAATAAAATAAAATAAAATAAAAATAAAAAAAGAAGCTTAGCCTCTCCACATAACAGCTCCGTTACACCGAAAGCCATTGTTCCTAACACCGCAGAGCAGCTCCCAAGTCCCGATGTCCCACTCCCATTCTTTTGGATGGTTACTTTTCATTCCATTGTATGAATGGTTTTATTTTATGAGACCAATCTTTAAATGTTGGACAGACTGTTATCTCCAATTTTTCCGTCTTATAGCCACTGCTGTGATGAACACCCAGGTATATGTAGCTTTGGACACTTATGCTAGTATTCCTAAAATGCCTTTTTAAAAAATTGAGGTGAAATTCACATAACATATAATTAACTGTTTTAATATGTACAATTCAGTGGCATTTAGTGTATTCACCATGTTGTGCAACCACCAGATCTTAGTTTCAAAACCTTTTCATCACCCCAGAAAAACACCCCAAATGCCTCCCTTACCTTGTCCCCTAGGATTATTAATCTCTCTTCTGTCTCTACGGGTTTACCTTTTCTGGACATTTCATATAAATGGAATCATACAATATGTGGCCTTTTGTGCCTGGCTTCTTTCACTTAGCATCATGTTTTTGAGGCTCATCCAAGTTGTATGTAGGTATGGGTACTTCCTTACTTTTTACGGCTGAATAATATTCCATTGTATGTACAGACCACAATTTGTGTATCCATTCATCCCCTGAAGGACTAAAATTCCTTCTCGGAGGGCACAGTCAGGAAGAGCAAGGTGTTCAGAGAGCAGCAAAGGTGGCCCTGGTCACAGGCACTACTTTTGTTCTTCAAGAAGCAGCCCGGCCATTTTGCCGCATATCCTGGAGATCTTCAGTCCAAGAACTTTTGTTAGTTTTGTTTTTTTCTTTTACCTTTTAATCAAGAGTAGGATAAAAGGGTCATCAGCCCTCAAGTGCCTCACGATATGGAGTTTCTCAAAATGGAGAGAAATTGAGAAAGTAACTGGCTTGGTCAGTTTTTATTAACACATGTCAGGAAAAAATCAGCTCACGGTACAAAGGATTCCTGCTGCTCCTAAGACCCGGCCCTTGGGGGCTAGAAAAGATGGCAATAATAATAACCCTTATACTTCAGCCAGGGTTGTGTGGGCTTGGTGGCGGGGAGGGGGATGACTTCCTACAAACAAAATGTATCTATGTAGGGTCAGTTTTTCTCCGGAACACTGCAAACAGAAGCTGTATTTGTCTTTCCTTTTCACTTCCTTGTTCCTTGGTCTTTTAAATCTTTTAAAAAGGGCCTACTATGTGCCAGGCACCAAGGATCTAAAGAAGGTAAGAAATGACCCTGCCCTTGTGAGTTCATGTCACAGAAGGAAGATGGACACATAAAGAAAGAACGTTACGCCTTTGGGACAAGCAGGACAGTGGAAGGATGGGAATGCACCGACCCATCCAGATGAGAATGGAAGCATCAAATGCTTGTCTGAGTGCCTACTTGGCTTGACATCATGGACAAGGGTGCAGGTCAATAATGGGGTTGCTTGTTTTCTCTTCACATCGGTACTGCCTTGCAGGAGACAATGCTCTGAGGTTTCCACAGACCTGGGTTCAAATTCTGCTCCACTCACTAGCTGTGTAACCTCAGGCAAGGGCCTTACCCTTCCAAGGGCTTCACTTCCTGACCTGCAGAATGAGGATAGTGCTAGCTCTCCGCTGTGCAGATTAAAATAGATGTGTGTAAGCAAATGGTGCATAATAAATACTCAGTGAATATGCATTCTTTCCCCAGTTCCATGTCGATCCATTGTCCCCATGGCTTCTGAGTTAACAGCAGTCCAGACTCTCAAAGTCCTGTTCTCATCTGGGACTGAAGACCAGTGGTGCCTCTGGAAATGTCTCAGGGGGGCCCCAGACTGGCCTGTGTTCCTCTCCTACTTTGGAGAAACCTTGGTATCTTTTGAGTTAGAATTGGCAGTCTACATCTATGTCCCCAATTTTCCTTCCTTGGTGTGAACTCTCTATCAGCACCCAGCAAACCCCTTCTAGAGGCAGAGCCTCTCACCTCCAGCCCGTGCTCCCAGGAGCCCCAGAAGCTCTTGAGAATCACCCAAGCTGGCCTCCCACAAAAGGTCGCACCACGGTCGCCCTCTCCTGATAAACTGAGCCCCAAGCTGTTAAGATCTCTTCTGTTAGAATTTTTCAACGGTGTCATAAATCTTTTATTAATATTTGGTATTATACTAATTAAAACTGTTCTCTGTATGTATTATTAATTTCCCTAGCACTTCTTGCTGGGGTGATGTTTTCAGCCAGCTAAGCAGAATGTAGCACAGTAAATAAGAAGAAACTCATTTCCAGACAATTAGCCTTGCAGAAAAATAAGTTGGTTAATGGAAGGCATGATGATTACAAATTTTACCTAAATAAACAGGGTATCTTAATGGTAACTCTTCAAGCTAAGTAAACAGATTGGGGTGGTAATGTCCTAAGCAATACTTAAATGTAACTGTTTAATAAATTGGTAAATTACTCATTTCATCTTAGAACAAAATGGTAATACTGTAGTAATAACCTAGTATATATTCCGTAAATATGAAGCATTATCACTTTAGCTCTGTAGAAATCACCACAGTGATATGTCAGCATTGATCTAAAACTGCAGCATTTTATCTCAAGTTTATTACCCATTTTTGAGAATCGCTGAGATTTTCAGAGCATAATGGCAATAAAAGAAGAATTTAAAAAGCGCTTTAATGTGCATAAGTTAATCAGAGGTATCCTCGGGGGGAAAAGGAAATTTGGTAAAACATGAATTATAAGCATCATTTAAACTTACTTTGGACACTAGAGATAATAAATGGCACCATAATTTAGAAATAGCTTTTAACATCAATGACGGTAAGTACCACTTTACTGTTCATAAGAATTGCAGAGCAATGGTGCTGAGGCCAATTTTATTAGCCATTTTTTTCTTTATAAAAGCAATCCAGCCCTTTCCACAACTGAGACAGGAACAAGAGTTACGTGCTAATATGCGAAATGCATTTAAGTTTTTTGAAATAGAGAATAATAAATTGTGCCAAAAGATAGAGTCTGGAGACAAATGAATGATCATTTAAAAAGAATAAGGTGCTCTCAGAGTTTACATATTTGGGGAAACTTGATAAAAAAAAAAAAAAAAAGCCAACAAATTGTTCATACATTTTCTCATTTGCCAGAGCGTGCGGGTGTGCTTTCAAATCCGAGAGATGAAGCCATAAATCCCAGCGATTGGAAGATGCCGCAACAGAAATATATTTTTGTAAATTGTCGCCATTGACAAATCATTTTTAAACTATACAGAGTGCAGGTTCAGTCTTCTCTTCAGGGTGCCCAAGCAACCCGCCTGCAGAGAAGCCTCAGACCCTGACCTCTACTTACCAAGCACAGCCCGGCAGGGTAGCGTGGCTCGCAGCTGCACAGCTCAAGCCGAGCAGACCAAGCTGTAGGTCGGACAGTCGCCAGGACTCACTGAACCACCTACTAAGCGCTCAGCGCGCTAAGCATCATGGGGCCCAGCAGAAGCTCGTCTGTTGCAGCGCATGGCCAGGCTGGCAAAACCTGGCTTCTGTGGGAGAACAAATCCAAGACGTCACCCCACACCCTGCCCTTCAGGATTCAGTAACTCCAGGTTCAAGGTCTGCTTTTCATCTGATGGATTTGAGGACAAACAAAACAATCCACCTTACTTCATCTTCAAGTCTTAGATGCAATTGAGTAACACAGATGTCCACCCTCTCCTGCTTTGGAACATGAATGTATAACAGGCATGCGGTCTTCATCAAAAGCAGCTCCTTCTGGAGGTAGGTGGGGACGGACTTCAGTAGTGCAGCCGGGAGGGAGGCAAGGAGAGGAGTTATTTCCTGGACTCCCTCTGAGGGAAGGGGGCCAGGCTCTTTCTTGCGTGCTTGCAGGCAGAGAGCAGGCTTGCACGCCTTCTGACCATCTCAACGCTGGTTTATCTCTTTGTGTTCATTTTACCTGCAGACACATCATTGTCCTCTCACTAAATATCACTGATGTTCCCCTCCCTCAGAGAGACCAGGAGATATCAAGTAGGTCTGGCCTCCTCATGGGAGAAGTCACATTTTGTGTGCGAACTCACCTCCCATAACCATGTCTGCCCCGTCTCTGCAGAGCTACCCCAACCTTGGTTGAAGAGCTCAGCTTTGGAAGCAGATTGGAGCACCCTGGGCTGGTAGATGGAGAACTGTTGTCTTCAGACATCTATGGAAACTTGGGCAAATTACACGTTAAAGTTGCCGAGGCTTAGTGTTTTCTTTCAAAACTGTTTTATGGGCTTCCGTGTGGCGCAGTGGTTAAGAATCCGCCTGCCAATGCAGGGGACACGGGTTCGAGCCCTGGTCCGGGAAGATCCCACATGCTGCGGAGCAACTAAGCCCGGGTGCCACAAGTACAGAGCCTGCGTTCTAGAGTCCACGCTCTAGAGCCCACAAGCCATAACTACTGAACCCGCGTGCCACAACTACTGAAGCCCGCATGCCTAGAGCCCGTGCTCTGCAATAAGAGAAGCCACTGCCTACGCACCTCAACGAAGAGTAGCCCCTGCTCACTGCAACTAGGGAAAGCCCGCGCGCAGCAACAAAGACCCAGCGCAGCCCAAAATAAATAAATTAAATAAATAAATTTTTAAAAGATTAAAAAAAAAACTGTTTTATAAGATTAAGAGGACTGAGCGAGAAAATATACATAATGTCCCAAGTACAGTGCTCAGCTCATATTAGGTTTTCCCCTCTCTGGAGTCAGAACATCTAGATTCCAATTCATACCCTCTGTTGCCATGTTATTTAAAGTCCCCAAACCTCAAATTTCTCATCTTCAAAATGAGATCTACTTCCTAGGATTGTTTTAAGGGTAAAATGCGATCACTTGGGTAAAACGTCTGGTCCACTGTCACTGTCTAGCCCACAGCAGATGCTCTAGAAATGCTACTTAGTATTATTTTTATTTAATAAACAGGTACTTAGCAGTTGCAGTGTGCCACACAACAGCAACCAAAGTAAATGGAAGCCCCAGAAGGCAACAGAGCACCTGGTTCCACTAACTTAGAATAATCTAGATTTTCCACGCCTAGTCAACAGCCATTTCTAGAAGATTCTCTACGGCGGAGACAGTGCAGACTGAGGTAAATCGGGACTCTAAACTCTGACATAACTGGGTTTGAATTTCTGCTCTACCACTTACTGCCTGACTGTGAGCAAGTTACTCATCTTCTCTGGGTTTGCTTCCTTCTCTCTCTGAGGAGAACCAGAACAATTTATCTGTGAAAATTAATCTACCACTAATAAGAGCAGTAAATGTATCATAGTGCTTATCGTGTGTCAGGCTCCTGGTGAAGTGCACAAAGGATTATGTCATTTCATCCTCCGACGACCCTGTGAGGAAGATCTGTCCTTACAGAGTACAGATGAGGACACAAAGCCTCAGAGAGGCAAAGTGACTTTTCCAAGGCTACACAGCTAGTGAGTGGTGAAGTTGGATTTTAACCCAGGCCTCTTTACACTCCATACATGTTGCGGGCATTTTGGCCTCGAGGCAAGCAGCATTTAAGTACCATCTTCCTGCCCTGAGCTGAAAATCCTAAGGGTCTGGAGGTTGAGGGCTACACCATGGCTCATCAGTACCCACAGGGGCTCACTAGAGCCTGTTCGTTAGCTTGGGCTGGGGGAGAGGGCAGGAGAAGACCCCTGAATCCCTTAGATAGAGCGCAGGCCAAGCACCTTCCAACCACCTTCAGGGGTCTCAGAAGAGAAATAACAGGGGACAGTAATGGTAGCAGCAGCAACAACAATAATGTTGTAGATACAACCCAAGATGTTCTGGTTTGTGTCTGAAGTTGTTTGGGGATGATAATCTCCAAACCATTCAGAATTCCCTCTGGCAGTCACAGAAGGACACTGGCTTTACTAGTAAGCAGGTTTGAGGAGCCTCAATGGGTAAAAACCCATGAGGCAGAGTCAGTGCACTTGGGTTGAAGTCCTGGCCTTTCAAGTCAGATGGCCTTGGGGATATTGCGTCACGTCTCAGAGCCTCAGTCTCCTCATCTGTAAAATGGGGATTGCAATAGTGCCTACCTCCGAGATAGCCCTTGTGAGGATTACATAAGACTGTGCAGATGCTCTCAACACATGGTAACTGCTTTGCGGCCAGAGCCTGGGCTCTGGGCTACAGATCCACTGGGAGCTGGGGACTGGGTGCACAGGCCCATCCCTGCCCATAGGGGCTCCTCCAACAAACGACCTTGAAACTGCAGGTGATTGATAATAAGCAGGACCCCCTCCCAGGGCCCTCTCACTCTGATTTCTCAGGGTTGAGTTTCCTCTCTGCTCTCCGCAACCCCCTCCTCCTTAGTCCCACTACTTCCAAAGAACAAAAGTGTCCCAGCTGTGGCGGCCCAGACAGCGAGTGCGCACTGTTTAGCATACTGGCTATTCACTGGCGCCCCTGAGCCCAGCACCACCTTCTCTAGCCCCAGGGTCTCAGCGGGCCTTGCCCACTATTACCCCTGAGGGCAGACCTTCCTGAGAGCACTGCTCCTTATCACTCCTGCTGGCTGAGTTTCTGCTGGCTGGTCTACGCAGGCAGGAGGGAGTGGCTTTTTCCTGGTTGGGGGGATGAAGCGGCAAAGGATGTGCTGCCGACCCAGGTTGCAAGTTTTCGAGAGTTTCAGTGCGTCCCAGATAAATCCATCCATCAGTAGGGCTTGACAGCAAAGCCAGTACATTCCAGGGAGCGGGCCACCACGGGAGCTGCTCAGGGTCTGGAGGCTTTTAAAGCCAGTCTAAGACTCTGCTCCATTTGAAGATTTGGTTTCTTTAAAATCGGGGGAGTCTGGGTCAGCACAAATTTCTCTAATGACCCCGCGGCCGGCGGAGCTTTTGCTGTCTGCGATCTGTGGTTGGGTGGGGACACACAGGGAACCCAGCCGGCAGACTGCGAGTTTGAGTCGGAGCTCAGTTAAGGTGCGGGTTGAACCTGTGCAGGTCAGCTGCCTTTTCTGCTCCCCAGTTTCCTTATTTAGAATGGGAACACGAGACTCTTTTGGGGATTCAGTGGGATGGTGGAGGGTGTGAAAACCTCTGAACAAATATTCTGCTCAAATATGGTTTTTCTTCTTCCTCTCCACACCAGTTAGGAGCATATTTAAAGGGTTTAATAAGTAACTCATTAATTGGCAGCCAGTCTGACACTTACAAGAACAACTTTGTCCAGTCATTTCAACTAAAGTGAGAGGCAGATTTGGCCACGGATCTCAGGGTAACACCAGGATACTGCAACCTCTAACCAGATCAACCCAGGCCCAGTTTCCCAGATGACTTCTCCACCAACTCTCCACCTTCAGTGACTGCAGGAGAAGTGACCTCAGTGGGGTCCTGCCCCATTCCTGCCCTTTCGTCCAAAATAGCAACAACTATGAATAAACTCCTACGCAGTTAGGTGTTTAATTAGATTCCTCATCCATAAGTATATTTTAAATGCTTCTATTCTCATAATAAATTGAAGATCAGCTGTACCATAAGCCATGGGTTTTTTTCATTTTCCCTGGAAGACTCCTTAATGACTAGGTAGCCCTAATTTTACAGATGCAGAAACCAAAGCCACGTTCGCAGGGCCACACAGCAAGGGAGTGACAAAACTGAGCAGAGAAATCCGTGCCACCACCGGCTGCGTGGCACGAGGGAAGGCACGGATCACTGTGGCAATTCCAGGAGGATTTTGCGAGTGTCTGAACCAAGAAAGTGCGGTACTGAGTCTGGGCTTCGCCGGGAGGAACCGCTCATAACCGAGCAGATGCTTGGAAACGTGGGGGGCCTCGCCGCCGCGAGTCGGAAGATTTCGTAAAAGGAAAGTCGCCTTCGGTCTTAAGAAACCTTCGCTCTCCAGAATGCGGGCCCCTGCACCACGCCTGCCCTTCTCCGGCCTTGTTCTGCTTGCGTTTGCGCTGAGGCTGAGACTGGGATTTTGGCGAAGGTCCCCTTCAGCGCTCTCGCAGCCTAGGCCCGGTCCTTGGCCTGGAGGTCTCGGCGGGCAGTCCGAGGCCACATCCCGAGGTCCCTAACCGGAGCGCCTAGCTGCGCGGCGAACAGATGCGCACCGCCTGCTGCTGCCCAGGGCCGGCCGCTGAAACGGCGCAGTTGGTGGCCGAACCCTCCGGGGCCAGGCTGCGCGTCCTTAGGCCTCAAGTCCGAGACGAGGGCCGCAAGGCCCCAACTGCTCGAGGAACTGCCGAGGCAGGCGGGCGGGCGGGCGGAGGTTGCCCGGCCCAAGGGCGCAGTGTGGACTCCGGTCTTACCGATGAGCGGGGGCGACCTCATCTCGTCTCGCCGCTCCTGCACCGACGGCAAACGCGGGGAAGCTCGCAAGCCTGGGAGGCGATAGGCGCTGGCGCCCTTGGAACTCAGAGCCCGAGTCCACCACCCAAGATGGAGCAGGAAGGCCCTTCTGCCGCACTGTGACCGCTGGGCCTGGTGTCAGGGTGGCTGCAGGTGTCCCCTAGGCCGCCTCCCTATCCCTTTGCTAAGCAAAGTCCTCCCAAAAGTCCTCCCAAGTATTAGAGCGCTTTGTTTGGGAGGGAGCGCCAGTCCGCCGGCGATGCCCGACCCGGAACTAATTTCTGATTTCTTTGAGCCTTAGTTTTTTCAACTGCAAAATGGGGAGGGGCATCCAAACCTCGCAGAGACTGGGTGCGGGTCATCGTCAACCACACATTGCGTGCAAAGCTCGCGGTCCGCGGCCGGCGTTGTACAGGGAGCTGCTGAAGGGAGCGGCCAGCCCCAGAGTGTCTGTCTCTGTCTCTGTCTCTCTCTCCCCCCCCCTCCCCTTCCCACCTCCCTCCCTGGCTCTGGCCCGCCCGGGTCCCCACTACATCGCCCAACCCCACACTCCACCGGCTGCGGAGCATCCCAGGGAGCTGAGGTCGGGCCTAACTCCGCGTGCCTGGGCGGGGCAGCCTCGCCGGTCTTTGCGGACGCCTGGGGCCCAACCCCCGCCCCCACCCTGCCCGCGGGTGGAGCCCAGCAACCGGCGCTCGGGGAGAGCTCCCGCGACCAGTTCGCCTGGGTCGCGAAGCTGCCTCGTGCCTCCTTGTCCGGCATCTGTAAAATGGGTGCAACTTCAGAGACTCTCCAAACGAGACTAGGGAAGGCCGCGGGGAAGGGCGACGAGGCGAAGTGTCCAGCCCTTGCCCAGAGACCGGCTGCTTCTTGTCCTCAATCCCCTCCGGGGACGTTGGCCTGGCTGAACGTCCACACTCACCCGCCTACCTCCAGAGCCTCAGGCGCTTCCTCCGGCCGAGGTGGGGCCTCTTGTTGGGAGACGATCCAGAAGGAGGCGCCCTTGTGGGCCTCCCAGCCTACTCCAGATTCCCGTTCTCCTAAACTCAGCTTCAGGGGCGCGTGCCTGGTCCGGGTATTTCCGCGCCGCGACTGTGCCTCACAGTCCTCCCGGTGTGGGGACTGGGAGCTGTGTCCCTTAGCGGGGCGTCCTCGGGCTCTCATCCGGCGCAGCCGCAGTGGAAATGGCGGCGACCTCCAGGCTTTGCACAGCGGGAGGAGGGCGTTAGGCGCTAAAAGCCCTGGCTTGGCTCAGCAATTCCTCCCACCTGTTGGGGGCGCCCACACTGCCCTGGGTGCGCGTGGTTGGGTGACGGTCACCACCCGGCCCCACACAAGTGGGCTGAGCCCCCCTAACTTGAAGAGACCCCTAGCCGTTCTCTGGCTGGGCAAGGCTTCGCTGGGACAAAGCGCTCAGGGAGAGCAAACGCCCGCGAAGTCACTGGTTGGGGAAAAACTGCCCCCTCTCCCCTAGGGCCGCAGCGGCACTGGGTCCCTGTCCCCGGGCCTGCCTGAAAGCCCAGCCCGGCTGGCCTCTCGTTCAGAGACCTTTTGCGCAAAGTCAGGCACCGGAGAGGGAAAAAGATGTGTGTGCGTTCCCCAAAAAGGCCCGAGAATCGAGGGTCCCTCTGGTAGAACAGCAAACATAATTTAGAAAAAAAACAAAAACCACTAAGCCCTGTTATGGAGGAATAGAATAAAAGCGAGGGAAAATAGAAAGCGATACCAGTGCCCGAGGAGGGGCCCTGCTTGTTCAGCAAAGGCAAAGACGGTCGCTCTGGTTTTTAGATATTCAAGTCCCCAGCCGAAGGGCCAACCTTTCCCATCCTGATGACGGCGTTTACTACGATTTTTTTTTTTTTTAAGCGGAGAAAATAGAAGCATTTCAGGAAAACACCCAAGGAAGAGACCCGAAGCTCTGAGTCACCCTAGTTCTTCTCTGGGGTGTCTGGGAGTCCCCAGGGCTTGGAGGTGGGGATGAGGGCAGAAACGCTGCAGCTCCAGCTCTTTCTTAGACTCCCTCCCCTTCCTAGAGGCCTGCAGTGCAGACAATACCGCTGCCCGCCTGCAACGAAGGCGCCCAATATACCCGAGCCCGCAGGGTGCCGCGAGGCCCCTAGGGAGGCAGGGCGATGAGGCTGGCGGGGCTGCTACAGGGCCTCCGAGATCGCACCCAGAAGGGTTTAGCCTTAAGGAGACCCGGGGAGCCCGGCCTGGAGGAGGGAAGGAGAGACACAGAGACCGGGACTGAGAGGGGTAGAGGCAAAGAGATTTTGGAAGACAAGAAGGGGAAAACAAGGACCAAAAGAGAGGAGGGAAGTAAGGAGATAGAACGCGAGAGTCGGAAATGGGAGAAAGGATAGGACAAAGAAAGATGAAAAACTGAAAGCAATAGAGAACGAACTATACAGAGGAACATAAAACTGTAAAGAAAAGTTAAAAAGATATAGTAACAGAGACCAAGAGTAACAGAGGAGGAAACAGAATATTGTGGAGAAAGAAATGGAGAGGCCAGAAAATAAGAAAAGTTTTTAAAAGACTGAAAGGGAGAATGATAAAAGGAAAAAAAATCAACGAGCAAGATGAAATGTTCACGGACGCTGCGAGTGTGTGTTTGTCGTTGTTATAAGGGGCCACCTGCTCCAGATCCCGTGATCCCGAAACTTCTAGCTTTTGAGCCGAGGTAAAGCGGGTGGACTGGGCCACGCCGCTTTCACACCTGGGCTTGGAGTCCTGGGCGTTCCGGGCGCCCCGCCCCCTCCTGTCTAGTGACGCCACCACGGCTGCAGTGAAGTCACGTGACATCACGCTCCACCGGCGGTCCCACGCAACCCAGAAGGGCGAGGGTGTCCCGGGGTTGTGCGCTACACTTGCTCCCCAGACGCCGAGCGTTTGGAGAGCCAGGCAGCGCGCCTGCTCTGCGCGCACAGGCCGCGCGCAGTGCGCCCAGATCCTCTCAAACCTGTCGGAGGGGCCCGCACAGGGCCTCTCTAGAAAGAGAGAGGACAGTGGGTTGTGGGTTGTGGGAGGGAGGGGGCGTGGGCTTCGCGTCCCAGAAAGTTCGAGGTCACCGTGCCTCCCACCCCTTAGGTGGGTTTGACTTGGGACGGTCTAAGTACCCGTCCAGGCGGGGCCTTTCACTCCCCAACTCTGCCTGGCGCTGCTCTGCGACCTCTGAGCCTAGAGTGCCCTTCCCACGTCCACCCCATCCCGCGGGCTCCCGGACTGCGGGCGGCCGGCACGCACTGACCTGCACCGCGGATCCTCCGCGGGGCCCCGAGCCGGGGTTCGAGGTGAGGCGAATACCGACGAGGCTCGGAGAAGTGGACGCTCGCCCGCACACCGCCGCTCGGCCTCTACCGCCGCAGGGGGTGGGGCGCAGGGTCGGGAGTCGCCGAGCATTATTGGAACGAAAACGAAATAAAAGCGGCGTTAAGTGAAATAGCTAACTTTTTTATTAAATAAAACGACTTAAATAAAAGGAACGGAAAAGGAGAAGGGTGGACCCAGCCTCAACGCAGGGTGCCCCAGCCCCTGGCGCTTCCCCCAGTCGCCTGATCGGCCGCCCCTCCTCCAGTGGCCCCCGCGGGGGAAGCAGGTGGCCGGTTTCTAAAGAAAAAAGCCAAAACTTTTATTATTTACACGTTTGGGCAAAAGTACAAAGTATAATACAGGCGCCCGGCCCGGGGGCTGCGGGCGAGGGGCGGAGAAACGTAAGGCGCTTTCTTTGTCAGGCCCGGGCCTCGGGCGGGACTGGGCGCGGGGCGGGGGCTCGGATTGTGCAGTCGCGCGGAGCCCGGGCCCAGCCCCCCTCCGCAGGCGGCGGGGATGCGGCCGCGCCCCGGGGCCTACTTGAGCTTGGCTGGCCCTTCCCGTCTCGGCCTCGATTCCCCCCCAGACCGGCTGGGGGGCCGGGGCGCCCCGCCGGGTCGGGGCGGCGATACTTGGTGACGGTGCGCGCTGGCGGCTCACACCAGAGAGGTGACGGCGGGGACCTTGGAGCTATCCTCCTCCCAGGGCTGCAGATTCTGCAGAGCAAACAGCGAAGAGTTGTGCAGACAGAGCGGGTCGGGCTGGATAGAGTCGTTGAGGCTCTTTTGGAAGGCGTCGTGTTGCAGCTGCAGCATGAGCCGACTCGCCTGCTGCCGCTCCGCCTCCCGCTCCTCCGCCGTCTGCCGTCTGCACCGGGGGAGGGAGAGGGACAGCACCGTCAGGCACCCGGCACCGCGGGGCCGCCGGCGGGGCCCCCACCCGCCCGGGAGCCAAGGCCAGCCGGGAGCCTCGAGGCGCAGAGTCAGTCTGCTTCCCCGCCGGCCTTGTGCGCCGGGGACCCGCGGGTCCGCGGAGTGGGTTGGGATGGTTTGTTTTTGTTGTGCGCGGGGAGATCGCCGGGAGGAAACTCCGCCCGCCGCCCACTTGCACACCCGGGTATTGTGGCTTCGCCAACAACAAAGATTGTTTCTTTGCGGGGTAACAAGGGCAGGGCGTGTGTGTAACTGACTAGGCCCTACAGGCAGCCGGGTCACTGGGGTCCGCGGGTGGGCGGGCAGGCTCTGCACCTCGCGGTGTCCCCGGGTCCGGTCAGCCTCATCCGGTTCTCCCAGGCTCTGTCTCAAACCCCTCTTGCAGGACGCGATCGCTTCGCCGTTCACGGGTTGGATCGAAAGAGCGATCGGATAAAAACAGGGCTGGAGTCGGGATGCGGAGCTAGAGCGGGAACCCGGAGCCCCGCGCGGATTGTCGGGAATCGGAAGGGCAGGGGGCAAGCAGGAGGGTTTAGCGGAGCGCGAGAGGCCCGGGATGGGGTGGGGTGTTGGCGGGGGGCAGGTGAGAGGAAACCGAGCGAGCGCAGGAGACCGAATAAAACACGGAGAGAGTTGGAGAGGCTCAAGAAAGCGACACAGGGATGGGAATGGAGGAGAATTCCAGACACGGATGAGGACAGGCGCGCGGGAGGGCGAGCTGGGAGATAAAACCTGGGAAGGAGGGGGAGGTGCAGCCCTAGGAGGGCGAGTAGGGGGTAGCGCAGGGTGGGGAGAACGCGAGGCTCCGGCGCGGGGCGGGCGAAGGGCCGGTGCAAGGTGGGCCGGGCCAGGCCTCTCTCACCGCCACTTGGTCCTCCGGTTTTGGAACCAGGTCTTGACCTGCGCGTCCGTCATTTTGAGGGACTTAGCGAGCGCCGCCCTCTCGGCCGAGGCCAGATACTTCTGGCGGTGGAAGCGCTTTTCCAGCTCGCAGATCTGCACCCGAGAAAAGGACGTACGCGGCTTCTTACGCTTGGGCGGCGTCCTGTTCTGGTAAGGGTGGCCGATGCGCCGGGTCACGGTGAAGGGCGTGAGCGCCGCCGCCGCTGCGGAGACACACGAGGCCCCCTGAAGCCCGGCCCAGCTCGACTGCCGTTCAGGCACCATGCGGACCCGGTGCCGCCCGGTGGGGCGCAGAGTACTACGCTATTTCGTTGGTCCCGAGGGTCCCCAGCGGCACCAAGCCGGTTGGGAGATGTCCCCCTCTTTCCCCGGGCACAGGCTTATTTCCCCCAAACTCTCTGATTTTTCTCCCCTCTATGGTTGCCCGGGGCCCTGGGCGCTGAGGCCTCCACCGCACTTGGGCCTCCGGAACCGTTTCCCCGAGTGAAGCACGTAGGGCGCGGCGCCTCTGGCCCCGGGAGGGCCGAGGCCCGGCGCCTTTTTGGACACCCTGCTCACCTGTGAAACGGTCTTTTACGAAGCGGCGGCTGCTCTCCATCCAGGGGAAATTGAGGCCGCCCAGGCTGGAGACCGTGGGCACGGAGGGCATGGCAGGCAGCGCGCTAGGCAGAGGCGGCGGCACGGCCCCGGGCAGCGGCCTGTGCGCTGGCACTCGGATCACGCCGGCGGGCGCCAGGCTCAGGTTGACACTGTAAGATCCCGCGTCCTCGAAGGGCGCGCCGAGGCCGGCAAAGGAGGTGGGCAGAGACGGGTATGTGGCGCCCGGACGGCCCCCGGGGGGCCCTCCCAGGTAGTTGGCGCCGTCGGGGCCCCGCGGGGCTGGTGCGCTGTCCTGGTCCGGGCTGTTGAGGATCTGGTCGATGCCGAAGCTGATGGGCTCGTGCGGGTGCGGGGTCTGCGCGCTGGCTGGCGCCTCCATCCTGGGCGGGCGGAAGGGCTGGGCTGGGCTGGGCGGGGAGGCGGCTGGGTCCCCGTTACGGCGCGGCCATGGAGCGCCCGGCGCCTCTCGTCGCACTGAAACTTTGCCAAGAGTGCGCGGGCCCGACAGGCTCTGTGTCATCTTTCTTGAACCGAACCTGGAGTTTCCGCTGCTAATTCCTCTCCCGCCGCAGCCATTGGCTGCGATCAACAAGCCTCTCTCCTCCCATTGGCTCCTGGCTTTCAATAAAGGCCTAATTCATGGAAATAGGAGCTTAGGGACTGTTCCAAGGTGACATCATTTTAACAAACGAACAATAGGTCAAATTTATTAGCCGGGATAATGGGCGGCGGATATTAGCGCCTGAACCACAGCCTCCCAAACCCGAAATCTAACGAAGCTGCAATTAGGAGACGTTCCCCGCTCCTCCCGGCTAGGGCAGCTTCCCCGCCGCCGAGCGGGGCGGGCAGGGCGCTCTGCTGGTGAAATTGTCATTTGCTGAGGGGGGTTTCGTTTTCTTCCAAAATTTTTTTTTTTTCATCTGAGCAAAACCCAAACAATATGAATCCTTTCAATTACAATGGAGTTGCAACTCCGGAACGACCCTGCGGAATCCGCGGCAGCGTCCTGGACACCCCACCGCCTCGGGAGCAACGAAAGGGGCGCACCGTGGGGTGCAAGCTGTGCGCTGCCTGCGCGCGGGGTGAGGACAGCACCGGAGCATGCCCCGCGCTCCCGAGGACACCGACCCGCGTGGGGAGAATTCACCCCCGCCCGGGCTTCGGCCGCGGCGTCGCGGCCACTTTAGAGACGCTCCCTGGCACCCACCCGGCAAGCGGACCGAGGCGAGACTCTCAGGTGCCCACGCGTGCCAGGCCCGGCTGAACGGGACCCGGGGTCGCCCGGTGGGGAGCGAGATCCGGTCCCTCGAAATTCGTTGCAGGATGGACGGGACTGTGGACCCGCGGGGAGACCTGCCCGAGGGGCGGCAGGTGTCGAGACCTGGGATTACCGAGGGGCAAGGGCGGGGGAGGGTCATATTTAGAGCAAATAGCGGGATTTCTTTGGGTAACCCTGGGCGCTGAGACCACTCCTTGCTTTGCCCGCGCCCTCGGAGGCTGTGCAGGCGGGCCAAGGGGCACCGGTGACAGGACGGCGTGCAGGGCGGTCAACCCCCCTTGCCCCCCCCCCCCAGTCTCATCTGTCTCCCCAGGGAAGGTTTACAGAATCGTTTTCTACCTGCTAATTCTAAAATCGTTAGGTGCAAACTGACTGCTGACCGCTTAGCAGGGCCTCCCTTGTGCTCCTCGTCTTGCCAACGTGGTGAGAGCTGGGATGCTCCATTGGCCAGAAGGGTGTTTGTATTTGGGCCAGGTCACATCCTAGCTGAGTGACCTCGAGCAAGGGACTCATAGCTTTAGGCTTTGGTTTCCTCGTTTGTAAAACAGAATGCGTGAATTGCGAGATGGTCTCGAGCAGCGAGTGAGATGTGGAGAGCGCACGGGGTTAGGGCCTGGCAGGTAATAGGAAACAGGAAGCTGTGGCTGCCCTCCCCACCCGCCCAGCGTGACAGTTGATGTGTTATTCTTAAGATGCCTGTTTATTTGTTTGCGGTTTTATTTTATTTGCGGAGGCTCAGTATCTTGGAGAGAGAGGTGTATTTGTCTACGGTGGGGTCAGTCTCAGGGGGCCAGGAAGGGCAGGGGGCAGCAGAATTACTAGATTCTTCCTAGTAATCTGCCCCCAACAAGGAGAGGCCTCAGGACTTACAATCTTAAGGCCTGGAAGCCTGAGTCAACACCCCCTCTGTGACCTTGGGCAAGTCTCTGGCCCTGGCAGAACCTCAGTGTTGGGTGGGGAGAATGAGGTGTCTGGGCAGAGAGGGGTGAGGAGAGCAGGGCTCCTGGGCCCTGGGCAAGCCCTCCTCCACTGCCCTCTGCAGACCAGGACCTTCAGATGGAGTTTCGCTGTTGCTCTGGGCTGGGGGCCTCCTGCTTCTAACTCAGGCTCTGCCACTGGGGGGCCTGGGGGTTGTGGGGTCTCTCTTGCATCTCCTGGAGCCTCATTTTCCTTATTTGTAAAACAGAAAGGGTAATAGCTACCCCCAGGGTGGCTGTGAGAAGTAAATGAGAGAAGGTCTGTGGAATTGCCTGGGAGACACTCTGGCGGTTATGTAATAATAACTTTAATGGCAACAATAGAGCAACTGTGAGTTGAGAACTTAGCACGTGCCAGGCAAGGGCTGGGGCACTTATTTATTCCTCACGACAACCCTGTGTGGAAAGGGCTGCTCTCAACCCCATCTTGTACCTGATGAGCTGACTGAGGCTGAGTTCTGAGACTCACGCTGACTCAGAGGCCGGTGAAGGCTCTCCACCAGCAGCTCCACTTCCTTCCTGGCTTCCAGATCCCTGGATCCCAGGCCTGTCTTTGCTGCTTCCTGGCTCTGTTACATGGAATAGCAAGGCCCACGCTGCACACGTAGGTGGGCAGGCACAGAGATAGGGAGAAGATGTGGGTGGTGTGGCCAACATTGCTCCCAGGGCATGGTGAGTGGCCCAGTGCTTAAGAGTTGGATTCCTACCTCTGTTTATCAGCTGTGGGCTAGGGAATTCTCTTTGTGCCTGTTTCCCCATCTGGTAAAGCACCAGTACCAACATCGTGGGATTGAATGAGCTCATTCAAGTAAGCCTTCGGCACAGCGCCTGGGGTAGGGAAGGGCTCCACCTCACTGTGCCCCGCTGCCTGGGACCCTGAGCTTCTCAGGCATCCAGCCGTAGGCGCTTTGGACCACTGGGCACAAACCCCCCTTCTTTCCCAACCCAGAAAGAACAGAGCTGTTAGGCAGCTCAGGAAAAGGAGTAAATGGCGCGGGTAGCAGTTTCTGGGACAGCGTTTTCAATGTGTGTTCCGATGAGCGGCATCAGCCTCACCTGGGAATTCGTTAGGAATGCGCATTCTTGGACCCTAGCCCAGACCTACTGAATCAGAAACCCTGGGGTTGGGTTCAGCACTCTGTGTTTAACAAGCCCCCCAGGTGATTGAGACGCCTGCTCAAATTCAGAAGCCGGTGCCCAGAATATTGCCCATTTCATCCAAGTTTTCAAATTCATTGTTGTAACACTGTGGGAAGATTCTCTCCTATTTTGAAACTCCCATGTTGAATCTGTGTTGACATCCTCTGCATTTCGTTCTCACTGTTACTCAGTTGCGCCTTTTGATCATATTTGCCAAAGGTTTGTCTATTTTACTGGTCTTAAAGAAAGACTTTTATTTCATTATCCTCTTTTAAAATATCATCTCCTTCAGGAATGGTTTGTTTTATTTTTATTTGTTAATTTCTTCTTTGTTTGTTGAGGTGAAATTTTAGTTCCTTTTGGTCATTCTTCCTTGTTTTTTATTAAATACATTTAAGGCCAGACATTCTCCTCTGAGCACTGTTTTGGCCAAATATTGTTTGATATGTATTTAGTGTTCCTGAAATTGTAATTTTTTGCTGTCCATTCTTACCTGCTATCAACTGAACAATGACAGAGATGGAGATACACACGTACACACACACACACACACACACACACACACACACACAGAGATGAGAAAATCTCTAAGATCTGGGAGCTGGTGGCTCAGACTCATGAGGCCAGAAAGACTTCCAGGATGCAGTGCATCCTCTCCTCCTCCCGATGGAGAAGATGGGAGAAGGGATAGCACTGCTGGAGGTCTTGCTGGGTGTCATATAGGAGACAGAGGGGGGATTTAGGGATGAGAGTCAGGATGTCGGCATTTCCAGTTGTCCACATGCAGGAGGACCCAGTTCGGGCTCACTCTACCGCCGACTTCCTGTGTAAACTGGGAATCAATTTCCCTGTCTGTAAAATGGGGTAGGGTTTGAATCAGGGCTCTTAAACATATTTGGGTCAGCAAGCGAATTTGCAAGATAGATGAAAATATTATGGACCACTTCCATAGACAAAGACACAAACACATCAATTTGGCACACACGCCACGTCCCAGGTTGCTTACCTGCCCACCCTCCATCCTTAGTTCACACCCCCTAGTTTGGAATCTCTAGGGGCCCTTCTATTTCTCATGATGGAAGGCTCTAAAGACACCTGCCCAAACTTATTCACTCATCCATTCATTTGTTCAAGTATTTACTGAGCACATACTCCAATTTTCTGGACCATGTCCCAACTTTGGGCCTCCATTTCCCCATCTGATAGTGGGAGTAATACAGTCTGAGCTCTTCATCGCTGCCTCCCTCGATGAGGAGGACTAGAGGGCGTGCGGTGGGGAAGGGCTGGAGCTGGGATTGGAACCCAGGACTGTCTTGACTCCAAAGCCCGTGCTTTTCCCTTTACCTCATGCCCCCATTTTTGCTGTGGGAGCAGGTAGTAAGGATTCGAAGTCATAGGAAATCAGTGGGTGGTCTAGGGGAAGGATCCCAGGAGCGGCGTGAGGGCGGCCGCAGTGGGCTCACTTCTGTGTCCCCCACTGTTCCAGGAGTGCCTCCAGGGCAGAACGGTGTTGGTGGCGTTCAAGTTCATGTCCTGGGGCTGGCCCAGGGCCCACTGGATGGTCATTAAGAGTTTGCGGTATTAAACTAAATAGCACACAGCAAGGTCAGACGAGGGATAAGGAAGAAGGGGTCAGAAGTGTGTCCAGTAATTCGCCTGTACTCAGTTCAGCACTCTCCTCCCCCAGCTCCGCCCACGGCTGGTGCCTTTCCACCTTTTTTGTTTGTTTTTGTTTTTGCGGTATGCGGGCCTCTCACTGTTGTGGCCTCTCCCGCTCCTGACGCGCAGGCTCAGCGGCCATGGCTCACGGGCCCAGCCGCTCCGCGGCACGTGGGATCTTCCCGGACCGGGGCATGAACCCGTGTCCCCTGCATCGGCAGGCGGACCCTCAACCACTGAGCCACCAGGGAAGCCCTGCCTTTCCACCTTTTAGGGCCCAGGCCACCTCTTGCCTCTCTGCCCATCCTCTAAAGCAGCCCTCCTCTCCCCCAGCCACTGTCTATCCCTGTTTATTTTCATCATTGCCTCATTGCCTTTGGAACCCATCGTATTTCCCCTGCTCACCAGCTCTCTGAAGGCAGAGACTCTGCCTCGTTCACTGCTTTATCTGTGGTAGGTGAATGAATGAGCGAACGAATGATCTCCAGGATCCTTGTGCTGAGTCAGACCCAGGCCCTGGCCTCGAGGATGGCCCAGCCTGGCAGGGAGGCTGGCAGCAGCCTGAGGGAGCTGCCAAAGGGCTGGGGGTTAGGAGAGAGGGTATAAGACAGGAAGGGGGAGGGGAGGGGAGATTCCTTCCCTCGTGCGGGCTGGTGACACATGCGCCTGTGGGTAGCAGGGCTTGCTGGGAGCTCAGGGGGCAAGGGCAGGCACCAAGGGCAGGCACCGTGGCCTTCTGAGGTGCCTCCACACCCGATCTCATGCCCTTGTTTGTTCCCACTCCATCAGCCATTGTCCCCATTTTGTGTTTTACAACTTTCCTTTCTTCCTGACAGATTTCTCTACTAAATTTGACTTCGTTTCAACACTTTTGTTGGGCAAATTACATTAAGATGGATGTTGCAGGTACCCTTATGGTTTATTTATCGTGATACTGTTTGTATCTCACGCTTATAAATAACTTATGTTATAGCTTTTGTTTGTGGGAATGTAACTTACATATTTTATTACGCTTTCTGTAAACCTCAAAAAGAATCTTGTCAAGGAAGCACTCTTATGAGCAATCCAACCTATGGGATGTAAAAACCCACACTAACATTATTTTTTAATATGCCAAGGAGGCAGGTTACTCTTGCTGTAGTTTGAAAGGTTTGCTGTCATTGTAAACTTACACCTCAATAAAACATTAAAAAGTCTCAAGAATGATTTTATAAAGTTCAGGGAGGAGGATGAATCAGTGGCAGAAGCCACAGACACAGCACACAAGGGGCCCTGTGGGACTGGCCTTTCTTGGGGAGTGATCAGCCCCATCTGGGGGTCCCGGTGGGTCCATATGCACCTCCCCACCCAACTGTCTCCAAAGCCCAGTGGTGAAGTACCTAGCTTAAGGGATGTTAGTGGAAGAGAAACATGAGTTTTGGAGTCAGGCTGACCTGACTTTGAATCCTGGCTCGTCCACTTTCTAGCTGTGTGGCTCGGGTCAGTCTTTTAGTCTCAGTTTTTTCATCTCTAAAATGAAGATAATATCAATACTTACTTGACTTTCTTATTGGTAAGCATTACATTTAAATGAGATCATGATTTGCAGTGTTTCGTGGGTGCTCATTAAATGATGGTGGTTCCAGTTGTTTAATGTTCATCTTGGGACTTTCACTGTCTCCCTCTACTCTGCCCCGCCCCGCTCTCCAGGCGCTCTTTGCCTCCTCGCCATAAGGTGCTGGGTTCTCTCAAATGCTGCCTCGCCTACACTGCTGGACTGGCCTCCATTTTGGACAAGGCTCCCGTATGTCAGCTCTTCCACTTTCCCCAGTTTCTCTCACCAAACCTACCCTGTTCTTTGTTCTCACGCTCAGCTCTGTTGGTAGTTAACTCAGTCACTGAGCTCAGCTCACAGCCAGTGCCAGGTCAGTTGCGCATGTCGACAGGGGCTTCCAGTACCATAACCCAAAGGCACTTCTAGGTTGGCAGGGCCAGTGGAAGGGAGGCCAGGGGCCAACAGGGCTTTTCTGGCTGCTCCGATCGTCACACGGTGCATGCAGCACCCCCATCCCCTGTTCTAGAGAAGCCTGATTGGAAAGCACAGAAAACACAGAAACATCTAGACCACAAGCAGGATACAGCTCTCAGGGGTCAGGTTCTTAAGTCAGTGGAGAAGGCAAAAGGCGTGCGGTCATAGTACCTTCAAAGTGTTTCTTGCTTGACTATCAGCTGAAGCTGTTGGCTTGACCTAGAGCCCCGCACAGCGTGGACGAGACCTGTTCGCCTGCTAGCAGCACATCAGAAGGGCGAGCTGCACCGGCAGCGGCCCGCGCATTCCTCTCCTCCTCACTCTGGGCCAGATGCTGTGGGTAGGTGGCAGACCCCGAGGAACTGCCAGGATCATTTATTTTTTCCTGTTGCTGAGTGTAAGTCACATTCACCTGCGATCTGATTGGAGCATGTAACACAGGGGTCCCCAACCCCCAGGCCACGGACCAATACCGGTCCGGGCCGCAGCCTGTTAGGAACCGGGCCGCACAGCAGGAGGTGAGCGGCGGGGCAGCGAGCGAAGCTTCCTCTGCTGCCCCCCATCGCTCGCGTTACCTCCTGAAACATCCTCCCGTGCCCCCCCACACCGCCCCCCCGCCCCCGCAACCCCTGACGGTGGAAAAACTGTCTTCCATGAAACCAGTCCCTGGTGCCAAAAAGGTTGGAGACCGCTCTGTAACAGATCCAACTAGCTCTCTTTTGTGCAGGCTCCGCAAGATTGGGTGTGCCCTTGAGTGCCTGTTTTACCCTTGGGATAGGATGACCCTGCAGAGAACTCCCACGGGGGACTCCAGCTTTCCCCTGGAGCCCCCGCAATCCCTCACCAAGGCCGACTCTGGCAAGGCTGGCCTGAGCGGGTGGGGCGCAGTTCCAAACCAGGACCCACTGGGACAGGGGGTGAGTGTGCAGTCTGACGTGCTCTGCAAACACCCCAGCTTCCCCACTCCCTCCTCCTCCCTCAGAAAGGGCACAGAACGGAACTTAGCTCTCCAGGGAGAATCAGGATTCCTTTCCAGGTCTCAGGGGAGAAACCTGTAGCCAAACTCAACCTCTCCAGCAAAGGCCAGGTAGGAGTCGTGGCAGGTGGCTTTGAACATGGCTCCCGAAGACCCCTGCCTCCCGCCTTTGTGTAACCCCTCCCCTTGGGTGTGGGCTGGTCCAGTGATTTACTTCCAATGAAGAGAACACAGGAAAAATGATGCGTGGCCCCTCTGCGATTAGGTTATGAGAGGCTGAGACTTCCAGACTGCTGTGCTTCTCTCTCTCTTGCTCTGGTAAAGCGAGATGCCAAGTTGTGAGCCGCCCTGTGCAAAGGCCACTTGGCGAGGAGCTGAGGCTCGGTCCACCAACCCGCGAGGAGCCGACTCCTGCCAATAGCCACGAGGGGGCTGGAAACAGGTCCTTTCTGGGCAAGCCTGGTGATGATCAGGGCCCTGGCCCACAATCCTGGCTGCAGCCTGGGAGACCCTGAGGCAGAGCACTCACAGGAACTGTGAGATGAGCAGTGCTGCTCTAAGCCACTACATGTTGGGGTCGTTTGTTACACAGCAACAGAGTTCTGAAAAACACATGGTAATGGATGTAAACATTAACTGGTTTCAACTCACCATTCTCAAATACAGGTCTTGGAGAGGCCAGGAATTCCTTTGAGGTGACACAGACCTGGGGTCAAATCCTGCCTGTGTGACCAGTGTAAGCTGTGTACCACCTTTGCGGCTCAGCTTCCTCATCTGAAAAGTGGGACTATGCTGTCCACCTTCACAGGGCTATTGTGAGGACTAAGTGAGAGGTCAGATGAGGAGGGCACGGCAGACGTTCCATCGCTTTGCTGAGTCTGTTCCCTGCTGCGCGCGCTGCCTCTCCGTGTGCTCTGCACACCCCGGCGCCATGAGCAGGCCCTGCTCAAGTGGGGCTGGGGCAGGCCTGACAAGTCCTCCTCCCCAGCAGCTCTCCAAGGCCAAGACTGAGCTTTTCCTGGCTGGGGAGAAACCACCAGGCGACCTTTGGCGATGTGGTCAAGAAAAGCAAGTACACGTGGTGATTTTCTTGTGAGCATTTTAATGCAAATAATACGGTGCTTTTAGGTCTTGCACCTTTTTATTTATTTATTTACTTTGGCCACGCCACGCGGCTTGCAGGATCTTAGTTCCCCGACCGGGGGTTGAAGCCGGGCCATGGCAGTGAAAGCCCGGAATCCTAACCACTAGGCCACTAGGGAACTCCCAGGTCTTGGACCTTTTTCAAAAACAAAAACAAAAACAAAAAACAAACAAACCAAAAAACAGTGTCAGAAGGGGATAGGTCTTCTATGAAGGATTTTTTTGGGGATGAGTAGTGTACAGTAATAAGCCCATGAGAAATAGAAAATTCTCAAGTCAGACTTCTCTAAACAGTTGAGGTTTTATGAAGTTCAGAATTTGCCTTCTTGTGGAAATTTATCCCACTGCTAACGAAACATAGTGTAAGGCTGAGGCTTCCTTCTCCATTAGATACCAGAAGTAACCCTACCTAGAACACACACTTTTCCCTGATTTCCTGGGTTCACACACGGAAGACAAACATTTTGAGATAAACTTGGGTGACTTTGCTATTCTGTGACAAGCCTGTTGTAAAACTCAGCTATCAAGAAAGTTTTCAAGAAATACTAGTCTGAGAAATGAGATTATAACAGGAGCTTGTAGATTTACTTCTTCTTCAACAGTAAGGCCAACCTTTCATGTCTTATCAGAAATAAAGGGAACAATATTTACTACAAGCCTGAGCCATGAAGACGGAGCGGTGAGACACCAAAGCCATCTGACAGTGGCAATCTCAAATTAATAGCCTAGCTCCAGTCCCTCACAAACTGTAAAGGCTTCCTCCTTGTCCTGGGTTTGGGCCGAACTGCAGTCCCCACAGTAGTAAGAGTTTTTGTGGAAGGATGAAAACCAGCTGATCCACATCCTCTGAAAATCTATACTTTAGCACCTAGAACTGTTTTGGGTGGCCCGAGAAGGCAGAGCTGCTTTTGAAGAAATATCTCTGCAGGCAGTAATTGCACAGCTTAATTCTTCTAGACTGAACCACTTCAGATTTATGCCAGTGAAGAGCAAACGTTGTTTGTAAGTCATTTAATTGTGTTACTGTCTCTCAACTTTGTCAGACGCTGCTGAGGCGGAGAGGGCTGTGTGCAGTCCTGTGGGATGCTCTGGAGAGCTCCCAGGCTCGTTCTTAAGTGCCCACAGCTCAGAGTCCCCAGTGCTGCTTTTTCCAGACTCATAACAAACTACTAATGTAACAGGTTCAAATGGTATATTTGTCTCAATCCGGGATCTATGTTGAAGGTTGCATCTCTCACAAATTCACAACCTTGACTGCAGAACCATTAACTAGTACACACTTAGGCGTAAACCTGGTTTATTATATTCTTTGGTTAAATATTGTCTCTACACCCTTTCAGAGCATTATAAGAACAAAGATAAATGCTGTTTTATAGAAAGACTGAAAACACATCTTTTGCTTTTTCAGTGCAAAGACTGAATTTACATTGTTTGTGCGCTATTATAAATTCTTACAATTAGGCCAGGCTTATAAAAAGGTAGGACTCTTGTTGTTGTTTGTTTGTTTTGAAAAATAGATTCCCCTGGGCTAGCCAACATCACTGTCCTGGGGTCCAGACCCACAAGTCTCTTGATAAAAGCTGCTCGGCACACGGTCAGAAGTCGGGTCAGCTCATCATGTCCAGACTGCACGGTTCGGTGCTGCCATCACTGCGCAGGGCCTCTGCCACATCTCTTCTGAAGACCGAGAGGTTCTGGGTGAACCTGTGGAAAGAGTAAGAAAGGGCTGAGGGCAGTGGCAAGGCCGAGGCTTTGTGAAGCTCTGGCGGCGGAGTTCAGGACCCTGGAGACGGCCTAGGTGCTGGCTGAGCTCCTTCCTCCCATTTCACCGACCGCTACTGCTCCGCCAGCAGCATGCCCTCCTCCTTCCCCTCCCGGAAAACAAGGGTTACCAGCAAATACACTCTGACCATTTCAAGGGGTGCATTCTGCGGTTATACTATTTAAAAATTATTTTTAAAAGTCAAATTACATTATAGATGGTAAGGAATATAAAGAAAAGAACAAAAGCTTATGTGCCTGGCACTGGTTGAGTTTACATATAAATTCGTTTAATCATCACAAGTCTTCTCCAAAGTAGGTGTCGGTATCCTCGTTTGCAGATAAGGAAACCAAACTAAGTGCTTCACAAAGAGGGGGCACTGGGTAAGACTACCTGGGCTCACATCCTGGCCCCATCACTTCTAAGCTGGGTGATCTCTTGTCTTGGTGCCCCACATGAGTAGCTAGCTTACGGGATTGTGGGAAGGGAGAGTTTACTGAGTCAAGTGAGACGATGCCTGTAAGTGCTCAACATCCTGCCCGGCACATGGAAAACACGCAGTCCTTGCTAGCTAGCACTCTCACTAAACGAGGAGCTTGTCTGACACCATTTCACAGAGCCGCTCAGGAGGCAATACTCAAATTCCCAAGCCTCAGGTGAAGCAATTTCCCCCCCCCCGAGGCATATAGGGAAGGGTCCCCTCTTCCTTCACGAAGTCTCTTCTCCTCCTAGCCCTGGAGGCTGCCCCTTTTTGCCTGATAGAGGATCTTGGCTCAGAACAAGCAGTCAAATGAACACGTCCACAGAGCCCATCCGACTTGGCCTCGTATTACCAAAGCCCAGGTTTTGGCTTGTGGCTATCGGGATGATTAATAATGTGCATTTCAAATGGCGCAGTGTTTGAATGCTACCACTTTTATAAAAGCATGAGGCAAGTTTTTTTTTTTTTTTTTTTTTCTGAAAACATTTTCTCTCTCCATCATTCATTATGCCTGTCTCTTCCACTAGAAGCTCCGTGAGGGCAAAAACCTGGAACAATTAGTTCCTCAGTGGTATCCCCAGTGCCTGGCACAGAGCAGATTCTTAATAAAATTTTATGAACTAAATGAATGAATGAATGAATGAATTCAGGCATAGGTGCTAAGTTTGGGTTCCTCATCAGGATCTCACTGGCAATTTACCTGTCTCTGTTCTTGCAAAACCAACCACTTTCAAAGGTCAGACAGAGGAAGGAACTACTTACTGTGCATCGTATGTCCTGGGTACCATGTTTACTATATTCTGTCATTTAAAGGTCACAATCAATTATCATCATCTCTGTTTTACTGGTGAGAAAACTGAGGATCAGAGAACTTGACTGCCTTACTCACTGCCACACAGCCTATAAAGGGCAGGGATAAAATTTAAATTGGAGTCTGTCTGACCTCAAAGCCTATGCTTGTTCAAATGCCAGGAGGCCTTTCTTTGTCCTTCATAGCAGATCTAAACTTTCCTTCTTTTAACCTTTTCAATTAGTTATTTTTTCTCTCTCTCTCTCCTGTTGGATTATAAACTGCTGAAGGGCAAAGGCTGCATTTTATTCATCTCTGCATCCTCCATAGCAGGGGTCCCCCACCCCTGGGCCGCGGGCAACTGAAGCTTCACCTGCCGATTCCCATCGCTCATCTCCATTATCCCCATTGCTCGCATTACCGCCTGAACCCCGCCCCCCGGAAAAATTGTCTTCCACGAAACTGGTCCCTGGTGCCAAAAAGGTTGGGGACCGCTGCTCTACAGTGCCTAGTGTGATGCTTGGAAGAAAGCAACTACCCAGTCATATTTACCGGATGGAACTAAATTGAGTCTAGGATTACAAGGTGTAATAGAAAAGCCACATCAGTATATTGTGAGCTGTGTTAAGCGCAATCCCGGAACGTCCACCTACCCCAGAGATGCTAAACTATGGGGCGCTGCTTACCTGTCTCTGTTCTTGACAGACAGGTTCTGCTCCACTCCTTCCATTAGGTTCCTGAAGCACTGGGCAAGGACCTCCTGCTTGGGGAGAGGTTGGCTGTTTATCAGACTTGCCCTCAGTTCACTGAAATACTGTTGGGAGACAGAACAAGTGTCAGAACTCTGGCTCCACACTGGGGCCTGAGGAGAGCTGTAGGGGAGGGCTAGACCACCTCCAAAGTGCTCAGGGCTCCTAACTCTCAAAGGGGCTTTGGTCCAGGTCCCCTCTGAACTTTAAGCCTTTAGAGAAAACCAAAGCAACAGAGACATTCCTGAGTATAAACTGTATTATCCCTTCTCATAAAAATCTCTTCCTATAGTTGCTTTATTGTCACGGAACAATTTAGGCTGATGGAGTCCTCGCCTCCTCTGTGGGGGACCAAGCACATAAAGGTCTTCCTGAGTCTCATCAACAATAATCACAGAAAGGCTGAAAGAGGAAGGACCTCTTAGGCTGAGGGGAAGAAATGAACTAAAAATGCCCAAGGAGCGCTTTGGGCGACCAAGTCCAGGGTCCCTCCTCAGGCCTCTTCGTCTTCGGTGGCTTCAGTGAACTACCCCTCAAACGACCCCAGGCTTTGTTCCAAGTCCTTGTCCTCCCGAGTTAGGATGGGTCTGTTCTGCTGAGGTGGGGTACTACAGGGACTCGCTTAGTCCCGGGAGAGCTTTCTGGCACTAAGAAAAACACCTGTCACACCTGGTCACAAAGAACTGCACAGCCCTTTCTTCTCTGCTGATGTCTGTGGGCTTTTACACACACAAACTCTTATGCTAAAAGCAGCTCCTAATCACTGGAAACAGCCTAATTTCAGCACAAAGACAACATTTTGCCAGTCGTGTTCATCCTTCCAAGCCCAAACAGAATGATATTTAATTTCCATCATACATTAAAACAGCTCACATCAAAAACACACATAATTAATATGTAGTCAGACTAATACTTAAATACTGTATATCAGAGGCATTACACTTAAACCACAATGTCTTCCCGAACAAGACTGGGAATGCACAGAACTACTTATTTTTCCCTTTTATAATGATGCAGTGACTCACACCAAATAGAAAATTATTAGTTTTTCATCCCAAACCATGAAATATTACCTCCATCAGTAAAGTATAATATTGTGATGTCATAAGCTTTTTCTAAACACTGAATTTGCCCTTATTCCCTCTCAATCATTTTAAAAGAACTGCTCTCTCTTATAGAGCTTGGATTTAAATCACAATAACACCGAGGGAAGATGAATGACAGTGCTATTGAATGTGGCTAAAATTGGATACTTCAGCACAGGTGAATGATGAGACAGCTCTTCTCTTTTTGATATATTTTCTTCTTCTATTAGTTTCCTTCCAAGGCTGGGATTTCAGTTTGAATTTTAATGTATGCGGCTGCCTCTAATCTCACTGTCCTTTTCCCCAGTACTCTCTTATTGTATAGACAATTCATTCTCCCGAGCAGTAATGTACTGTTCCTACTGACTGCTGGGGAGACAGGGGTGGGTTCAAGGGGAAGCTGGAGAACTTGGGAGGCAGCCCAGAGTGGTGCGTGCACTTAAGGACTGGAGACTTGCGCTCCGGATGAAGGGTGCTGCCTCTGTGCTTGGCCCTGAGGGGCTACTGCTACCACTGAGGGCAGTGGGGATCCCGCAAAGGAAGGGAGGCCTAGGAAGGGGCAAAAGGCGTTGTTGCCCACAATCTCCTGGAACAGGGAGGGGGGTGAGGGTGCGCTGGAAGCACTGCTGAGCAAACCGCCCGTCCAGCGCAGGGCTCCAGGTGCCAGAAAAGCTACTGTGAGGCCCCTACTTAACTGAAGGAGATCTGAGGCCTCTGGGGAAGGGCCTTCTGGGGGAAAACGGCCTTGTCCCGCGTGCTCAAGGTCCCAGCTCAAGCTCGGTTGGCTTCCCTGTCTTTGTCACAGCTTGGCCTGGTGTATAGCTGCTCCCTCTTCCCAGTGGTCGCCTCCTGCGGACCTTCCTGCAACCGCACTCACCTTCTCGTTGAGCAGGATGAGCCCCAGGAGAGGCCTGGATACTGACCACTGGTTCCGACAGTCTTCGAAGACAATGGTATTCATGAGGACAGACATCATCTAGAAGACAGAGTCACATGAAGACACTGATGCGCTGGCTCAGAGTTCCCCGCCCCCCCCAAGTTCCAGGCCTTCTATGTGCTCACCTTCTATCCCCACATCTTGCCACCAGACATGAAGGTGCTTCCTGGACAAACAAACAGCTTTGACTCTGGAAGCCTATGATGCTGCTGTAGGAACTCTTGGCAAAGACTCTCAGCTCCCCGAGGAAGAGTTCCCACCACCGAAACCTTTGGTGAGAACCTTCTGGGTGGGCAGAAGTCAGGGGCCACAGAGCCAAGAGGATCAGTCCCTGCTTCTCAACCCTGATGTGCTTTCCTCTATACTAGGTCACCAGGCAAAAGCCCAGCTCACCTTTCTTTATGCCTCTCATTTCACCAAAGACGCCAAGCTGTGGAGGGGCAATATCTCTCCATGACTCCTCTCAGACAAGAGGGAGAAATGGGGCACATGCCAGGTAATGCCGGGAGTCACGTTTCCTGCTGGCTCAGGCTGTTAAAGTCTTCTCATTCACTCCTCATACACTAATTCACTCATTTACTCACTTCACTCCTACATTTCATACTCATCCGTTTTCTTAAGTTCCAATTCTTCAAGACACCTGGGAGGCGGTAAGAGAACACAGGCATCTACCACAACCTCCATCCCTGAGGAGCTAAAAACTCCCTGGGGCAGGCTGCTCAGCACAGAGATAACAGGCACTAGGCTGGGCTAAGTTGCTGTGGGCATGCAGTGGAAAGAGGGATGCTTCTGGGTCCCTGAGAATCAGGGAAGGCTCCACAGGGAAGGTCATGTTTATGGAGTTCACCATAAATGTGTTCTAAGCAGAGACAGTGGCAAAAAAGGAGGCTGGGAAAGAACACAGTGGGTTCTACAGTGGTGAGGAATGCAGTGTGGCAGAAGAGAGGCGGGCCAGAAGCAAGACCCCAGTGTAGGCTGGAAGACCGCGATGAAGAATCTGGCAGTGGGAGCCAATGATGGGTTTGCAGCAAAAGAGAGACATGCTCAGATTTGTACTTAAGAAATCTCTCTCTGGGGACATTTGGAACGTGTACTGTGCAGGTGACAGTCAAGGAGGGAGACCAGAGATGAGGCTGCTGCAACAGTCCAGGCAAAGAGCAGTGAAGCCAGCTGTGGCCATCCACATGGAGCTGATGCTACAGTTTCTGCTTCTTGCACTCTTTACCTCCCATCTCTAGCCCTTCCTGTTTTCACCACTTCAGAGCTCCTTTCCTCAAAGGAGGGCAGGGGAAAATGGCAATTACGTGGCAAAGTCTACTACACACACCACCCTGACTAGGCTTTGGTGACATTTGGCTTTGTCCTCTAGCATCTTTGCAATCCAATTTACCCTGTTCTCAGGCAAGTCACTGACCCTTTCTCTCTGTGTCTCAGTTTCATTAGCTATAAAGAGGGAAATGATAACCCAGTACAAGGAAGCTCAGAGAATCAAATGAGACGGTGGATACAAAAAGTGCTTCAAAAAGTGTTATAAACATTTAAGGTATATAAAAGCAACAGTAATGCGCTTAAACATCTTCCATTTCACACATCATCACCATCCTAACAGCTAGGCTGGTTGCAAATGAAATCTGCCAGGTTCACATTTACTGTACGTCCAGTGTCTCTGGGGAGAGACCAGGTCTTAAGCCTGGCATGTTGAACATCATTTGCAGATCACGTGTTTCCATGTACAATTTAACAAGCCACCCAAAGTCATAGAGCCACAAATTAAATTAGTCTGACAAGCAAAACTAACAGGTCCATGGAGACAGCCTAAAATATTATGGGTTTCACAATCTGAAGGCAGAATGGATATTTTAATGGAAAAGATTAAAGTTAGAGGCACCAAAGTCCTCCACTAACTGACAAAGCACGCTGAAGTGATGTGCCAATTACTTTATACGGTTCTCTCGTGGATTCATTTGTCTGAATGCATGTATTTACGCCTGTAATAAGTAAGGGGATGTTTGAATAAAATACTTTTCTAAAAATAAAGTTGGCTAAAATGGATGATTTTTTTCTTTTTCTCTTTTACTCTTCCGGAAAAATGGAAATTAGTGAGCAAATCCGTTCAAAGGGTATTGACGTGGCAACTCATTTCCAGAGTTCTTGTTTCTAACACTCCTAGAGGATATGGGGAAACAGTTCAATCAGTATGGTAAGTCCCTTTGGAGAAAGTCCCCCACCCATATGGAAGAATACTGGGTGAAATGCCTAAGTACAGAATCCTGTTGCAGGTAATGTGAAATCTCTGGCGGTTATCGATGCGAACAAGTCAAGACTGAAAGGAGAGAGCCCTTGGCAACTCTGCAGTGGCCCGCCCCAGCCTGCACTGAGTCACAAAGCGCTATCAGCGTTCAGTATAAGGAATTCCCCCAACCTCTGCTCACTTCCTGCACTGTTACAGGCATGGCTGGAATGGCCATTTCAAATTTGCCCAACCCAGGCTACAGTTTCCAGAGCCTACGTCCAAAAACACACACATTACCCACTGTATTATCCTAAGCAGTTATTCTGCCCAACCAGGGAATGGACCACTTGGGAAGGGGAGTCATGAGGCTTAGTCCGCTTAGGAAAACCAGACACCACACTGTCTCAGGTGGTGCTTCCTTGTTCTCCTTCCTCCTTCCCAAAGGGCTTTGGCATGAGTTTGTAGAAAATTTCTCTCAGTGAAGCAAAACCAACATGGTTTGACAGGGACAGACTTTGGAGCCAGTCAGAACTAAGGCCAAATCGGGCCCCGCCACTTACGTAACCTGGGACGCTGGGCAAGTTGTTTCACTTCTCTGAGCCTTTACTTCTTTACCTATAAAGTGAAGGATTATGGCAACTACTTTGAAGGGCTGCTGTGAGGACTGACTTCTTCCCCAGGCACTCAAATCCTTACTAGCGTTCCTTTTCTCCAACTATGGTTACCCTGCCTGATCTGGCCCAGCGGAATCTCATGGCTCCAGGAAGCACCCCATTTCACGTCTTGCTTATGGACAGATAAACGAGATTATATTCTCACTATCAGCTACCCTCACTGGGAGCTGCAATAAGCAAACAAACAAACAAGCAAAAAAACCCTAAAATAGAAAACAGTCCAAAAATCAGTCCTATGTGGTCTGCCACATGTATTAGTATGGATTTTGAATGACAGTGTTTCTGTTGTTCTGAAATCTTGTAGTCTTCTAAATAAAACATGAAGCTATGCTACAAATATCTGATCTGGAAAAATAAGACAAAGCAATGCTGTGCTACACGGATCTCTGTTCGCTCCTCAGCTCCGCTCCTATGTTTCTACCCTAAAATGGCATGTAAAGCGCAAGCACAAAGCACAGTGGACCTTCCTACTCAAATGTGCTGGGTCACTCTTCCCCTACAGCAAGGTGGTAAGTACATGCTCTCTCACTTCAGATGCTTCCTGTTCTATCTTCTACCTATGCAGAATAAGCGAAGATGTGGCTTGTGCTGGATGCTTTACTGCTACACGGTGAGTATGTACTCTTTCTAAGGAGGCTGGAGGCTCAGTGGGTCTAGAAGCTGAGTGGAGAAGGATGGCTGGAGAGGTGTGGCTTGAGTGTGTACAGGGTGAGGACTGCAATGGGGTGGGGTCGGGAGAGTGGTCTGCAAACTTCTGCGGGGCTGGGACCATGGGGGACTTTTCTCTGTATCCCTGGTGCTTAGTAATGGCATCTGGCACCTATCAGAGGCTCAGGAAATAGCTACTGGATGACAGAATGAATACATAAATGAATAAATGAATGAATGGGAAAGGATGAGTGAAATATCAACTAAAGCATAACGAGCTAAAGAGCCGAAAGGGGACTGTACAGAAAACAGAGAAGTTCTGGCCTCAGTCTATGGCTACAACCTGAAATGGGTAAATATGTAAATTAATACATTGTTCATTTCCAAGGATCCTGCTTTTGTGTGCAGAGCCTGAGAACTCTTCTAAGCCACGGTTGCCTCTCTAGCCAGCAGCTGCCGGGAAGAGCTCTCTAGGGCCTTTCAGGTCACCAAGGCCAAAGGCTGAGGCACCATCTTTTCTAATGACAAGCACTTCCACCTAAGAGTAAGCTGTGCCTGATGAGTTTTCTCACTGCCCAGCAGGGAATGACACGTTTACGGAGAGCCCTTGGGTGCTCAGCACCCTGTTAGGCACACACTGTCTGGAACTCTCAGCTAACCCTGAGGTAGATATTATCCCCATTTCATAGACTAAGGATCTGAAGTGCTGAGCAAGTCAGTCACTTGCTCAAGGCATCACAGCCACCAGCTACCACGATGTGAAGTGGAACCAGGACATGTGCACAGGCCCGCCTGAGTCCGGAGGCTGTTGCCTGAGGGTGAGGACCAGGACTGCCGCAGCGGTGGTTGAGGCACAGTGTGTCTGGCCCTCACTGTAGACTTCTAGCGGATTCATGGTGTGAAAGGAAAGGCTCGTTTCTGGGCGTGGCTCACGCTTCCACCTGCAGTGAGCCTCCCAGCTATGCTGCCCATGTGTATCTCCTCTGTTCGGCCACTCTGCCACCTGATCAAGAGTCGGGCAGCTACTGAAATCCCTGTGATTGGAATCCAGGGCAGAGGTTCCTGGTGAGTTTGCAGCAGACCTTCTTGCCTCCCACCTACAGCTTTTATAAATTTGGTTAACATATTTTCAGCCTCCCAAGATGAACAGCAGTAGACATAATTAATAGATTGTCTCTGGAACACGGTCCACTGAACCCACTGGTTTCCCTCCCACCAAAAGTATATGGCAATTTAAATTAACATAATAGAAAACATTAGTAAATTAAGCTAATTTTCTTCGAGTTACAATACTCCCTATAAAGTGAGCACTTTTCATTGTTCATGTTCTTCGAACATATTGATTAATAAAACTAAAAAATATTCCACAAAGTCTAAGAAATAGGTGAAAAAAAATTCAGACTTCTCCCTTCTGCTCCCCATCTGATTCAGAAAGACAAAACTGAATCTGAAGTGATGATATGAACTCTGATCTATGGGGATCAAATCCTTAACATATTTAGGGAACTTCAGCTCTTCTCTCTCTATCCTGGCCTCTTTGCTCAGGGCTGAATGACCTTTTAGCTACACTGCAACTTTGCTCCCTGTTGACCAGGGAAATGGAAAATGGGAATGGGGCAAGAGTAATCTGTCTTCTCCAAAAGGTGGTGGAAGGAGGGGCTGAGAAGGAGGCTTTGGTTTATATAAAAGAAGGATGGACCAAAGAAGAGATGAGAGACCAAAGACAAAGCGTCCCTGTACCTAGATCCAGACAGAGGTGGGGAGAGGAGGACAAAGCAAGGATGATCAGGGCTGTGCCCAAGAGGGTGTGTCTGCGGAATGGGGTGCCTTAATCTGCTTGGGCCCTCAATGAGAAGAGGGGGTAGGATACACAATTATAGGTACTGCTGACCAAGCTAGATCGCCTATGATTTTGATGCAATGAGTTGCTGATGTTTTGAGAACAACCGATAAATGCACCAAACACTTGAGAGATGCTTCTGAGTCTCAAGAATCCTCTGGCACCCGTAACTGGCTTTTCAGAAGGCCAGTTAGGAGAGGAGGAGGAAGGCTGGCCCTAGCAACAGCAATAAAAACAACAAAACAAAAACGATAGTGTAGTAGAGCCTGAAAAAGCAGAGAAACCTTCTACCCATCTCCACAGCAATTTCTCCAGAGCCCCATGCCCTGGTTGAAGATCTATGACCTGGAAGAATCTGAGTGCTGCCAAAGGAGGAAAAGCTTCCAGATTTTCAGTGCTTGTGGAAGTAAGCGAGTTGCTGTCATTACCAAGCGCTGTTCTTAGGCCACGTGCATAGCAAATATTGAAATGTGATCCTCCTCAAATTAGATACTGGTCATCTTTGGGGAAAAGGAATCAATTGTTTCTTTGTCTGCTGTCTAGCAACGTGGTATTAGTGGAATGTTATGAAAAATGAAAGTAATGGACAAATAAGCAAGTATTTTTCTGCCTGGACTAAGCCCCACCACCTAAGTTATATTAAATCTTTTAGTATCTGTACATATTAAGCACATTCCTAAGTTCTCATCGTGTCTGCAAGTCTCGTAACAGAAGCAACTATTTAGCACTTTAAATCAAAAAAAAAATCAAATGAAATGCATGAGGTGAGCCTCTTTTTAGAAGAAACAAGATTGCAATCAATTACAGGTGACCCATTCTCCTCTGAAAAGTCATTTGGGAGTCCTGCCTCTTGGCCTTTGTACAATGCTAAGTTTGCTTTAAAGAAAAAAAAAAAAAAGGCAAAAAAACTTCTTACCAATAAAGGTACTGCAGGACTGGTTAACTCAGCTGGCTTTGGCCATATATTAGCATTGCACGGTTCCACATCTAAACTTAAGAGCACCCTCCTCTTCCACCCACTCCTTACAAAAAGTTAAGGGAGAAAAAGTTTTCCTCCAAGTGATAAATTGCCTAGAATATTTAAAAACCCTTCCATCCACTGTAAAATCTAAGGAAATACACAACCTAGTGTTGCTGCTGTTTCAATTTTCTCCATTACCAACATTACCCCTAGTTCTCAAAACATTCATTTTAATCATAGTTTATTGGGGAAAGAATTACCTGCCAGTCTCATAGCTTATAATAAAGAAGATAAAGTTGGAATGAAACTTCAGAATTAATTAATTGAGAGTACTGCACGTGATGTGTCTATTCTGAATGTTACAGCGCACATCACAATGAAAAGTTTTATTTTCCATGGTTGAAATAAATTACAATAAATAATTCATTTCAATGGCAGAGATGTACTGGAAAGCAGTAGCAACAAAATTGACTGCACTACCCTGTGAGTCTCATTCTTGAATCTTCATTATCCACTTGAAACTTTTTACGAGTAGTAACTCATATTTCAAGTGGCTGCAGATCTCATAAAGCAGCTTGCTGCATTAAAAGAAAACCAGAAAACCTGGGGTACTGGGAGGCTGAAGGATTTGCCACTCAGCACTATTTGGGAAACTCTTTCTCACTCTTCTCTGGCCAACATCAAACGGAACAGTATTCGATTTGATGTAAAAATTAAGCATCGCTTGTCAAAAACATTATCTAAATTTCCTGTAGGAATATTGGGAAAACTTGTATGTAAAGGAATGGCTTTCAACGCCAAAGCCATTTTCCTCTCATTTTTTTCAAGTGACACTGTTATTTCTAGTTCATGGTATACTGCCCAAATGACTGCCATACAATCAGGTTCTAGAACCTCAAATGTCCTACACTAGCCTCTGGGGGCCCCAAATTAGAAAATGTGTGTAAGCTCAAGAGAGACTAACAAAGGCATATGTGCTACGTTTTCTGTCTAAAAAAATCAGCCTATCCACACAGGATAGCTAATATTTAATTTGAATCTTAAAAGACACATACAGCATCACTGGGAAAGGATACATTAGGAAGAGAAAATAAAATGAGAAAAGGCACAGGGGACAGGGCTTGGCATATATGAGGAATAATCAGCCTCTGTATAGGAGGCTTTTAAGAGAGACCTTCTTTTGAGTGGAAAGGAGTAGAGCTGAGGGTGAGGAGAAGACTGGGCTGAGTCCAGGCTATAAAAGGTCTTTCATGTCAGGCTGAATGCAGAAATGAGTTCGGGCCAGTACACAAAGGGTAGCCTTCAAAGGACTTCTGAATAATGATGAGATCGGTGATTTAGAACAAAACTTATGGGAAACTGCAGAATGGCAATGACGGGTAGGTACTGGAGGCAAGGCAACATGTTTAGGTACTACTGCACAAGTCCAGAGGAGAAATGATGAGGGCCTCCGCAAGGCTGTGGTAGCAGAGACAGAGGGAAATGGTCAGAATCCTTGACTGCGTATCCCATTTTCTTCCCAGTTAAAGAAATCTTTCGAAGAACAACCACCTGATACTGAAGCTACAGGTAAATTCAGAGCTTTAAGGACATGGCCTCAACTTCAAGACTGCCAATGAGAGAAGGGGCTGGATGCTAGGCGGCCCCAGCAGTGCTGCACGTGGTGGAGGGCGGCTGCCGTCTAGCAGGCCCACAGTCCCAGTGAGCTCGGGGGATAAGGAGCAGTGAAATGAACCCCACCCAGCGTACATATACATGCATGACAGAGGCGACTACAAGCACATGTTTATATTAAATATTCAGTGATAAAGTAAACTCTAACTGAGGCCATTCAGAATCAAGGAAGGGAGCGGGAAACAGCATGCTACTTTATTGAACAGTCATCACAACATTTCGCAATGAATATCATATTTCACAACAGAACAACATAAGGCATAATGGCATGGGGGCATCTCATGCGGTCCTCAGAGCAGAGTGCGGTGAATATTGTATTTCATAATAAACATATTATCCTTACAGTAGGAGGTTCAAAGTTTCACTGCCTATCATCTGTCACTATATTCTCCCTGACTTCCCGACGGGATTTGGTTAGATGGACCTAAAAATCTTCATAACCAACAGAGGAGGATTATTTTACTTATCATGTCCGAATGATTTTGTGTGAGGAGAAAAAAATATTTTTTGGAAAATTCACTCGGCCCTCAGAAGCACTTTCCATTAAAGAGCAGTCTCGAGTTTAACCACAGAGGATGGCATGCTGCCTTTCAGATTTGAGCGTTTTTATTTATAGTTGTCTAAATGGCATAGAGAGTGCTGGCCAAGCGGTTGGGGAGATGATTCAAAGATGTTACTGAGATTTGGAAGCTCTCTCACCCTAATATTTACACAGGGAGCCTAAGGAATGATAGTGACCGAAAGTGCTGGGAATAGAACCTCGTTCCTTGATTTATTCAGACTTTACTGCCACCTACTTTGTGCCAGGCTCTGTGTTAGACCCTGAGGACATACCAATGAATGAGGCACAGTCCCAGCCCTCAAAGAACTCAAGTAGGGGAGGCAGTACACTGTTTACATGACAACACACTCTAGCAAGTGCCACAAACGGAAGCCTGCACAGGAGGCTCTGAGAGACCACAAGAGGCTGACTAACTCTGTCTAGGGGTGGGGGGCAGGCAGGGAAGGCTTCACAGGTGACACCTGGATCTGTTGTAGAGAACAAGCAAAGTCTGACAGGTAGTAAGGGAGGAAAAGGAGCAAGCAGGTGCCAAGGTTTGGAGAAGTGTCTGGGGAATGGCGAGCAGCTCTGTGGGACCTGAGAGGGTGCGCGGGGAGTGGTGGTGACGGAGGAGGCTGATGAGGTAGGCAGAGGCCCCGTCTTGTGAAGGGCCTCCTACTGCGTGCTAGAGAATGTGGGCTTTATCTTGGAGGAAATGGGGTACCATTTTAGTTGGGTGACTTCTTTTGGGCAGTGGCGTGGAAGGGCGAACGATTGGTATAACCATTCTCCACAGGGTCTGACCCTCTAGGAGGCTGAGCCATCTGAGTTCTCCCAAGAAGATGCAGCTTTTTTTCCTGTTCCTAGGATTCGGAGGCCGCAGACACAGGTTACTTGCTTGGCTCCTGTGCCTCAGTCAGGACATATCTCGGGCCCTGTCTTGCTGGCTCTGTTGCCAGTACCCTGAGAAATGGCACTGCCATTACTTCCCTCGGCCCACAGCGCGTAACTTAATAGTGTCCTCTGTCAGGAATGGTTCTCCTTCTCAGGAAGCTTTTTATTGATGTTCAACCTTCATCTTCCCTTTCTTAATATTATCCCATTACGCCAGTACTCCATTGTGCCATGCTAAGTAATTCCCTTTCCTCCTTGGCGTTTACATCTTCCAAGTATTTATAGACTTATCAAACGCCCCATTTAGTTGTCACTTAGGCAGGCTATACATATTTAGCTTCTTTAATCTGGCCCCATAAGCCAGCCCTTCCATTCTCCTAAATCACTTGAGTTACTTTTCTCCAGGTTTCTGTCAGTTTGTTTCCAGCCTCTCAGTAATGCAAGGGGCTCAGGAGAAAGATGGGGTTGGGGAGGGAGGGCTTGCTCCTTCTGTGGGATAAGAAGAGGCCATCATGTGCTGAGGGTGGAACTTCTCCCTTAAAGTACAGATTCCAAAACAGGCCAGGCTGCTAGAGAAGCTCTAAAGCCCTCTTGTTATCTACTTGTTTCACCTGCACACATTTCAAGTCAATAATACTCTATTATCAACTCTTACGTGCTAGGTGCACACACGTAACACATCCGTGATGAGTACCTACTATGTGTCAGGTACTGTGCTAGGGACTTCTCCTTCCTTCTTTTCTCCCTCCCTCTTCATTTCTTAGACTTATTCTTTGCTCAAAGAATTACTGAACTATGTGTCAGGCACTGTGGTACAGAATTGAATAAAATGTGGTCCCTGTGGCCTAAAAGAGCTCACGCAGCCTAAGTATTTATTAATCTCTTATTGCGTACCCATCAAGTTGTTTCCTTCCAATCTTAAGGGTCTCAGAGAAATCATCCCTAAATGCACTTAACTCTAATTGACGCTTTTAGTTCCCTGAGTGGAATTTCTTTGTCCCATCTAAAACAAGACGCCACATTAAGTATGGGGATTAACACAGAGCTCTTGCTTAGTGTTTTCTTTCTGGTGGGTCTCTTTGGGGCCTAAGAGATTTCTCTTCAGGCCTTGAGCTTCCCATTGCTCCTTCTTAGCATTCTATGTTCACACGACCTCAACTAAACATGCACTTCAATGTTTTTCTTTTCCATGATACCAATGTTCCAAGTTATGGGGTAACCGGCTGAGGGAGTGATGGAATGGGAGACATCTAGGTCTTGGTTAGTCTTGGGGAGTCTGGGCATGAGACCACAGGAGGGAGTAGTTCAGCCACCGGATCCCAGGGGCCAGTTCAAGTAATGTAAAGAACTCCCCCTGTTGAAGGGCTGCTAACCTCAAAGAGGTGAGGTAAGTATTCCAAGGACACAGGAAGTAGCATAACTGGTATGTCAAAACCAGGTATGTTGACTGTAAAATCTGTCAGCTCTGATTGTTCTAAGTAGAAAGTCCTCCACAAATAGAGAATTTGCAATTAAACAACTACGAAAGGAGGACAGAATTTCATCAGTCTGAAAGCACTTACGTCTGTATTTTCCTAAGCATGACAAGGGATACAAAATTAACACGCAAGAGTTCTTCTGGGTTGCAAAGCATACAAAGCAGCATTAACTCATGAAAGGTCAGAGGGTGAGGGAACCTTTACCTTGTTCCTCAAGTAGTGACTAGACTGCAACCAAATAAGAAGTCTTCCTTAACACACTATATGAGCTCACAGCTGCACGAATGGCTACTGCTAGTTAAAATTTCCAAGGGTCAAGACAAATGAATATGAAGGTGGAAGTCACATCTCCAGTACCTTAATATACTTTGGGAAAATTTCACATAATTTGCCCTTCAAGTACTACGTGAAAAATCAGTAATAACTGCGAAATGAATAAATCATGCCATCATTAAACCAACCCTCACTTTATCCTGTGCCATTCTTTCAAGAAACTCAAAGAGCTTCTTATACCATCCACAGTGCCACTAAGAGAAATGAAGGCAGGGGAACGCTGTCATTTATCTTGCTGTCTCCCTTGAATAGGGATGAACGGAGAAGAAGAAATGCCAGGAAGGAAGGGCAGGGTAAGGCCCTGGGGAGCCTTGGTATGGTAAGATCTAGAGACAAGAAAACTGTAAAATCTAGGGACAAGAAAGCCTTCGTTATATTCTAGGCACTGCTATTTAGTGGCTCTGTGTCTTTGAGCAAGTTATTTCGCCCTTCTGAACCTCTGCGTACTTTACCCATACAGGTACTGTGGGATTAAATGTGTTGATGTACCCATACTCTCAAGTTAAAAAAATATTCACATTGGCCCTGTCTACCCATCAGGGTTGTTGTGAGAGTCAGCAGAGACATAAGGTATGAAGACATTATACAAATGGGAAGAGTTATGGCATTTATTTTCATTCTTGCCATTGCAAGGTAATGCCTGGAGTATGCAGGAAGAATAAGAGAGAAAAAGTCAGTTTGGGCCCAAGAATAAAATCACGCCATGCCCCATCCAGTCCAGTGAGTGAGTGTGATATTAAGAATGCTTGTCACAGAAGGAACTCTAAGAAAGGCAGAACACATGGATGGGACCAGGTAGACATAAGTAATCCGGCTGAAGTCGTGGCAAAATCAAATCATCTTGTGAAATGAAGTCTTGGGCCTGGGATTTCCTGGACAGGATACTTTTCTCACATTTATAATTATGAACAGCGGGGATATGGACAAGGACAGGGACATCAAAAAGTGGTAGCTGCATATTGTTTTTCAAAGTGAAGGCTATTTACACATTGATTGAATACCTTCTCTGGGCTAGGTGAGTCTATACTCATTGGTTCACTGTGTCCTCACAACTTCCCTGAGTCAAGAATCCTTTGGCTAGGAGGACAGCAACTATCGCAGGCAAAACTTAGGCCTAAAAGGGGTGGCTTCAGGATCCCTACACTAGGCAGCATGGTCAGGCCTCTCAAGGGCTTAGAACCAACGGCAAGAACGCTGGTGGGATCCTTCTCAGTCTCCCTCTGTGGGCCTGCCTGGTCTCTCGAGATCCTTTTAGCACGTCTGCTGCTCTTTTCTCTCGCTGCAGACTGGCTACTTCTCTGAGCATATGGCAGGGAATGGCTGCCCCGTGGCTCTTGATTTTTCAAGTCTTCAATTCAGATGAGGCTGACCAGTATCTTTTAAATGCTAGTTTCTAAATCTAGGGAAGAAAATCCAGCTTAGGTCAAGTGTTTACCTCTTGTCCAATCAGTTCTCAAAGAAAGGGGCCCCTGGCTCAATCAAGGATTTATGAATGAATGAATGGTATGTGTCTCCCCTTGCTTATCCTCCATCTAGCCCATTTAAAAGTTGTACTGTATTTTGGTTAAGAGCATGCGTTCTGCTACTTACTAGCTGTATGGTATTGGGTAAGTTACCATCTTACTAGAGCTGCAATTACAGTATTTTGATCATAAAATGGAGATAAAAATACCTGCCCCACAGAGTAGTGAGACTTAAACAGAAATATATATATATATATATATATATATATATGTACACACACACACACACACTGGAATATATGTCTGTGTACATATATATAAAGCACTTGGCACACAAGCCTAGCATATAATAATTATTTCTACTTCTTTTTCATCATTATCATTCATCATAAAAATTCTGTTTGAACCTGAGATCGCCCTTTTATAGTGACTTCTTAGGTCCTAGCAACCCTACAGTAAATAAGGCTTCTGTTACAGGATGGAGGAAAAGTCTAGATCTTTAAGAAGGAGGTGTAAAGGTTCTTCCACTTTGGAGTGTAAGGATGTGGAAATACTCCTAACCCAATCTTTTCTGGTCAAGGTAGTCTGCTCCTTTGTGACACCCATGCAAGTTTAGGATCCTTCTGGTGAGCCCTGGGCTGGCTTGGATGTGACACAGGGAGGAGATCTCAGGTGTCATCTTCACATGTCACAGAAACACTGCTCAGAGTAGAAAGACTGAACTTTCTTGTGTGTTAAAACTTGGGAGTGCAAATGAAATCCCAAACGCCTTCCATTTGTGAAAAATGGATAAATGCTACTACCTGTGCTGTGTTAGCATGAAAAAGGCAGATGTCATCTACTGTGCTTTTTTTGAGAATTCTTAAAAGAACAAAAACAAAAATATCACTGAGAGTCAGCAGAAAAGAGTCGTCCTTTTAGAAGGCAGATTGTTAAACCCGTTCCCAGAGTTGGTGTCAGTATTTTATCTATGGATTAGAAATTTTCCTTGCAGAGGCTTTAAAAAAGAACGCATGAAAGTGAACTCTTTTTACCCTTAATTTGTAATGATAAATTAAGCTAACTGCGCCAATCACTATTAACGAAGAGGCTAAAAACCATCTTGTTTGCCACTTGCCATACCAGGTGAGAGACTGTTATAAAGCACGCCTAATTATCATTGGGCTAAACCTGTGTAAAACCGTGCGTTTTTTTCCTTATGAAGTGCTCTTTATCTGCTTTACACGAGTGCGAAGGAAAAGGTACGGCTGTTGTTTTTTACTACTCCTTTGCTATTCTGAGAACATTTGCTGCAGAGTAATAGCAAAACTGACTGTGCTAAACTGTAGATAAAAGAACAATGACGGACTGCAGTCACTTTAATTCATAAAGAAAACACTTGGAGCCCCTGGGAATGCCAAATCAAGCCACTGGCACCCAATGACTCTATGTTAAGTCGCAAACTACATCATACTTTTTAGTCTAAACACAAAGGCTAATGGACATCTAACTTATTTATTTCAAATTCTTCTTTATGAAGCGGGCTCTTTTTTTTTTTAGCTCCTTGGAAAACATTATAATTCCCCTATTCTATAAACACCCAAATATAATTGTAAAATGACATCATTCTGTTTTCATTTAATTACCCCTGAAATGCTTTCTATTTAATATTCATTACTCAAAAGGTAATTTAAAAGAGAAAGAGATGAGACTTATTCAAAAAGATGTACTGTCATTCATAGCAATAGTTATCTAATATACAGAAGTTAATAAAGCAGATTAATCTACAAGTCCCTTTAAGCCATTCTTGAGTTTTGAACAACTGCCTCTTTGACCTTTCACCTTCATGCTGTGCACCAGTAGCAGGTGCCAGCTGTACAGAAATTATGGCTGTGCATTTGAACGCAAAATCTTTTCTTGTTTTGCTTCTGACCAGCAGCTGACCCTGTAGGAGTGATTGTTTCTGGTGCCGGCCTAAAGGCTACATAAACCAGTAGCAGATAAACAAAAGGCTACATATACCAGCTGCCTCGCCTAAGGGTACCATCCTAGGCTGACACCTCCACTCCTTCTCCAGCGTCCCAAATTGCTCCTTGTCTGTTTCCATACATGCGTTTCGTCCTTGTTATTTTGTGTGAGGGGTGGGTATAGGAGAAAACCCCCAAAACAACAACAACAACAAAACCCATCCTTTCCCTCGAACTTGACTTTTGAGTATTTCATGTCAAACTGTGCCATTATGATGTTAATCCAGGCCTGATTTAGCAACTTTAATAAGAGGCTAAACCCTCTTATAATTAGATAATAAAATTTTATTATGTATTTTAATATTAAAAGTCTTAAAATCAAACTCTTCAAATCATATACTGGTACAGAACTAAGGTACTTAAATATCACAGCCCCAGAAAATGGGAGCCTGAAAAAGCAAACTGTGGCTAATTTTTCATTCTCAGAAATGTAAACATGGAATTCCTATGTGGTAGCAGTGAAAGCTCCAACACTCTTAATTATGTGCAGGGAAGAATGAATCTATTCAAGTATGAAGCACACTGTACCATTTCCAGCAACAGCATGAGATGGTTTTGACAGTTATTTCTTGGATACAAATTACACAAGTATAAAAACAATCCCCATAATGATTAAATGCAGTTATGTACATAGGAGAATACCAGTGCAAATGGTAACATATTTAAATGGTTTTCCTTCATTAAAAAAATTATATATGATATTAAACCATCAATCACTGCTGAGGCACAGGAGTTTAAATGTATTGTCACCGGTTGAAATAAATGACTTGGAGACCGAAATCTGGCTCACTCAATATGGTGTCTTTGCTGTTGCTTAGTCACCTAACTCTCTGCTGGTTTGGGCTACATCTGGTGGATTCCATCCCTTTCAATTAATAAGGCAAGTTACGCTATCAATGGATTACATCTTTAAACTGTGCTTAGAGGTAGAAAAACACATGTCCCAGTGGAAAAAAACAAACAAACAAACAGACCAAAAAAAACCCACCACAAACCTTCTCTGTTCTGTTAACCATTTGAAACAATATTTGAAGTACTTATTTCTTTCTTCATCCATGTTTAGAATAAAATTTTCTTATGGAATTTCAGCAGGGTTATTATAGAGTATATGACAATATAATCTTATCTTGGCATTATCATTTATTTTATCATGTATTAGTCTATGACCATGTTAGATTTGATACCTAAAGTCACTGCCTGTAGATTGCACTTTTAAAAATTAATTTTTTTGGTTTGTTTTGCAGACATTCATTGACCATCACAAGGTTTCAGGCTCTGCTAGGTGCTGGGACAAGTATCAAGATGGAGGTGATCTTTGGGGGAAAAAAGGTACTGTGTAAAGATAGGTGATAGGGTTATAACACTAATTTGATGATTTATAAATCAAGAATAGGTTTCTTTTTAAAAGGGTTTTGTTTTAAAATACCATTTTTTGTTACAGTTGAAACAGTCATTCAACAAATATCTCTATAACAAAAATGAAATCAAAATGGCAAAGATATGGAATATAACAAAGGATTTGGACAAGAATCATCCTTCTAAAGATGGAGAAATGATTTTATTATATCACAGATAAAAGCCATTTTAATTAAAAATTAGTGTTTTTCCATTTTTAAAATTATGTATTTTAACTTTCTAAGCTGATCTTTAGGGGTGGTGGTCACACATTGATCGTTCTTAAGAGTTTTACTCCCTTTTGGACTTTTGTTACCTGGCTATTAACTAGATACTTTTGTGCAGCCCTGGTCCTCTTAGATACTCTGATTTGATCCTTAGTAATTAGATCTCACACACACACACACACACTTGACCAAAGTGAGCTTTATTTCTGCCTCAAACAAATCTTATTATTTTGAAAATTAAAAAAAAAAATGTTTGGGAGATGTTAACTGAGTTTCATTGCCTGTTTACTGCACCCCTTCTGTATGCAAAGACACAACCCAAATGTGATAAAATGCCCTCTTTAAGTTTCATTAAAGACCTAAGTATAGAGTCATATGTAAAAGCAAAATAATGGCATCCTCTTAAAACAGCAAATTAAAAAAGTGTGCTTTAAGAATTATCAAAACATCAGAGACAAATAAAAATATCACTGTTGCAAGGCCACATGGGATGGCTATGAGAAATGCAAGATCTCATGCATTAAGAGATCTGAGTTCTGAAATTCTCTAAGAGTACAGAATACAGAGGTGGGAAACTGATAACCAGACATACAGTGCTGACCTGCAGAGTATTTTTATTTTAAATTTTCAATCAGTCGCCAACATTTACAAAACTGGATTTCTGGCTTCTCTCCGGGGGGAAATCTCAATATATCTGTCAACACTGGGTCTTACCACCTTACAGGGCAACAATTAGCTGAAGCCCTTTGGAGGCTGCCCCCTTTAGATAGGGATGTATACTGAACACAGATTGTCGTTCCTGTCTACCTCAGTCAAGTTTCCTACTTGGCTCTATAGGCACCTTAGTCTGTGGTACCTTACAAGAATGAAAAGGAGAAGGAGAGGGATGCTCAAAGGAGTCAGTTTCAGACTTGCCCATGTGAGAGGCCCTTAAGAAGGACCTTCAGTAGAGCTAATGGTACTCAGTAGTAGAAGCCTCTTTTAAAAAAGAGAAGCTGTTTACAATCAGAAAGAGGTGAAAAATGACATTCAACACTGATGAATCAGTGGTGAGAGTCAGGACAAAGCCTAGAGACGTGCAGGGTATGGGGGATGGATGCAAAGCACTTGTTGCTTCCCCAACTTCATTTCACAGCTTCTATATTGATTCTATCCTAGAAAAGTCAGGTTAGAGTAAACCTCAAGAGCTACCTCAGAGGAATTGAAGGATAGTCACAAAGGAACATCATGAGACAGTTATACTATTAGACTCTGACCTTCTCAAGGATACATGTCCTGCTAAATTTTATACCTTCAATGTCTGGCTACAGAATTAATGATTGGGTATGGGTGTAGAATAAGAGAGAGGAAGCACTGTTAGCTCTGTCAGTGATGGCGGGAGCCACAGGGCTTTTCTATACCAGCTGGCAAAGCAACCTCCCTCTCCCTTGCCCATTGCCTCTTTGGGTCACTGCCCATCTGTTTCATTCCGGCTGCAGCACAAAGCTGGGGTATAGGATGACTGCTCTAAATCATTCTACCTTAAGGATGGCCCCGGTGGGACTTACTGGAAGCTCAACTTGCCTCATTGTAAGTGCTCAAAACATACATACTACTTCAAATTAGCAGCCACCAACAAATTATAGCTTTGTGGTTAAGCATGTGAACGCTGGAGCTAAACACATCAAGGTAAAATTTTAGTCTTTCCGCTTATGGACTATATGATCTTATTGACCACTAGTAACTTGGGAAAGTTACTTAATCTTTTTTTTTTTTTTTTTTTTTTGCGGTACGCGGGCCTCTCACTGTTGTGGCCTCTCCCATTGCGGACCACAGGCTCCGGACGCGCAGGCTCAGCGGCCACGGCTCACGGGCCCAGCCGCTCCACGGCATGTGGGGTCTTCCCGGACCCGGGCACGAACCTGTGTCCCCTGCATCGGCAGGTGGACTCTCAACCACTGCACCACCAGGGAAGCCCCTACTTAATCTTTTTATGCCTTGGTTTCTATATCTGTAAAATGGTGCTCATAATACTACAGCTTCACAGAGATACTGTGGTGATTAAATCAGATTAAATGCGTATGAAAAAGCTTAAGCTACTGTCTGCAATATTTTGCCAGTATTATTTTTTTCCTAGAAATAAATACAAAATACATACATATGTTGCTGTGAAGAAGACCAAGACTGCAGCAGCATGTGCAAAAAACAATTCTATTATTCTTAGTTTTTACTTGCCATGTCTAATGACCTATCCCTGGCTTCCCTTTAAATCCATGTTATCCTCTGATCCAGTTGTGAATGTTCCTTCAGCATGTGTTTTTTACATCAATCTACTGCCATACTTTTGATAATAGCTGCAAATTAACCACACTGAGCTAGTGGGTCATGAGCATATTTTCTATTTAGGGTTCACTAGAAATGTCTATAATAACATTAGAAAGTCTGGTTAATTTTTTTAAGAGCATAAGAGACATGAATATATTTCATCTGCTAAAGTGTTTCCCACTGTGAGAGTCTTGCTGAGGTTCTATAGGCCAAAATCTCAACATCAGTTAAATATGTGACTGCACCTTCTCCTGCTTAGTACTATGGGACGGTATCTTAAGTAAGAAAGATGTCTTGTATAGTATGTCAAAATGTTGAGCAATATCCTTTCAATCTAAACACAGAAATGAAAAAAGAGCAGATGATTTCCCTTTTGCTGTAATTCACTTTGGGATGCATGTCACGAAGAGCACTGTACAAAAGCAATTTTCATTGACTGACTGACTGATTGAGGAAAAGGGTGAATGTTCTTTCCAGCTTACGTCCCTACTGAAGTATGATTCTTATAACTCCTGACAGCTCTTTACAATTTGTAGTTAAATGTCAGGTTAGCACAAAGTGGGAGGGAGGGGGAGAGACAGCGAGGGAGAAAGAATTATAATTAGAACTTTTTCTGGTTTTTAGTACAGCTCACTTGAGCTAAATAGTTAAATAGAAGAGGTTAAGATAAACTAAAACCTAAATGTTCTAATTCCTCCATTCAGTGTATTTAAATTTTAGAGAACATAATTGCTAAAAATACCTTGTTAATAAGTTAATTGCATAATCTAATCAGTAATACTGACCATCACATAATTCTTGTTCTACTTCTATGGAAGTTGCTACTCTTTTGAGAGCAGGTAGTTTTAATAGAAGTTATGATTTAGAGAAGCATTCAGCCTCAGTGTCCTATTCTTATAATCTGAAAGAGAATGAGTCTCATCTTTGAAATGCCCTTCTACTCTTATAAAACACACTCTTTCATGTACCTAATTTGGGAAGATCCTTCTTTCATTCTGTGATATAACTAAATGTATGCTGACCTTTGAGTTACAGATACAAACACTTAACATGACCAGGGATAAAACTGAAAACGTTTCACGTAGAAATTTTATCTTCCAAATTACCGTAGCAGATCCATGCCTAACCACTGTTACTACTGGCCTGTTCTTAAAACTTTAGTTTATCTCTCTAATGACATAAAAACATGGAAACTTTTTTTTTTTTTTTGCTTAATATACGTAAACTGGGTTTTTCTCAGTTAAGTTAAAGCAATGCTGGTTAGACAATAATTCTTACTTAAAATAGATTCACTTAATTATAACAGATCTTCAAATGGATTAAAGGTAATGCTTTGCAAATTTAGGTTTGTTTGCAAAATATGGAAGATGGCTTATTTGGAGAATGTTTTTAAAAACACTGAAGATCTAAAGCCACATAGCAGGTCATAATAAACACATTTTCAGGTGAGAGGCACTTAAAATGTCTCATAGGAAAGGCCTATAAGAATGTCAGAAGACCCTTTATGTGGGTTCATGCTTCATTTGCTGTGGAAGCTTGAGGAGATAACTTTTGCAATTTAGAATTGACACTCTTCATGCAACTATGCTTCCAGCGATATAGGTCCAGGTTGGTGGTGCAGGGGGAGAACAGTTCAAACTAGTAAATAATTGCAGTATCATTGCATCAGTTTAGTTTAAAGAGCTGACAAACCCTCTCTAAACTCCAAGCACAATTAGTCATTAGGGTCTAGTTTTTCAGCACTGTTAAGCAATTTGTAACCCATTCCTTTTAATAGGGTTAGGCATTACTTAACTGACACAGATGCCTTGAAAACTGAAACCTTGAGTTATGAAGCAGCAACCTTGTTCATTACCTTCTCTGATAGGCAAATCGTCTATAAAAACAGCATTTGATGGGCAACCAATGAATAATCAATGGCTCACTTTTCATCTGAGTGTGAAAATGAGAATAATCTAATATAAATTCCCTCTGGAAAGAGGCTGAAATCTTGGATTCTGCTGCTCTTCAGGGTTGATTTATAAGGTCTTGGAAAGCTGATGCAAACAGATGATCAATGGGACCCATCCTTGCTCATAATAACCCCCAACTGGCCCACTCCCTCTTTTCCAAGTCTATCCCTTCAGGCTATTAGCTGTGTCCAGCTAATTCTTCCCACTACTCCTGCCTGCTGCTTTTACTCTGGCCATCCGTTCAGTCCAGCCGACTCAGAAGTAATTTTATACGCGGCAGAGAGCGGGTGGAATTGATTTTTCACTCAGTGCTCAGTTCCCATCTGAATAATTATCAATTTTACTGCCTCATAAAGGGAAGAGTCAAAATTTCAAATCAATTCAAAAGAGCTTTTGAGACGACAGAAACTGTGCATAAGAATAGAGGTCAAAGTTGTCAGTGACCTAAGGAGATGATGTCAGATACTACTATACCCAATCATTGACATCAGAGGCACTCAAGATGATATAACCTAGTGCTAATGCAAATCATATTTATGCTGACTACCAGAGACCGGTCATTAATATTTAAAATGCTATCTGAAAGCCTACATTCCAAATAAATAGAATGTATTCCACTGTTAATAAAGATATATCACTACTTAGTCATATGCTATAAAGTAAAGGATTACTAAGTACTATTAACACATAGAAATTACTTAAACCAACAAACACATGGTAATTCTGAGTAAAGACAAACTTGAATGTCTTCTGCACAACCACATTACTTGTTCTGCACAGTCGGATGGTATTTGTCTAGGACCATAGCCTATTGATTTTTGCTAAAATTTTCTACCCACTTAAAAGTTCCTGCCGACGTTTATGGGACAATATTGTGATCATGGTTGAGCACTGGCAGGTGGCAGACCTGTCACTTGCCACGGTGGGGTGAGCGCTGGGTCTGATTGCTGGCCAACCCATGGTTGTTTATTTTCTCCACTGCCTACACGCTCTAATTCTGTGGTTCTCAGCCTTCTTGTTGCAAAACACCTGAGGGCTACGCCACACTCCCAGCAGTACCAGTGGCTACTGCAGAAGGATGGGTGAGGAACAGTGCATCCAAATCTTGATAGAATGTGTTATTCTGAAAAGGCATTCCAGGTGAATCTGAGATCTTATCCAGCAACTAGTCTCCTGAGAATCAATGGTGTAAGTAAGTGGTAAGGACTTGGGCTTTTGAGCCAAACAGACTTTGGTTCACATTCCACTTTCCAGTTTATCTCTCTGTGCTTCAATTTATTCATTTGAAAAATGGGGATGGTTATATCCACATTGCAGGGTTGTTGTGGGGTCTAAATGAGGAGATGTCTCTGCAGGTCCTCTCCTCCTGTCATCACTATGTTAATCCAATTATCACATAATTAGTTAGTTACTTGTCTCTCCTTCCCACCTGGCAGGACACACTTATTTAAGGAGAGAAATATGTCTCATGGGTCTTAGTGGCTCTCGCACCTTGTACATAGGAAGTCCTCAATAAATGTGAGTTACCTTCCTCCTGTTTAATCACCAACATGTTGTAACAATTCCAGGGTCATACCAAATAGTTACAGGCCCAGAACCCTTTGCTTATTTACACAAAATCTTAATCACACACCTCCCTGCCAGGAAAATAACTGGTTAACTGAAACATCACCACAAATAAAGTTTACATAATGTCATTTAAATATTAGCAAAAAAAATGACAGCTAGGAAGAAAACCTCTTCCATGGCTGTCTTATTCATTTTCATCATTTATTTACTCAGACTGACACTTTTTTGCTGATTGCAGGTGACTTATTTGCTGGCTAATGACCAGGTTAAAGTGTTTATATTTGCAAACCACAGACTATTATGGAGATAGATAATTTGGCAAAAGAAGACAACTGGAAGCAGTATAAAGATATCACTTTCCAAATGTAGTAGAACTGGAATATATCATAGTGATGCTATCTCCACAGTAAAATGGTATTATTCTCTTTGAAACATTTCTGGCATATATGATTTAATTTTATGCATGCTGTTACTGTGATTTGCAGAAGTTTTTAAAACATATTAAACTTGGACCTAATTCATATTAGCTAGTCAGAAAACATTTGAAAATAAACAAATCGTAGCTTTATTACTTATTATTTAAATGTTCGTGGGAATATGACCTATCTGAACCTTGATTTCTCATCTTAAAATGGGGAAAATGATATGATGAAGGGAAAGTTCCCAGCAAGCTGCCTGGCACAGACTAGGAGCCCAGAAAATGGTAGTTTCTCAACATACCAGAGTATTCACAAGGCAAACCTAAGATGACGTTATTAGAGGCTCTGGGAAAGAAATCAGAGGTTGACTGTTTCTAGTTCCAGCTTTGACTTTTATTTCTCTTGTCTCTGGAAGAGCTATCCTCTTTTTGAATTCTAGCTTCACTGAGGTGAGATGAATGACTTAGAGATTTCTGGAGGGTGGGTAATCCTGAGGCCAGTGTACTATCCTCCCTACAGGGAAAATACTCCTAGAGAAGACCCAGTAAAGAGTCTTGGCAAGACCAGTTGCTCTAAGGGATATTCAGAGACCAGATTGGCTTTTGGGAAACTCTTCTCTCTTAAGCTAGATAAGCAACCACCAGTTACCTGCTGCAGGACCTCTGGATTTTGCTGCATAAAATGTAATAGTCTCTGACCAGCCTGGGCAGCCTCTCTGCATCGAAGTGGCTTCCTGCCCTCTTTTGCTATGTGCTTGAAGAGGTAGGTGACGATGTAGTCTAAACTGGTACAGCAGCTGGAGGAGACAACTGTATCTGTGTGAACAACAAATGAGAATTCATTTGTATTACTAAAGTGTTTGTTTCATCTCACTATAATGCCTAAATTAAAAAAACCCCCAACTTTCTGGTTTCAAAGCACTTTAATCAAACTGTAAACTCCTTGAGGGCAGGGTTTTTTGCCTTGCTTTTATCTCTTTAAACCCAATGTCTACTACAGGACCTGGAATAGAGACATGTTAGTAAGTAAATGATTCCTGGATTGCACTGGACAGAATTTTCCATATGTGACCTTAATGACCCTCTGTTCAACTGAAGTGACTTTATTAAATATCTACTTGGTGCAAACTGCTCTGCTTCAGGGGAAACAGGGTGTAAACTTGCTGCAAAGTACTTTGCTTCAGGGGAAACACTCACCCTGGTGTCAAAGAGCTCATGATTTGGTACGTAAGTCACTAGCACAGTGCTGCGCAAAAATGAGTGACACACTGCTGTGAGAAATTTGGGGGTGGTATTGTATTTGGAAGGGGATTAAGGACAGTTTGGTGAAGGAGGTACCACCTGAGATGGGCTTGGAAAACTAATTCCAGTTAAACATAAGGAAGGACATTTTTCACATTTTTCACAATGTACACAGTAGGGTGAAAAGGTATGGATTTTGAAGCCAGACAGCTCTGGTTTCAAATTCCATCTTTTCCAGTTATTTGCTGTGTTGTTACTGTGAAGGAGCCAATTAACCTTTCTCATCATTTATAAAATATGCTGCAGAGTTGAATGAGGAGAAAAATAACTAGAAATTCTCACAGTAAAAATAACTGACCTAGAGGGTATTATGCTAAGTGAAATAAGTCAGACAGAGAAAGCCAAACACCATATGATTTCACTTATACGTGAAATCTAAAGCAAAAAACAAATGAACAAACATAACAAGAGAGAAACAGTCATAGATACAGGGAACAAACAGGTGGTTGCCAGAGGAGAGGAGTTGGGGGGGGGGGCGAAGATGAGAGAAATAGGTGAGGGAGATGAAGAGGTACAAACTTCCAGTTACAAAATAGATGAGTCATGGGGACAAACTGTACAGTGTGGGGAATATAGCCAATAATAATATCTTAGTATGGTGACAGATGGTAACTAGACTTACCACAGTATTTTATCATTATCTAATGTATAGAAATATTGAATGACTATGTTGGGCACCAGGGACTAACATAGTGTTGTAGGTCAATTATACTTTAAAAACAAACAAACAAACAAACAAACGAACAAACTCACAGAAGAAGAGATCATATTTGTGGTTATCAGAGGCAGGGGCTAGCAGGAGGGGGAACTGGATGAAGGTGGTCAAAAGGTATAAAGCTCTCATTATAAGATAAATAAGTACTAGGAGTGTAATGTACAACATGATTAATATACTAACACTGCTGTACATTATGTATGAAAGTTAAGAGAGTAAATTCTAAGAATACTCATCACAAGGAAAATATTTTTTTTCTTTTTCTTTTATTTTGTACCTATATGCGGTGATGGATGTTCACTAAACTTTACTACGGTAATCATTTCGGGATGTACGTAAGTCAACTCATTATGTGGTACACCTTAAATTTGTATAGTGTCGATTGTGTCTCAATAAAACTGGAAGGAAAAAAAGTATGGTAGTTACTACTAATTTTCCCTCATAGTGAAAAAAGGGGAGCAGGACCTTTTGGTGTGAGTAAAAGAATGTGTAGAGGAATCATAAGAGAGAAGGCTGACAAAGTAGTTTGGGATCTTGAGGGCATCCAGTAGTAGGTCGAGACATTTACATGTAATTTGAAAGGCAACAGAGGTGTTATTGAAGGTTTTTTTTTTTAGCAAGTAAGTGACATGAGTCCTTTGTACACTACATATCATTTCATATACCTCTAATAACCACTTCTGTATACAGTAGGTACTGTTGTTTGCATTTTTCAAACGAGAAAAATGAAGCTCAGAGATAATTAGCTTATCCAAAGTTCATGGTTTTGATTCAGAGCATGACAGTGCCCAGATTTTTTGGCGAATGGTAACACATGGACACAATTCTGGGGAGTTTATGATTAATAACAGAAACAACAAGACAAACAAAAACGCGATGGGCACTCAAAAACTGGCAAATTTGGTAGATTCAGAAAAGAAGTAGATTGGGAGAGTAGGGCTGGGAAGCAGATTATAAACTTCCTAGGGGAATAGTTACTTTCTTATTCATTTTACTCATCTCTAAGGTTCTGAGACATATGTGTGCTTGTCATAGATTAGAGGTGAAATATTAGTTGATTTAATTAAAGAATGGGTAGGCAACGCTAATCGGAGAAAGTTTTTTTTAAAAAGTCTTGAGTTTTGTTTAGTAATAATACTAGAATTGATATAACACTACAATTTAAAAACTCTCACATACATTGTTTTAGAGAGGAATGACATAGTAAATAGAGGTAGGTTTGGGGACAGGTTTTGAAATATAGAAGTATGCATTTAAAATAGATGATAATGGTAGCTGACACAGGATCATGAGGGGTTGAATGAAGGTCTAAAAGATGGGCATGGACAATAATTTTGGGAAACTGTGGAGCCATATAGGCTTTTGAGAAAGGAGCTTTTATTTCCTTCTAAAGCTATGGCAGTTGACTAATTGACTGATTGATTGATTATGTCTCCCCACTAACTGGGTTGCTTTGCAGAAAAGGAAGCTTTGGTTTTATAACCCTGGGAGGTAGTATATAATGCAGTAGAAAACATTTAGGCCTAAGAATCAGGCACAGACTTGTTGAACCTGTTTGCTTTTCTCTTTTCCTTCACATTTCTACCTTTGAAGTCCCAATCATGAAAGTAAATGGATTAAGTAACTTAACGTGTACAAAGGAAGCAAGCAGGAAATAGATATGGTTCCCCTCACCAGTGAAGAGCAATATGCTATCAATCATACAAAAATTATAAAGACTTCACATAGATTTGGTGACCACATGCCATGAAGGTTGCATTAAAAGGTTCCAATCTACTGAGTCAGCTGTGAAAAAGCCAGGTAAACACTTTAGACATGAAGGTTGGAGCATATATCCTTGCAGTAAAAGCAAGAAGAAGAGCTTTCATTATGGCTGATTTATTGTTGGGGGCTTTGAAAAGGATAAATGTTATTTCAGGGTAGACTGAAAAGTGTGGAATCATAAGGATCATGGGCCATTTGATCAAAAACAGAATGAATAGTGATGAGGACTATGTATTATTTTTAGTTTTCTCTATTTGCAGCTCAAGCTATTGTGTGAGATTCAAACAATGAAACTCTCCTGAAATAAAAGAATGAGCAGAAGTCATGAATTTTCATATTTTCCTAGCTCTTGGTGTTTATCATCCATGATTTAGACAATTCTGGACAGATTTTTTTAAGCCCAACAGGCACTTTGTCCTCTCTAGCAACTTATTGTTTGGCACTGAAACAACCAAATGCCCCTTTTTTTCTGCAACTAGTCTCCATGGGAAGCATATGCATCATTAATAGCCCTCTTGTTCACTAAGACCCATCATAGAAAGCTGTTCTGTAAAGTTAACTGTATAGGAAAGAGTTGCTTAACTGAGAGTCAGGAGAATGATAATGGGGTTGAAATTACATTTGGCTTTGACTCAAAATTTCTCACCATAGCAGAGGGGAGGATGAAGGTCTTGGAAAAATATAGTGTGAAAGGCAATTTCAGAAACAAAAGGCCTATTTGGATGGTGCAGCAGTTTAGGGTTGAATCTGTATCTTCTAGATGTTTGACTATAGGAAGATTCAACTCCCACCTCTGTAAAATGTGTTTAATACCACCTAGTTTGTTTTGAGAAATTAAAGATTAAAGACAAAAAGTGTGTAAAGATTGTAACATAGCGCCCAACACTTGTAGGTTTCCCCCTTTTCACTTCCCATTTGTTTTTCTGGCTATTTCAATTCCTGAAATACCAAGCCTGTCATTCTATTTAGCCAATCCATAGCTTTCTTCTCTCTTTAGCATGTTTCTGGTGGGAGAAACTAATGAACAAGGTCTCTAAGTTTCTACGTATTTCCTGAATGTTTTATTTCCAAATTACATTTATAATATTTACTCCATCCAATTCAAGAATGTGTTTCATGACAATAACATACACCCTTTATTAATAATGAAAATTTTATTAATAATGACCTTGATGGGGAAATTTCTGGTGGTTTCCAGTTGGTTCAACTTTTAGCTTGCCCCCACCTTCCCTTATCTTGTCTTCTGTGCCATCCTTTGCTTTCCTGGAAGGCACCCCCATTCCTGCCAGGGCTCATCTTCAGAGGCCTTCCCTGATCACTTCTAAAAAAGCCATACAATCATTCCTTCTTCATCATCCTATTTTGAGTCTTTGTTTAGCGCTTATCATGACTTGACATTTTCTTGTGTACGTGGTGAGTGTGTGTGTGTGTGTGTGTGTGTGTGTGTTTACTGTTGTATCTCCTCACTAGAATATAAACTGCACGTGAGCAGAGACCTTATCTATCTTGTTCTCTACAGCACTCTCAAGGTCTAGAATGGAACCTGGTACATAGCATGTGCACAGCTGATGTTTACTAAATGAATGAGTTGAGAGTCATTATTAGAAGCAGCTTTTTGTAAGCCCCGTGCTTGGTCTCTGTATGTAAGAGTATGGGGGTAGGTGGTGGTGGTGGTGGTGGGTGATTAAAAACATGGAAAATATAATATATAAATACAATCACTTTTTCTTTTCACAAATTATAGCTGGCCTGAAACTAAAAATGCTAGTAAATGATTAACTAAAAAAATTTAATATCATGTTAAGCATATTATCTATCATTGGTTCAACTTTTCTGTACCTCCCTCTCATTTTTCCCACTGAGGCTACAGTAGAACTGAAGCCTGCCTGTAACCCAATTAATGCCTCTTTGCAAATTTTTCATTGTTGGAAAAGGAGAAACCCAAGTGGTTACATTCAACAGTCTAAATAATCCTCTTTCTTGAAGACACAGGGCACAATTCACCTGCCAAATTGTGACCTTTATCAGATGGATCCCGCAGGGTGGTGAGGTGAAGAGGAATGGGTTTTAGAGTTAGAAGGACTCCTAGATGAGGCACTTATTAGTTGTATGACCTTAGGCAAGTCGTTTCACCTCTCTGGGCAGCAGCTTACTCATCCGTATAGTGAAAATAACATTACCTAATTCATTCATTCAATATATACTCATTGAGCACTTACCACATGCTAGGCACTGGGAAAAAATTCGCGATTAAGACACACTGTTCCTATCAAGTAGGAGGCCTACAATCAAGTAGGAAATAAGGACAAACAGTGCTATTCGCATATTTAACCCAGTTTTGGTATGCAGAGTGGTTCTGAGAATGAAATGAGTGAAGTACACATATGAAAACACCTATGGCAGCATCAGGCACAGAGTCCATGTCCATGGTCATACATTCATAAGTGGCAGCACTGGGACTGAAATTCAAGTTCAGTATTCCCTGCATTATGCCACTTTGTCAAGATTCCTTTGGAGACTTGTTAAAATGCTGATTTCGGGCCTAAGATCCCATGTTGAGAACAACACAGCCATCCGCAACTAATTCCAAATCTTCAAGTATTACTATAATATGAGATAAAAGAATGTCAAGACAAACTGTAATAATAAAAGACTTCGGTTTCTGTCCATGAAGGATTAACTGCTATGAGAATTTTTCCTTCTGCCATAAACAACTAGAAAACAGGACAAAACATATGAAACAACGGTTTTCAATTGTTGCACAAGAAGCAGTATAGGACTATGAAACCAGAGAGGAGGGAAACAAATGAGGTAATACCTACCCAACTGCTCAAGCTTACTGCGCAAAGCAGTTTCCAGGCTACTGGCCAGGAAAGGGGAACCCAAACAAAGCCAAGTGGTCTCACTGAGTTGAATTTGGGGAGGCTGAGGCAGCTAGAACTTGTGGGACAGAGTATCAGAGAGTGGGAACTATATAAGAAGTGAGCTCTGGAGATCTGCAGAGGAGTTCTCTCTAGTCTTTGAACAATATAACAGATATACATAACATATGTGTAACTGGAGTTCCAGAAGGAATGGAGATGGAGAGAGGCAGACTATAATTATTTGAATGCAAACTATGATTATATTATTTGATGGTGTAGACGGTAAACCTTAGAGTACCACTAAAAATTAAAAAGTATGACTAATAAACCCACAGGGGATATAAAATGAACTCATTAGAAAAACATTTAATTAATCCAAACCAAAAGAAGGCAGGAAAAAGAAACAAAGCCCAGATAGGATAAAGAAAAAACAAACAGCAATATTATAAATTTAAACTCAAATATACTGGTAGTTATATTAAATGTAAATGGCTGAAACACTATTTAGAAGGCAGAGGCAGTCAGATTTGATATAAAAATATGACTCAATTATATGCTGTATGTTAGGCAAATATGTCCATATCCTAATCCCCAGAACCTATTAATGTGTTAGGTTACACAGAAAAGAATAACTATGGTTGCAGATGGATTCAGGTTGCTAATCAGTTGAACCAAAAATAGGAAGATCATCCTTGATTATCTGGGTAGGTCCAAGGTAATTCCAAGGGTCCTTAAAAGTGAAAGAGAGAGGCAGAAGACATCAGAATCAATGGGACATGTATCTACGGAAGAATGGTCAGAGATATTCAATGTTGCTAGCTTTGAAGATGGAGGACAGAAGCCATGAGCCAAGGGATGTAGGTGATCTCTAGAGGCTGGAGGAGGAAAGGAAATAGATTTGCTCCTAGAAAGAAAAATTGTTCTGCTGACACCTTGATTTTAGTCTGGTGAGACCCATGTCAGATTTATGACCTAAAGAACTATATGACAGTAAATTTACATTGTTTTAAGTCACCAAGTTTGTAAGAATTTGTTAAAACAGCAATAGAAAATACCTGCTGTCTTCAAGAAACCAACTTTAAATATAAAGACACAGAAAGAATAAAAGTGAAATGATGGAAAAAGAGGCTAATTCTAATCAAAAGAATGCTGGAGAGGCAAGTAATATCAGACAAAGTAGATTTCAGAGGAAAGAATATTACCAGAAATAAAGAGCATCACTTCATAAGGATAAAGGGGTAAATTAATCAAGGGGACATAACAATCCTAAATATATATTTACTTGATAACAGAGCTTCAAAATAATTTATGCACAGACGGATAGAATTAAAAGGAGAAACGGACAAATCTATAATTATAGTTAGAGGTTTCAGCACTTCTCTCTTGATAATTCATAGGGTAAGTAGAAAACAAACAGACAAAAAACCAGTAAAAATATATAAAATGTGAACATTATCAAGCAATTATACCTGATACTTAGAGAACATTCTTCCCAACAACAATGGAATGAATATACATTCATTTCAAGTGCCCATGGAACATTCACCATATTTTGGACCATAGAAAAGATTCAACAAATACAAAAGTTATAACAACCACTAATATGATTACGATGGAATTAAACTAGACTCGATAACAGAAAGATCAGAAATTAAACAATGTGCTTCTAAGTAATAACTCACTGGTAAAAGAAGAAATCACTAAGGCAATAAGAAAATATTTTAAAACTGAATAGAAAAAGTCCCCGGGACTTCCCTGGTGGCACAGTGGATAAGAATCCGCCTGCCAATGCAGGGGACACGGGTTTGATCCCTGGTCCGGGAAGATCCCACTTGCCGTGGAGCAACTAAGCCCACGCGCCAGAACTACTGAGCCTGTGCTCTAGAGCCCGCAAGCCACAACTACTGAGGCCCGCATGCCTAGAGCCCATGCTCCACAACAAAAGAAGCCACCGCAATGAGAAGCCCGCACACCACAACTAAGAGTAGCCCCCGCTCGCCTCAAAGAGAAAGCCCGCGCGCAGCAACGAAGACCCAACGCGGCCAAAAATAAAATCTTAAAAAAAAAAAAGCCCCCAATATATAAAAATTTTTATCAGTTATAGCCACAGTAGTGCTTAGATAAAAGCATTAAATGTGTACATTAGAAAAGAAGAAAGGTCTAAGATCCACAACCTAAGCTTCTGCCTGACAAAACTAGAAGAGGAAAAGCAAATAAACTGAAGGAAGGAAGTTATGAAGATCATACCTTAAGTCAATGAAATAAAAATATGGAAAAATAATAGAGAAATCAATGAAAACTGGTTCTCTGCATAAAATTGATAAACCAAAAAAAAAAATGATAAACCTGGAGCCAGAATGATAAAGAAAAAAAAACAACACAAATTGCCAATGTCAGGGATGAAAGAGGGAACACTACTAGAGATCCTACAGAAATCAAATTGTATAACAAGAGGATATTACGAACAATTTTATGTCAGTAATGTCAGATGAACTTCAGATGAAATGGACAATTTCCTTTAAAGACACAAACTATCAAATGCTACTCAAGATGTAATAGGAGGGACTTCCCTGGTGGTGCAGTGGCTAAGACTCCGCTGGGTTCGATCCCTGGTCAGGGAACTAGATCTCACATGCATGCCGCAAGTAAGAGTACACATGCCCACAACTAAGGAGCTGGCAAGCCACAACTAAGGAGCCCGTGAGCCACAACTAAGGAGCACACAAGCCGCAACTAAGACCCAGCGCAACCAAATAAATAAATTAATTAATTAAAAAAAGAAAGATGTAATAGGAGGCTGGAATAGTCCTATATCCACTAAAGAAATTTAATTTATAGTTAAAAACCTTCTAACAAAGAAAAAATCTAGGCCTAGTGGTTTCACTAGGGAATTCTATCAAACATTTCACAAAGAACTGATAACAATTCTACACAAACTCTTTAAGAAAATAAGAGAGGAGGGAACATTTCCCAACTCATTTCATGAGGGCCCTAGACCAACACTAAAACAAGGCAAAGATATGAGAAGAACAGAAAACTATAAAAGAAGAACCATAGAAGAATACATCGATAGCTGTCATGAACATAGATGTAAAAATCTGTATCAAAATTACAGAAAGTTGAATCCAGTAATATATAAGAAGGACAATACATCGTAACCAAGTGTGGAATGCAAAGTTGTTTTAACATTCAAATATCCATCAATGTGGTGATTAATATCATGTAATGTATTAACAGACCAAAAAAGAAAAACCATATGATTATCTCAGTATATGTAGAAAAAGAATTTGATAAAATTCAACACCGATTCATGATAATACTCTCAGAAAACTACAAAAGAAGAGAATTTCCTTAACAAGATAAAGAGCCTCTACAGAAAACCTAGAGCTAATATACTGAATGGTGAAAAAGAATGAATGTTTGCTCCATAACACTGGAGACAAGGAAAGAATGCTCGCTACCATCACTTCCATTCAACGTTGTACCGTAGGTTCTAGCCAGTGTGATAGGGTAAGAAAAATAAAAAAAGCCATATAGGGACTTCCCTCGTGGTCCAGTGGTTAAGACTCCACACTTCGAATGCAGGAAGCATGGGTTCGATCCCTGGTTGGGAAGTTCTGCATGCCGTGCGGCCAAAAAAAAGCCATACAGATTGGAAAGAAAGAGGTAAAACTATCTTTATTTGCAGACGCATCTATGCAGAATATCTTAAGAAATCTACAAAAGGCTACCAGAATTAATGAGTCAGTTTAGCAAAGTTACAGGATACATGGTCAGCACACAAAGAAATCAATTGCAGTTCTACATGGTAGCAAAAACAATAGAAATTGAACTCAATATCATTTACAACAGCATAAAAACAGAAAATAGTTGTAAATACAACAACATATGGACAAGGCTTATATATTCAAAACTTCAAAAATGCTGTTGAGAAAAGGTAAAGAAGATCTAAATAAATGGAAAGATATGCCATTGCCAGGAATTGAACACTCAATATTGCTAAGATGTCAGTTTTCCCCAAACTGGGCTAGAGATTCAATGTAATCCAATAATAATTCCCCTGCTCATTTTTTTTCTAACGTGAGAAACTGACAAGTTGACTCTAAATTTATAAAAAAGGCAAAGGACCCAGAATAGCCAAGACAATTTAAAAAGGGAAAAACAAAATCAGAGGGCTGTACTATCTGATTTTAAGACTTACTATAAAATTAGGACAGTATAGAAATGGCACAAAGTAGTCTAACAAATAAAGGATATTCTTCAGCAAAATATGCTAGAACAACTGAATATCTACATGTTAAAAAAGGAATCCCAGCTTTTACCTCATAATACTACATACAAAAATTAAATTGAAATGGATCATAGACCTAACCATAAGAGCTAAAATTATAAAACTTTTAGAAGAAAACACAGAAAAAGCCTTTATGGCCTTGGGTTAATAAGCAAAGATTTCTTAGGATAGGACCAAAAAGACATGAACTGTAAGAGAAAAAAATAATTGGACTTCCTCAAAACTGAAAACTTTTATTCTTCAGAAGATACTGTTAAGAAAATAAAAAAGACAAGCCAAGGCTGAAAAAAATACGTGCAAAACATAGATCTGATAAAAGATTTGTATCCAGAATATATAACAACTCTTCCAAGATAAAACAACCCAGTTAAAGAAATTGGGTTGAAGATTTGAACAAATATTTTACCAAGAAGACAGATGAATGGCAAATAAGCAAGAAAAGATGCTCAAATCATCATTCATTAGTGAAATGCAAATTAAAAACTCAAGGAGATTCCACTTCACACCCACGAGGATGGCTAAGATTAAAAAGACTGATAATAGCAAGTGTTAGGGAAGATATAGGACCACTGGAGTCCTCATACATTGCTTGGGGGAGTGAAATGGTACAATCACTTTGGTAAACAGTTTGGCAGTTTTTTGTTTTAACATCTTTATTGGAGTATAATTGCTTTACAATGGTGCGCTAGTTTCTGCTTTATAACAAAGCGAATCAGCTATACCTATTCCTATATCCCCATATCTCCTCCCTCTTGTGTCTCCCTCCCACCCTCCCTATCCCACCCCTCTAGGTGGTCACAAAGCACCGAGCTGATCTCCCTGTGCTATGTGGCTGCTTCCCACTAGCTATCTATTTTACATTTGGTAGTGTATATATATCCATGAGTTTGGCAGTTTTTAATAATGTTAAATATACACTTAGCACACAACCCAGAAATTCCATTCTGGTATTTACTCAAGAGAAATACCTGTCCACAGAAAGACTTGTACATGAATGTTCATAGTAGCATTATTCAAAACAACCAAATAATGGAAACAACCCAAATGTTATTGGTTGGTGAACATATTAACAAACGTAGTAATCCATACCATAGAATAATACTCAGCAATAGAAAGATAAAAACTTTCGCAAAACGTGGATAAATCTCAAAGGCATTATGCTAAACGAAAGAAGTCAGACACAAAGGACTACAGGTTATATGATTTCACTTATATGAAATTCTGGAAAAGGCAAACTACAGTGAGAGAAAGTAGATAGTGGTTCCTTGGGGCTGGGACTAGGGGAAAGGGATTGATTAGAAGGGGTCAGGAGGGAGCTTTTTGCGGTGATGAAGATGTTCTGTATCTTGGCTGTGGTGGTTCATGACTGTGTATACGTTTGTAAGGACTCATTGAAATGTTCACTTAAAATCAGTAATTTTTACTGTGCGTAAATTATACTTTAATTAAGTTGATTAAAAAATAAACTATATCAAAATATGAAAAAGGGCATTTTCTCTCTCGCAGGTAATAGTTATAAAATAATCTTTCAGTTTGGGTAAATAATCTTTCCCCCTTTGTAGGATGATCATCTCAAAAGCACATACATTAAGAGACCACAATCAAGTCTTTCCTCTGAAAACAATGTTCTCCATGATACTTACCAAGAGTACTGAGTCCCTCTGAGATAGATGTGAGAACATATAGGAGTACAGGAGGCTCTAAGTTGGTGACGAAGCTCATGTGGTCCTGGGTGAGACATTCCAGGAGTGGATAATAAGACTGGCTCAGTTTCCGATATTGCTATAACAGAAATACTAAATGTCAAGCCACAGGGAAGCAAAAGACGTGTCACAGTTCAGTGAAAATTGCCATTTATAATATTAGAAATTGTGACCTTACCCATAAATACATAAAATAAACATAAATACATGGAACAAATGACATAATGATTCTCAATTCAGTATTTAAAGGGGTTCTAAGAAAAATCCCTTGATCTCTAGAAATCCTAATTTGAAGCTACAGCATACCCTAGTAAGTAATTTCAATTTTGCCTTATGTGGTTAACACTTAAGTGCAATTAAAATTGCTGCAGTATAGAAGACTGAATGATTTTTTCTGGGCTGGAATATTGTAACACTGAACAGTGCTTAATAGTGGCTAGGCAACCTTTTTTTTTAACACAAAGAAATTTGTGTTATATATTTGTGTTATAATAGCATTTGGCATCATAGTCTGCTATATTTACACAATGCCAACCCATCTAATTAAATCATAACTTGGTAAATGGCTTAATATTTACCATATACAACAGGCAAAGGATAAGTGCATGAGAAAGATACCTGGAAAGCCTCAAATGGAACCCAAACCAGTATCAAAGAAGCACAACACTTATAAGAGAAATAAACCATATCGATATTTATTAAAGTAAAATTGACTATCTCCATAAGAATCACATGGGGTGCTTGTTAAAGATGCAGTTTTCTGATTCCCATTTCAGACTTACAAAATGAAAACCTCTGGAACGAGGTCCTGAAATGTGCATTTAAAAAATGTACACTAAGGGAGTCCCATGCACCCTCAATTTTGAGATTACTGAGTTAGAGGTTTGCTTGTCTACTAGAAAAAAGAATAGAGAAATTCCTGGAACCATATCAGGCTTTTTTGGTGGGCCTCAACTGTAGTGAAGAGTTCCCTCAATGAGGAGGCTGTAACACATGGCTGATCTGACTCAAGTTTCCACTTTGTAATTTCTGTTGTACAGGCAGCCTTCGATGAACATTCCATTCTACTGCAAAGAGGCTTGACAACTTTGGCTTGAGATGTGGTTTTTTCGTTTTTAGTTTTTTTTGGCCATGCCGCGCAGCTTGTGGGATCTCAGTTCCCTGACCAGGGAATGAACCTGGGTCCCTGGCGGTGAAATTGCAGAGTCTAACCACTGGACTGCCAGAGAATTCCCGAGATGTGGTTTTATGAAGACTAGCTTAGAAAGGTGGAAGAGGGTACCTCTAGTGCATTAGAATGTCAAAGGAGCATTTCTCATACAGGCTGACTAACCAAGGCCCCCAGATCTTACTTGTAACCTTGGGCTGGGAGCAGGTGGGAAAGCCTAAACTAAGCCTGAGCATGAATTTGGCTGTGTTACTGAAGTAATTACTGCAACCACACTGGGCATATATTAGCTTTTGTGTAATCAGGATGAGATATTTAAAAAAAAGTCTGATAACGACTCAGACTCAGCTCAGTGGAGGAGCCTGGAAATTTGAATTCCAACAAGCACCCCAGGTGATTCTGAGGGGCAAAGTTTGAAAACAACTGACATAAATCACAGAGACTAGATGGTAGAGTAGAAGAGGGACCTAGAGATCACTTTGTTTAATTTACTGATTTTAAAGGTGAGGAAATTGAAGCCTGGAGAAATAGAGAAGGTGATTTATTCAAGGTAAATGACCAGCAAGTGGCAGAGTTGAGACTACATACCAGGCTGCTCAACTTCCAGTTTAGCACTCTGTCCACCACACCTGAATTTTAATGGAAAGCAAGGCCAAACAGCAAGGGGAGTACACAGAGTAGAAATGAAGGAAGGAGAAGATCCTATAGTCATTCTGCATTTTCTGCTCCAGGAAACACAGACCTTCTCTGAATTACGAGTACAGCTGTAAGCAATTAGTTGAAATTGCTAATTACATTCTCTCTAGACACAGAACCTGGAATACCTGAGATGACCAATTTATCAGAAGATGGTAGCTGCAGTTCTCAAAACTGCACATTTAATTATATAAATACAGCCACTATAGTTATTCAAATCCTGTAAGTTAAATCAAGAAGCTGTCCTAAAACATAAAATGATCTGGTGCTATTCTAACTCCTTGGGCTTCATTATAACAATTCCAACCCTGTGGTGGTGTTACTTCACGTTTCATACAAAGACTCCCATGACGCATGATTGCTTACTAGCAAGTCACTGTGGGACACTGACAGCAGCATTTTGACAAAGGCCTGGAGTACATTGTCAAAATGGTTGTCCCCATACAACTTGAAGACGCCAAAGCTGACATAATTTCCACACAAGGCAGATTTGAGAGCTGAATAGCAGATGGAGATGCCCTTGAGTTTCATTGGATAAATCTGATCTTTTGAGAGGCTCCCAAGGGACAGGATCTGATTACCTGTTTTAGGGTAAAAGCAGAATGAGTAAGTGACATAAGTAGATGTAACTCAAAGCAGTTATGAGGCACAATATTCAACATTTTCACTTTACTGCTATTGTTCACTTCCCCCTACCATTGTTGCAAGAATTACATCATCCATATAATGAAAAATATAAATACATACGGCAGTTTACCTGGGAAGTGCAAATGGCCTGAGGAAAATCAGTCACGAGGTACTGGAAAAGTTTGATATTTTTATCTGGATGGTGATTACATGAATATATATGTGGATGCACAAAAATTCACTGAGTTGTACTCCTAAGATTATTTCACTTTATGTACTTTAATATATAGGTTATCTCTTCTTCAATAAGGAGTTAAAAAAAGTAGGAGTAAATAACAAACTAAGTCAAGAGAAAAAGATAACTTAGAGATATAAATTACTCTGAATTGTGGGATGAATTTTCAACCTTTTCACATGCACTTGATATTGAGTTACTTCACTCTTAGGAGCCTCATAGGTTTGATACACGAGTTAAATGAAATAAGACACAAGAAATTCTTGGCACAGTGCACAATAAATGTTACTTCCTTTTTCTTCTTAGACATTTTTTCAGAAGATCTAAAGAGACGATTGTTTAAAAACCGTACTTAAATTCTATGTCTGACCATCAAAAGATGAAGAAATGTTTACATAATCACCTTACAGTTTTTTATAGTTAGCATTTACAACTAATAGTTTCTCTTTCTGAAATGTGTGCTAGTAAGGTTTGTTACCAGGCAATACCTAAGAATGCTTTGTAAAGAATTATAAAGTCATACATGTTTCTTAGCTCCGCTTTTTCCTGTTCAAGTGAGTACTGCTTCTAAAATTGAAACTAAATTCAATTTACAAAATTTAGAGGCATATTGTTGTGGTTTTGTACTGTGTCTATTGGGCTAAATAAGAATTAAGTTTCCCAGAACTCATTTCCCTGTACAGTTGTGGGCTAGAATTGAGCAAAACAGAAATCTATATGAGATTTAGAAGGTGGAAGTGAAGTAGCAGCCATGACTTTCTGAAGGTTGTTGTGATTAGAGGTGTGAGAAAAAGATGTAGAAATACCGCTGGGTTTTAGTTTCTCCTTGTTCTTTCCTGCTCTGTGTCTAGAACTACAAGCCCTGTTGACGAATGACCCCAAGCCTACCACCAAGTGCTTGGCAGCACACGTACAGAGCAGGAGCTGTGCAGAGGCAACAGTCTTCCATTGCTTCTTTACCACTACTCAAGTCCCCCCTCTCACCCCACATCCTTTCAGGGTCCCACCCCAGCAGCTGGATGTCTCTAGCTTTTAGCTTTCCCTGCAAGCTCCAACTTGTCCATCCATGCCATTATTTCAGGAGGGCCTATTAATGATTTTTCTCCTGAACTTCCAACTCTCCCCCTTGGACCTATTTTCCCATCTTCACCCAAGATTGTACAAGGTCTAATTCCTAAAATAAATTCCCTGTTCCATCAGTGTCACAGTGTCTGTTTTTCCTTGTTTGAATCCTGACTGATAGGTATATTATGAAAACCACATGTTTACTAAAGAGGTTAAGAAGGACCAATAATTCTAGCAGAGCATGAAACAGGACTCGCCCTGGGTGAAGGTTCCCTCCCCTTTCTCTGCCTTACTGAAACATTTCCACACACAGATTTTCTTCTGTGCATCCTTTGAAGCCCATGTGGCTTTGCTTATAATTTGTACATTAGAATGACAACACCATTGTGTCGGCTGAAGCATATCTTGGAATTTACTCCGTGCCACATTCTGTACTCTCTCTCATGATCTCATCCTAACTTACCTTAGAAAGATATTGTAAGTTTCATAAAGATTCAACTCAGTACGATAGCGTTCACTTAATAGCTACCCTGTGTGAGGTGCTAGGATAAACGAATGAAACAAAATCTTTGCTCTGAAGGAGTTCAGTCTGCTGGGAGAAGTAGATTTGTAAATAAATAACTCCGTACAATGTGACAAACACTATCAGAGAGGTCTGTCAAGATTTTATGGGAATAGAAGAGACTGACTTTGCTTGGGCAGGAGAGCAGTGTGGGAAAGGCTTCACAGAGCAGGTTACTTCTCAAGGATCAATCACAGTTTTTCAGGTGGACTTGAAGGGAGAGAAGAGTATTCCAGAAAGGTTATATGCACAGGCATGAAGGTCTGAAAAAGCAGGGTACTGCAGGAGAGGGCAGTTTTCAACCACTGCTTTTCTACCTTTGCCTCCAATTCAATATAAATCAAGGTAGACATTTCCCCCCACTTCCCTTTCCCAGGAAAGAAAAGCACTGCTTACATGTGATGGAAAAAGCTAGGGTAATTTGGTGGTAGTGGTGGTGGTTTACACATTTTGGGTCTGTTAAGGAGGCCGGGGCAAACGGAGAAAACTGGGTCATCTTTCAGGGACTTCTTACGCTGATGTCCTTATGGGGGAAGTAAAGATCCTATATTCTTCAGCACAAGATTGAATAGGAAGACGAAGAATTGTGATGGGGAAAAATTTTTGATTCTAAAGGACTGGATAACCTATCATCAAGAAGGATTAATTATTTAGAATCACAACTTTTATTGCTGTGTTAAAGCTGCAATCTGGCATACTTGTTCGTTTGGACTGCTTCAGACGCATCTGTGTTAATTAAAACAGTAATTAGTATACCACTATGACCTTGAAAAAGTAATACTTTTGAAAGAGGAAACTATATTTAATTGTGCTCAAGTGGCTCCGCATTCCGTGGTGGCTGTAAGACTATGGAAGAGAAGACGTGGCCGCATCATTATTCACTCCAATCAGCTTTATTCAATCTATGTTATTCAACAACACTTACTAAAGTTGGAGGCCCTGCCCTCCAAAAGCTTAAAATCTAGCAGTTAGACTCACATTGCTGTAAACAAAAGTGACTGAGCTGAGGTTTGGTTTTGATGTTCCTCTATAGGTATGACAACCCTCCTTGCCTTCCTTATTCCACCCCACACCCATAAAGTCCCATCTCCTTCCTTCCCAGAATTTCCTTCCTAAGAGGGAGATCTTTGTTACACTGATGGACCGCTGGGAGATGAAGGCATTGCCAGGCTGGCAGCCACTGAAGCCAGTAGCAGTTGCCACTTGTACAAAAGGAAATGATACGTTCTTTAATGAAATAAGAGACTTCTAAAGTTTAGAATCAAAAGGAAAATCTCTGATTGTTTCCCACTGATTATATCTGCCATAACTGGGAGCAGGGGGGTGAGATGCTGTTACAACCTTAACATCAGACCTGGGTAAGACAGATGTTGAGGCTATGCTGGGGCTCCGGAAAAGGATGCTGTGAACTGAATGGTTTACCTGGCTAAGGGCAATGACTGAGGAAGGGAAGCACAAGTGTTATGGAACTGCCATTCTTACTGTTGTATATGCTATAACAGGAAAAGAAATCTCACTAAATAATAAGGGGAAAAAACCTGGGAAATAAGCATAGAAGACTCCTGCTATAATTTTGCTTATTACATATATTTCCCTCATTATAAGCTTACATTAACTGCTTGGGTTCCTCTTTCTTAACCTCTATTCTGTCTTTTTTGGAGAAGCCCCCCTTTTGTGTGTGTGTGTGTGTGTGTGTGTGTGTGTTTGGTTAGCTTCCAGCATTCAGAAGTACCCTTCTAGACCACTCTCAATAACTAGATTTAGAGAAGGATATATAAGAAGATGCAAAATCTCCTTTTCTGTTTATCTGATATCTACTTTCAGACCTACTTTTTAAACAACTTTTTCCCCTTCTGAGACCCTATCTCTTCCCTGATGACTGACTCCATGATGTCCTCTACAGAAGAGGCTCCCTACACCCAAAAAGAAGTGGCCTTCCTTCAAAGGCCTCAGCTGGAGAACTGTGTAACAAGATAGTAGTCTAACACAAAACAAACATACAGTGCGTAAGGTAGTCATGAACCAGGTGGGCTTCTGAGTCATACCGACCTGGGGTTTGAATCCTACTTCTTTGCTCACTACCTGGGTGTCTGAACAGATTATTAATCTCTGTAAGTCAGTTTCCTCATCTGTAAAACGAGGACAATAACAGTACTTATAACTCACAAGGCTCTTATGTGGAGTAAAAGGGACAGCATACGTAACGTGCTTACCACAGTAACTGGCACAGTGCTCATGTAAACCATAACAATACACAGTACTAGGCGTTCATTTCTTTCTCCAGTCTACTAGCCTGTAAATTCATACATGGGGAGCTATGGCCTGAAAAAGAGGAGGAGGTAAGGCTGGTGTGTTTGGTGTAGAATAACGTCCCTTCCTTCTAACACATAATTCAAAGTAAGGTCAATACTATATCTTCGACCACTTTCCCTTTATTCCTTCAAAAGAGAACTGGCTGCAGGGGGTCTTTGGCCCACAATCTACCAGTTCTCTGTGCCCTCAAAAGAATACGTTTTAAAAAAGGTGCAAGGGATAAGATATACTGTAGTTGTATTTTATACCAGGAAGAACTAACAGTATGAACAATGTCACTTCCTGGTTTATAAAGCAATCCATTACATTGATTTACCTTTTCTTTTTCCCTTTTAATCTCTAAAATTTTAAAGTGAATTTGATATTTAGCTGACAGCTCTACAGGTTGAATGTCTTCATTGGTCATCAGAACAATTATGGGAAGAGAAGTGCAAGCTTCCTGACATTCCTTTACTTCAGGTCACTCAACCCACTCTGTCTCTGTGCAAACCAGCTGAGGCCCCTGGACGTAAATGGTCTGGGACAGAAATGAAGCTGTGGAGACTGGAAAGGAATATAACATTTCCCTTTCATGTTGAAAAAGATTAAAACAATGCAGCATTGATAAGCATGTGGGAAATTAAGGAAATTGTTGGGAATGTGAATTAGTATAACGATTCTAGAAGGGTAATTTGGTAAATTTTATTAAAAATATTAAAAATGCGCAAATCCACTTTTGGGAATATATTCTAATTCCAAATGTTCACTACCATATCTACCTATCTCCTAGCGTTTGCACTTACACACTGTCTTCTATAAAAGCCAGCCCCTCAGTATGTTGAACTAGCTCCCATCTCCTCTTAAGTGCTTGAGAACAAAGCACAGCATTTTCCCCATTTCTCTCCTATGCAATCTTTTTTATTTTAAAAAAAACTTTCTCTTGGCCCTACTTCCCTGCCTGATATTACTCCCCTTTGTAACAAAACTCCTTAAAAGAACTGTGACCTTCACTGTCTTCATTTCTTCTCCTCTGATTCTCTTTTACACCCACTCCACTGAAAGTGCTCTTTTCAAGGTTCCCAATGACCTCCTTGTCCCTAAACGTAACGGTCGACTCTTAGTCCGCATCTTATTTGATTCATTGGCAGCTTTTGACACAGCTGACTACCTCTTCTTCCTTGCCTTCCAAGACACACACTCCTGATTTTCTCTTACTTCAGTGTTTGCTCATTCTCTCCTTTGCTGGTTCCTCCTCTTCTCCCTTTCCTCCTAACACAGAATACCCCTGAACTCAAAGCTAAATCTTTTATATTTAAATTCATACCCCCACCCCGGTGATCTTATCTAGTTTTGCAGCTTTAAATGCCGTCTAAGAGTTAATGACTCCCGTATTTGTTTCTCTAGGCCAGACCTCTTCCAATCCTCAGACTTGTATATCCAACTCCGTATTCAACACCTCCACTTGAATGTCTAATCAACACCTCAAGCTCAACACAACCAAAATGGAACTTTTGAGTCTCCCTCACACCCATTCTCAGCCTTTTCCATCTCAGTTAATGGTAACTTCATCCTTCCAGTTGTTTATGCCAAAATCCCTTGATTACATTTTCTCTCTCATACCATATATCCAATCCATCAAGAAGTTGGATTTACCTTCAAGATATATCCAGAATCTAACCACTTCTCACTACTCCCACTGCTATCACCTTGGTCAAAGCCAAGAGCAAATCATGTCAGCCCTCTGCTCAAAACATTCTAAAGTCCTTCTCCTTCACTTGGAGTTAAAGTCAAAGTCCTGATAACCTTTACAGGATATGACGTTACATGACATTGCTTTTGTTATTACTCTCTTTTGTTCACTCTGTTCCAGCAACCAATGTCCTTGCTGTTCTTCAGACATGCCAGATACACTCTTGCCTTAGGACCCTAAAACTTGGTGTTCCTTCAGCCTGGAATACTTTTCCCCAAGATATCTGCGTAATTAACTCCCTTATTTACTGCAAGTCTTTGCTCAAATGTCATTTTCTCAATGAGGCCTACCTCAATCACTTTACTTAGTAATGCAACATGTTTCCCAATCCCTGGTACTTCTAATGCTCCCATCTTTATTTTATTTTTTTGCCGTATGCAGGCCTCTCACTGTTGTGGCCTCTCCCGTTGCGGAGCACAGGCTCCGGACGCGCAGGCTCAGCGGCCATGGCTCACGGGCCTAGCCGCTCCGCGGCATGTGGGATCTTCCCGGACCGGGGCACGAAGTCGTGTCCCCTGCATCGGCAGGCGGACTCTCAACCACCGTACCACCAGGGAAGCCCCTAATGCTCCCATCTTGATTTGCTTTCTTTCTTTTTTTTTCCCCATAGCACTTATTACCTTCTGACATACAAAATAATTTCTTTTTCAGTTTTGCTCACTGATATATCCAGGGTCTAGAACAGCACCTGCTGCTCCCAATATATATATTTGTTGACTGAGTGAAGCTCACAAAGCTGAATGTACAGTGTATGTACTTGCTGCAACAGTGTATTATAGTGAAAATTACATGTTTATAAAAATTACATTTATCAAAAGGTGAATAATTAAATAAATTATAGTATGACCATAAAATGGAATGCTTTACATCTATTTTAAAAGATATGGTAGAAAAAATTATGAAAAACCAAAGGAAAAAAAGAGATATGGTAGATTTAGATATGTATTAATATAAAGTGATGGCCATGATATAAGTAAAAAATAGCAAATTGCAGATTAGCAAGTATATTATAATATCACTTTTGGAATAATATATGTATATGCACACATAAAAAAGTATGAATGAGCACACACTAAACTGTTAATGATGGTTATCTTTGAGTGATGAGATAATCAGGAATTTTCACTTTCTACTTTCTCCAGCAATTCTGAAATCCTTCAGTTTACTGGTAGACCATGCTAATGTTTTATATTTATATGATTTTGTAAAAGCTATTGCCTGCTTGAAATGCCCTCCTCAAATTTCCAGGCCCTATTCTTATTTCCTTCTCTGGCTCCTCAGTTTTGAGTTAGAAACTTCTGGGCTCCCATAGCACTCTGTATGCTTCTTAAGCATAAAAGTGAGCACAACACATTATAATTCTTTATTTACTTGTCTGAATACACTGCTGGACTCCACTAAGAGAAGAATCACTAAGATTATTTTTGTGTGTCTTATTTCTCTTCCTATCCCTTGTAACTCTCAAACACACAGTAAATGCTCAATAAACGTTAGCTGCATGGATGAAAGAATCTACTGAACTCTAAGCCACTTGTTTGGAGATCACGCTTACTTATTTAACAGCTTGTTTAGCAGTTTTTGCTTGTGTGCAGAAGTGGCCAAGTCCAACACGTGTGGATTCACTGCGAAATGTATTCCTCAAGGCCTGGGATCCTCAAGGTGTTGATCATTCCATCGCCTTAAGAAGATTTTTGTGAGCTTACTCTACTACCTTGTTGTCCTATGTCTCCGGCCACGTTTCTGATACAACTCTATGTCCCTGACCACGTTTCTGATACAATCTAAGGTTATGTCCATGGTTCCTGGATGATCTGTTTTCCAGAACTGTTATTTCCTGATAACATTTTAAGTCTCTAATTATTTCAAGTCCAACACGTTGTTCAGCTATCTTTTTTTGTTTTTGTTTTTTGTGGTACGCGGGTCTCTCACTGCTGTGGCCTCTCCCGTTGCGCAGCACAGGCTCTGGACACACAGGCTCGGTGGCCATGGCTCATGGGCCTAGCCGCTCCGCGGCATGTGGGATCTTCCCGGACCGGGGCACGAAGTCGTGTCCCCTGCATCGGCAGGCGGACTCTCACCCACTGCGCCACCAGAGAAGCCCTGTCCAGCTATCTTTCTGTAATCATTTAAACATAAATAGAAATCATAATCCTTTATTCTTACAATGCTTCTAATAGTATCAATACATACCAGTAATTTTCAAGCTCTTTTATTAAAAAAAAAATCTTTAAGCAGGTGACCCCTATTACAAATAAATCTAGTGCAACTATATATAGCTGGGTGGTTCTGGTCAAAGTGGCAGTAGGGTCCCCTCCTCCCCCCTCTCTGGAGAGGCTCTGTGGTACTTTCACAGATCTCTAGGGCTCTGAAAAACCCAGTTGGAAAACCACTGGTTTGTTTTCTAGGTCACAGTAAATAACAGCGGCTTGTATATCAGTTTACAAATTCAATTTAAGCATATTATTAGATCATACCTTAAATGCACCTGGAGCATATATTGCTCAAAAGAACCCTGATGTAAATTCTTATGTACAGTGAATAATTATAGTTGTTCTATCCACTATTAAAGTTTAGATTTTTCACACACTGAGCTTTCTTTAAATCAGGTACCTAAGGGAGGAATAAAAGCAGCTCCATTTTTGCCAGTCTTATAAAAACAACCACTATTTCCCCCTCCTGTGCACTCTTTAACCAACAGATGTCACTAAAGATACCATTACCCAGAGGCAAAGGGAAGAAAAGATTAGACAAATGGAAATTGAGCATAAAAACCACCCAGTTCTTAAAACTGAGAAGTAGGTTTCCAAAGTAATAACATTTATTACACTGAATGCAACATTTTAACCAAAAATTTAAGAAAGAAATTTCTTTTATTAAGTTGCTCAGGCTGAACGGATCATAGCACTAAAATTTGAAATACATGTTCTTGAAGCAATTTAAAACTCATTAGAAATAATAGGCTTGGGCTAGTAGAAAATGTGGTAAAATCTAATCCTCATCCAAATGCTACCTGGGCTGCACAAACAGGAAATTGTTTTGTGCTACTGTGGCTAACCTCATTGCTGACCCTGAGCTGTAACGGCGAGAGCAGCTGAGAGCTGAGGCAAAATTAAAAACTTACATCAAAGTATATCATGACAGAATGTAGATAAATAAAACAGCATATCAAAAGTATTATTTTTCTGCCAGTCTCATTGAGTAGCGAGGTGGAGGTATCCCATAAAATATATAATGAATCAGGTGCATGTGGAAATGAGTTCCTCCCCCCTCTGAACTGCCCCAATCATCGATTACACAAATACTGCCCATGACAGGTGAGCAGAGAAGGAACCCAGCGAGGATGGGAACAGAAGGGATCAGAGAATGTTCTGGCCCCTTTCTTCTATGGGCTCTCCCTTCCTTCACCTTGGCTTACCACAGAAATAAATAATGTTGGCTCTTCTTCTGTACCCTCCTAGTCATTCTTTTCCTCATCTTCTAGACTCCTGGATGGCAACCATAGGATCTCCCTTCAGTGAGCATATTAGAATCTCCAGAGGTAAAAGCATGGGTAATAAAACATTACACAGGTAAAGACAGACAAAATCAGCTCGGCTGATTGAGGCCAGCATGTGGAATCAGTGAAGGCTGAAAAAGAGTTTTCTATCATTCTATGTAAAGCGCATGTGTCAAAGTCACTGGTGACAAAGTTGAAGGGCATTTTTCCATTGAGCCTTCATTTTCCTTAAGTTTTAGGATAGAAATCACCATACTTAAAGAACAGTACTTCATCAAAAACACCCAACTTTGTGTGGCAACTCTCAAGTGGCAGAAAGGAACATGGAAAGACTACTGTCTGAAGTTATACAGACTTTGAATGAAATTCCAATTTGACTATTTGCTAACTATGTAATATCTGGCAACTCTTTAACTTCTTATGAGCTTCAATTTCTTCATAACAGTAATCACAGTAGCTAAGTGATCTAACGGCTTTCCATGCACCATGTAATTGAATCCTCACAACCACCCTATGAAGTAGGTATTATTTTCTCTGTTTAACAAGAAAGTGAAGCAAGAGAGGCTTAGCAACTTAACCAAGGCCAAGTGACTAGTGAGTGGCAGATAATACTACTTACCTTAAGGATTCAATGGGCTAATGTATGATTAATGGTCTAGTATAGGAGCAGGCACATCACAGTTGATTAAAAAATGGAAGCAACCATTATTATTCGTCCAAACTAAGGAGAAGAACCTTACCCTAATCTCCTAGTCTTTCTTCAGAGTAAGAAAACTCCTTATTGGCTTTTCTTCTCAAGAATGCTTTGAAGGTTTTCTCTTTCCTTTTTCTTTTTTCTGCTTTTCTTTCTCTTTTCTTCCTCTCTCTCCCTCTGCCTCCTCCTCTTCTTCTTCCTCCAATATAATCCTCACAGTTTTCTTTCTCAACTTTTGCTGCAATGCTTTTGTCTATGTTAAACAACCTGACAGAGGACTGAATAGCTTTTGAAGCCCATAGACTTGGCGATGTCCTGAGATTCCTTTTGGTATCACTTGCTGGACAAACATTCTGTCCTATACTAGAGATTCAGTGATCCTGGAAGAGGAAGAAGTTGCTGCTCTTATCAGCCCTACTGTAAGAGTGAGTAAGCCTCAGTAAAAGAAACTGGATCCAGAAAAGGGGGAAGGAAAGATACAACTGTGGTTGGTAACAGGAAACAAACATTTGTATAGTTAAAGGTCTATTGACTACTAAGAAATTCTTATACGTGCATTGTTTCATAATGGGGAAGTATTTCTTTTTAAAAAGTGAGGAAATAGACGCTTAGCACTTGTTACAGGCAGAAGGAAGCAGGACAGCATGGTCCAAACAGAAGGCATTCCTGAATAAGAAAGTGATGAGGTCAGTGAACCCCTATCCAAAGGAGGCTGGTTCTGTGAGTGTAAGAGAATGGCTTTGGATCAAGGAAAGGCATATTCACTGAGTACCTAAGCCATGTCACAACCTGTGCCAAGCCCTTTACCCAGAGTAGCTCAATTAACCACCTCTAATCCTAACTAGACAGGTGGGTCAGTAGGTATTCATTATTTCTAATTTTACATATGAGAAAACTAGGCCAAAGAGGCCTTAGTCTTAGCTGTCTTAGCTGAATGTCATGGAGTTGATATGGGTTGGTACTAGAATTGGTACTCAGATCTTTTAATTGCCAAAATCTATGTTTTTTTAAAGATATCATTCTTTTGGAAAAAGCTCCAGTCATATGTCTTTTATGATAAGACACTGAAAGGAATTAGATATACCCTGGAAACACAACAAACTGTACTGAGAATATTCAAAAGGGGGTCCATTTTTACCTTTGGGCAGCAAAGCATTTCTACTTTATATGATTCTAATGTGTCCATTTTCAACAGATGCAAAAGTTGTGGCAATATAGTTGCTGGTACAGATGAAAATAGGAGAGTTTAAATTTACTGTCTTAAATAGGTGCTTTCTGTAGTTTCTATACACTTATGACCTCAAACTCTAAAAATCAAATGTACAATTAAAACTAAGCATTTTTAACAGAGGCCTACAGTGCATACAGAACAGAGTCCCAGAATATTTTGAGTTCAAGTAAAAACAATTTAAAAGAACTTTTTCTGCTTTTTAAAATAGGTTTTACTTTTTAAAAAGTAATATGCTTTTTAATTTTTTTTAATTGGAGTACAGTTGCTTTACAATGTTGTGTTAGTTTCTGCTGTAGAAAATACCTAGGAATAAACCTACCTAAGGAGACAAAAGACCTGTATGCAGAAAACTATCAGAAAACTATAAGACACTGATGAAAGAAATTAAAGATGATACAAACAGATGGAGAGATATACCATGTTCTTGGATTGGAAGAATCAACACTGTGAAAATGACTATACTACCCAAAGCAATCTACAGATTCAATGCAATCCCCATCAAACTACCAATGGCATTTTTCAAAGAACTAGAACAAAAAAAATTTCACAATTTGTATGGAAACACAAAAGACCCTGAATGGCCAAAGCAATCTTGAGAAGGAAAAACGGAGCTGGAGGAATCAGGCTCCCTGACTTCAGACTATACTACAAAGCTACAGTAATCAAGACAGTATGGTACTGGCACAAAAACAGAAAGACAGATCAACGGAACAGGACAGAAAGCCCAGAGATAAACCCACGCACCTATGGTCACCTTATCTTTGATAAAGGATGCAAGAATATACAATGGAAGAAAAGACAGCCTCTTCAATAAGTGGTGCTGGGAAAACTGGACAGCTACATGTAAAAGAATGAAATTAGAACACTCCCTAACACCATACACAAAATAAACTAATACACTTTTAATGGTTGTTCCTACATACACACACTCACTTAAAGAAGCTTTACAAAATTTTGTAAAATCTGTTTCTAGGTACTCCAAAAGAAGTATGAGAATCACAGGCAATTTTTGAGGCCAAACATAGAGTTGGCTGTTGATTTGGGAAAGTAAGACCAGACAGGCAAAAAAGAAGAGGACAAAGGAAAGGAGGACACAGAGAGACATCTCTCAAGAAGAACCATGCAAAGTGTCCAGCCTGTAGTTAGTATTCAGTCAGTTTGTGGTGAACTAACAGAGGATTCTTATCTGTTGCATCATATCCTCATTCCCTGGCTACATAAAGGTCTCAGAGAGTTGAGAATTTCATTGACGAAGCTGTCAGAAGTGGCAAATATTAGGGTTTGTGGTAGTTCTAACGCTCATTTCTAACTACTAACCACATTTTTTGGTACTATAATTGAATAGAACAATCATTACTGTAGAACTCTGATTCTTAGGATGCAGTGCCCCCAAATTTCCTACAATAAAATATTTCCTGCTCTTTACCAGGATATTTTTCCAGAATTCAGTGCCGGTGACATACTGATTTAAGCATCCTTTGACGCAATACACTAAACTCCCTGATGTAACTTTTAGCAATTTTCAATATGCTATAACTTTTCAATATTCTATCTACAGTGTATTCCCTTTGCCTACTGACACTGCAATTTCATCTAAAAGAAATTCATCAAGTTGGTCAGGCATGATCTGTAGTCAAAGGCATGTTGCTTATTTCTCTTGATGTCAATATGATAGCTACCTGGCTTTCTGCACCCCTATTACCCACTGCACAAATTCATACAGATATGAAGGTTCAAAAGAACAAAATAACTAACATCATTCTTTCCTCCAAAGAGATAAAAGTTATATTGCAGAGACAAATATGGAAAGGGATACTCACCATAAGTGCAAATCATTTTACTAGCTTCTCTGAAGAGAAGAATTCCATTAGGAGATGATACATCAAAGTTCAAACGCTGGGACCTAAGAAATACAGCAAAAATTTAGACTATATGTGCAGATAAAAAACCAAATATAGGTTTAAAATACCCAGAATTTTAATTTATTAGAAGTAGCAACAGTACAATTATCCCTTTTTTAAAGTGTCATTCCATTAAACAAGTATTGATAAAATGTGTGTGCTAATTCTCTCACTATAAAGATACTAGAACAATAAAATTATTTTCATTTATTTGCTGATTCAAAGAATTCACTTTTTATCTGTCAAAACAATATCCAGACATCCTATATCACTGACCTCTTATACCCCTCTCCTTTCATGCAAAGTGGTTGATAGATAATAATAAAGAAAACCCCAAGTATGTATAAGTTTATATAGTTACTTGGATAGAGATTTACACTTGAGATCTCCTGTAGTGCCTAATACACATCTTTAAAACAAATTATAAAATAACAGGAAATCTAAGTACCTTTAATGCTGCTCATATGCATAATGAATCACTTGATATTTCAAGCATATTTCAAACACATTAAATTACATACAGACTATAGTTTCCATTGAACATAGCTCAAGTAAAGAGAAACAAATCCCAGAAGTTCTAAATAAGAACAGTTCTACTTCCCTAGTTCCTAACAGGTTGGGGAACAGTCTGAAAAGTGTAAAGGACTGACATGCCATCCTGACATAATATTTGCTTTTTTAACATCACTTTGGCTTTAGTTGGCTCCAATATACCTTGTTGCTCTGCTTTTAAGAAATAATGGTATATTTTTAAAAGGATCAGCAAAAATATGAAATAGGTCATAGCAAAGAAACACCAAAAAGCAAAGATATTTGCCAAGGAACAGAATAAGTTGCTAGGAATAGAATAAATTGCTGCTTCTCTATGTTTTTTCAAAATGCTTCAGAATTAAGTGCAATTATAACTTATTAGAAATACTACTGGAAACATTTGATTGTTGGCATAGAATTCCGATTAAAGAAATGTATATACATAACTCACATTAGGTTCCAGAGAAATATAGACAAGATAACATTTTCTGGGATTACAAATTTTTACCAGGTAGTTCTTTGGACAACTGTGCTAGATATGAATTATCCACCTATGGCAGATATAAAATACTTTACAATATACAACGTAATGATTTTTTCCTTTAGTATTAAATGTTATTATCAGTAATATGAACTATTAATTGTCTGGCTGAAAAAACTGTAATTTAATAAAAACTAAATTTCTAATATAAACTATATAGCCACCCTTCGTTTAGTATTTAAGGCACCTAGAAAACAGTTTTAAAAAAACTAACAGCTTTCAAAAGAATACTCACATTTATTTATGTGAGTATTGCCAGGTCTTTTCCCGCCTCTTGTTTTAAAATTTTTAAATTATTGCTGTGAAAAACTCAGCACCATAGATCAAATTAGAGTTGCAACCCATGCTCCTTCCCTGTCTGGATATCTCCCTTCCAACACGCAATTTACAAAGAGGAACTGATGAAACAGTATGGCTAAGTGACAGGTAATTTGGTGCTAAGCCATATTCATAATGACATATTTTAAAGAGGTAAAACTAATTATATTATTGCAGTTTTTCTCTTTTAGCTACACCTTTGTTAATATTTATATACAAAGAACCTGAACCTCTGCTTGTCTATGCAAATTATAAGGTCACCTAGGCAATTTCTGAGAAGTGTGGTAGTTGCTATTTAAATAAAAATTGTGAGTGCATAAATCATCCACATATGTGCATCTTGGCACAGAGGAAGAAGGATAACTTAGAAGTCAAGGCAGGAACAATCCCCAGGGCTTCTGAGACAAACTATGTGTCCACGAATTGCTCTGGGACTCAGCTCTCTTATCCATAAAATAAAGCATCTCAACTCAGAGACCTCTAAACTCCTTTCCTCCTCTACAGAACCGCAGTTAAGCAATGAGACAGTTAAAACTGCCCTGGGACTTTCCTGGTGGCACAGTGGTTAAGAATCCGCCTGCCAATGCAGGGGACACGGGTTCGAGCCCTGGTCCAGGAAGATCCCACATGCTGCGGAGCAACTAAGCCCGTGCGCCACAACTACTGAGCCTGCGATCTAGAGCCCGCGAGCCACAACTACTGAAGCCCACATACCTAGAGCCCGTGGTCTGCACAGAAGCTACCGCAATGAGAAGCCCGTGCACCGCAATTAAGGGTAGCCCCCGCTCGCTGCAACTAGAGAAAGCCTGCGCGCAGCAACGAAGACCCAATGCAGCCAAAAATAAATAAATTTATAAACAAAACAAAACAAAAACCTACCTTCCTCCATCTTGTGCTTTTGAATCTTTTAAATAATGGTGGCTGCAGTCTTCCAATTTTTTTCCCAGTTCCCATAGTCCCCATATACACCTAAGTATACTAAATTCTTTCTCACCCAAAGTCTCAACCTTATATCTCTAATTCTACTGCCTTCAACTGATCATCTTAAGTTTTGGTTCCTGGGTTCTTGCTAAGTCTTAAATATACAGACACCAGGCAGGAAAGTCTGACCTCTGAAGAGTGCTACCAAATAGTAAATGATCTTTTCACTTGCCTATGCTACCTCTTACCTGTTTTGCATCAGTTCTGCCATAAGTTTTAAGATGGGAGTTGTACATGCTGGCTCTCCATACCACTGCTCAACAGCCCTCTGAAGAATGGGAATATATGTTGGGTACCTTTTATAAAGCCTGTTAAAGAATTTAAGGGTCAAAAGAAATATTGTTTCTGAAAATTGGTGCCACTTAAAAAGAAAAAAAAGGAATCCACATTTGTTCTGTGTTTAGCATACTTATGAAGTATCATGTAACATATTTAAAGAATTATGCTTAATATTGCAGGAAAGGAAAATAAGTTTAGTTAATGAGGGGTAAAAAATGTGAATTGCTATTATCAGAGTTTGTTGGGCATCAAACTACTTAAGAAAAAAATGTTGTTTATTATGTAACTTTTAAAATACATAAAAGTAGAGGGAAATAGTAAAGCCCATGCATTTATCTCCCAGCTTAGAAATTATCTACATTCTTTTAAGTTGTTGACTTAACTCTGCTTAGTCCCACTATAGCCCCAAGGAACGCTGGGGATGACAGCTTGAAGAAAAGCTTTGGGTAATTTTTAATCTCAACTCAAGGTCAGTTTGCTAAAAGGTAGTCCCTTGTACACTCAAGGAGAAATTCTCAAACACCCTCATCAATACTAAGGAGTGCATGTCTCTGTTAAGTCAATGGCTGAAACCACCAGAACCTGGAAAACTCTGACTCAGCTCCACTGACCCTTTAACCCGTAACTGGCCTCCTCCTAACAAATGGACACAGACATATAAAATTAAGGCCTAAAACTGCAGCAGAAAAACCCCTTCCTATACCACTACCTTCATTTCCTTTTTCTTTTCCTAATCCCTAAATCTGTCTCTTTCTGATGTTTTTCAGTGTACTTGTCTTTTTGTTTCAGATGGAAGTGCTGAACGGAATCACCTCATGTTGTTCCTTTCCTGTGTGGTATGGGTAGTGATCTCCATGGTGAGAAAAGATCACAATTTTCTTCCCTGCTCTTAGAATAAATTTCAAGTTCCTTAGCATGGCAAACAAGGTCCTTAATATCTGGTCCCTGCCTACCTCCAGTCTCATCTCTTAGTGCTCCTCCCCTTATCTATGGTTTGGCCATTCTTAATTCTCTGCAAACCCACTGATGCCGACTCTCTCTTGTCTCTATTCCTCTATATGCTGCTTTGTCTGCCTAACACATTCCAAACTGTATTTCAACATCTAGCTCAAGTTTTACTTCCCCTGGAATGGTGAAATGTTCTCTTTTTTTGTCAAAAGGAATCAATCTCTTCCTCATCTAAGTTCAATGAGCACTTTGACCACGTCTCTCTTATAACAAACTGTATTATGGTTGGTTGCTTGTGTTACCCATCTGCCCCATTAGATAGTGAGTTTCTCAAGGGCAAAGACCTGTGCTTCCCTACTATGGCCTTGTTAATTCCTATTTGTCCCTCATATTTCAATATACATGTCAATTATTCCAAGAAGCCTCCGTGACACCTCCCCTAATCCCCCATGACTAAGTGTGTCTCCTACGTAAGGCTCTGGTACCCTGTGTTAGTGCTATCATAGCACCTTATCTCTCCTATTATATGCTTTTTGAGAGCACAGCAGAGGTACTTATTGTATGCATGGACCTGGCACAAAATAGATTTCAATAAACATTTGTTGTGGTAAACCTGCCAACCTAAAAATGAGGTGTAGCATACTTAATTAGACCTACCTATTTGATTCTTTTAAGCTGTGCATTTCACTTTGAAGCTTCAGGAAATAATTCACATAACATTTAGTGAAAATAAGCCCTTAAATATCTTAAGAGTGTCAGGCTCCCTAAAAGTGCAAAAAGCAATACTTTTGTCCCCCTAGATATACCATGTTAAGGCTGTATTTGAATATATACGAACAATTTACTTAAGTATTTATTGAAGGCCTATTCTATAAATGTCTTCTCACTGTTACAGACTCTCTGGAGCCATCAGTGAACCAAACATTAAAAAAATCCCTGCCCTCGTGGAATTTATATTCTAATAAGACAGAAAATAGAATAGACATGATCCTTTAGAAAGTGCTACAAAGGAAATAAGGCAGAGAGAGGAGATAAGAAGTGAGTGTATATGTGTGAATGAGGTTTCAGTTGGATGAAAATGAAAAATATAAAATCAATAAACTTGATTATTAACTCTATTTTGTCAGATAACTTACTGTTTTATTTTTTTCTATGGACTAGAAAATCTGTTATTTTTGATAGATGGTAGATACTCTGTGCTATGTACTGTGCCAGGGGTCCAGTGATAAGTAAGACATGGCTTTTTTTCTTGGTGAATTCATGCTTGAGTCTGGGTGGTGCACACATAATAGGAATGCTCTGAGTACCAAAATTCTGAAACAGTGCCAGAGGAGTACAGGTGAGAAAATATTCCACCAAGAGATCTGAGTACAAACTCAGCGATCACGAGTGGGAAAGCATCTGGAAGACTCATCAGGAGACTGAAAAGACCCAAATCTCAGAATCTAAGAATATCATAAGCACACAGATGCCCCTTTGCAAGGCATTCTAAAGACATCAGGACCATCATACTTTTCAGAGCACACTGTATTCACTATGGGATAAGGCCCGGGATATGAGGGGATGCTCCCTTTTCTGTGTGGAATGAGAGTGGTGCCAACTCTAATATGCTTCTGACAGAGGTGACTGCCACAGAGAAAATGAGTGATTACTGGAAAGCAGAGTAAAGGTCTACCAAGCAGGGAGGTTAAAAGGATTTCAGAGTGAGAGTGCCAGACTCAGATTACACGGTGAGAATCAGAACCCACTCTAAGAGTTTAATTTTCCAGTGGCCTTGTGAGAACTATGTATATATGGATAGGAGGAAGACAGTGGGAGACCTTAGGCAGAAGTGGCACAGATCTAACTGCTTTCACCTAGATCTCCCCAATGGATTCCTAAGGTCAACACCAGATAAATAAAAAATAAAAAAATTAATGATATGCTATTGCCTTATAAGATGCTAAATATGAAAAACTGAAAAGAATGAGGTTTGCTTCTTGATGACATCCATCCGTCCATCAAATAGTTACTTACTATGTGCTGGACCCCAAGAAAGCATAAATGAGTAAAAAAGTAATTCTTTTCCTCTGAGATTTCACAGTAGAGAAAGCATTCTAATATACTAGAAGGCAACAAAAGAGGTTTCTGTTAAAAATTTTAGGAGATAAGAGTGTGAGGATGTGGTTCCAGAACAGAAATAGCCTGCTAGTTCAGAGCTTAATTGAAAGGTGTTCCTTGAACATGAAACATCTATACCTTTGTTCATGGAGGCAAATGCTGCTGGGAAGCCTTCTCTCTTTCGGTCTGGCAAATGCCTATCCGTCTTTCAACACCTAGCTCAACTTTTACTTCCCTGGGAAGCCTACTTTTTGCCCCAAATACCAATCTCTTCCTCTTAAATGTTCATATGGTCCTTTGCATGCATCTTTGTTACAATACATTGATGGTTTATTAGTTATTTGTTATGGCCACTAGATTATGAGCTTCTAAGGAACGATCCATTTTATTCATTCTTATAAAAAGCAATCATTTTATTCATTTCTCATGCCTGGCACAATGCACTCAACATACGCTTTTTGAACAGCAATTTTTCAGGTTTACCTTCTTCCCTATTTCAGTTTGTCCAACATACTGATGACTATTCTCTTCTTGAAATACAATTCTGATTCTGTTAGTCAGTCAAAATCGTCAATTGCTTTATATCATCTATGGAATAAGGGTCTCAGTTCCTTAGCCTGATATTCAAGGGTCCCAGACAACCTGCGCGTCCAACCATAAGATAAGTGTATCTTTAACAAAATATCTTCTCTACTACTCTCCTTCCTAAACCTGTGCTTAGACCAACTGAAAGCCTCTTACTTCACAGTTCCAATAATCCAATCCTACTTATGTGATATGACCCAAAGAAATATCTTCACCTTTACAGAGCCTTTCCTGATGCTCCAGCTAAATGCAATCACTTTATTTCTATCTTTGTTACGGCACTTATCACCTTCTGTATTTTATTACAGTTGTTTAGGTAGATACCTAACTGACTCTATTAAACTGTAACGGTGGGATTTGAGTGTAAGAAATCTACATCCCTCATGAATCCTAGGACAGTCCTTAGCCAAATTTGCTGAATAAGTGAGCAAATCGGATTCCTTTGTCTCATTCCATATTAGGGAAAAGAACTAACAACAGTGGAGGGGTATATTTACTTTGTGCCAGACACTGTACTAGGCCCTTTATATATGTCAGTTCACTCACTTCTTACAACATACCTGTGATACAAGTATTATTAGCCCTGTTTCATGGAGGAGAAAACTGTGATTCTGAGACATTAAGTAATTTACCCAAAACCCCACAGGTTGTTAAGTGGTGAAGCCAGGACTGGAACCTAAGACTGTCCTATTCCAAAGTTCTTTTTTTTTCCCCTACAAATCTCTTTGTCTTGTCTTGTCTTTGTAAAATGTGTTTATTCGTATTAAACAACAGCACTGACTGCGTGACTGAAAAACAGTGTACTCAAAGATCAGGATTATGACAATTAAAAGAATGAGTGTGAGGAAATAGCATCCTACACATTCTCTTATTTTTTTCCAATTTCCCGCTGGGTTTTTGATACTTAAGTTTAAGTATGATCTGGAAAAAGTTTAAACAAGGGGACTAAATACAGTGCAAGGTAAGGTGCTTTTATATTGTTGCATTCTCACTACAGGGGCAAAGAAACAGCAGTGATTCTTCTTCTGTTCTCCAGTAGTGGGACAATTTATCAACATGGTTGCTGTGTAGTTTCAGGCAATTTAGGTTTGGAAGGACAGAGTGATAAGCAATGTAGTCCGTGTACCAGTTAATGCAGTCAGTGTTTATAGAAATGTTTTTAAATTAAATAGCTAACCACTAAAATAGCATTTTATCAAATAATCACGATAAATAAAATGCATTTTGACTTTAAGATGACATGTGCTCTTATAGGATGTTTCTTCTGTATGCTAAGGACTATACAGCAAATTAAAGCACACACATTTATGTGGATAAAAGGCAAATAAACTTTCTCCAGCAGTAATACTAGAATCATCACTGATGGTTTGACATATCAATATTTTAGGAAGAATAAACGACTTTCATATCCATGTTTTTTTTTTTAATCATATACTTGCTCATTTTTACATTACTAGAATACTTTGGAAAGAATCTGTACTCTATCACCTGAAACTGCTTAAAGTATTTCGAAATATTTTAATAAAGCTCTTTGAATTATCAAATAATGTAACTTTTAAACAAATTTTACTATTATTATAAATATTTGCTCTTTTATCCCTTGCTCAAAGGAAAACTATAAATCTTGCCTCAACTGAATGAACACCATTTATCATATTCATTTTGTTGTCAATACAATTATGAAAAGCCTTTGGCCTTTTCCCAAGGAAGCTGATTTGCTACTGAAACTCACTTATTATAAGCAAGGCCGGTACCAAGCCATCCCGTTTGGCAATCTAACATAACTTCCTGCATAACTGACACTTGGCCCTCCGTCCCTGACCCTAATAACATCAACGTCTACAGTCAGATGGAGGAGACAGTGGTTTCTAGTCCAAAACAAAAGTTAAGTCCCAAGGTTTTCCGTTTGCTATTTTCTGCCATCTGCTGGACAAAAGTTTCATTTCAGATAGGTGCCCAAAAGAAGGAGCAAAGTGAGGAAATGGAAAACAGACTTAATTAAAAACTTAAATTACAATATGTTCTATAAATTTTAGGCAGTATCAATTACGACAGATATTTCTATTCTTTGATGCTGAGAGGAAAGTTCTTATCTGAACTCTTAGTTAAGATTGTTGCTGAGGAAAACGTGAAGCATTAATTGCTGGACCTCCTAGAGTTGTAGGCTGGCTTCAAGATCACCATCAATTTTAATTTTAAAGTGCTAAAATTAGGTTTTTACAATATTTCAAATAAATGAAAGCTTTTGCTTTGTGAGCTTGTATTTATGTTTAGAGAAATGAAAGGGTCATATGTAATTCCAGTTTATTCTGCACAGTTAAAAGAGTTGTATGACCTTCTATGTTAAAATCTACAATCTCTGTACACGTACTCTGTAAGCTGATATAAAGACATACATGATTTCTAAACGGCATGGAAAATTCTTATCTCTAACCCTTCTATGGGCACATAAATCTGATGAGGTAGGTTTTAACAGTAAGTAAAAATGTAAGTAAGTATTCAAAATTAATGCTAAACGATTTCTTTAATGTGTAGCGTTTTCCCTGAAACATGCCCAGATCCTGTTCGTTATGTTTTCGGCCATAACTGTGTCATCAGTACTTGAAGACTGCCTTTAAGAAGTTTCTTTTGTAATTTAATTTATGAGGGAAGTTTCTTTTGTAATTCAATTCATGAGGGAAGTTCTTATTTATGATAAGAAGGGTCTGAAAAGAGCAACTGACAAATAATGTAACTTAAAAAATAACTTTAAGGTTACAGAATTTTCTTACGTGCTCTGATGGTTTCATGTATAAAGGCATGAAAACATATGTTACACTTACATGACTTGCATAAACTATCACTTTCTGTTAAGATCAAAGAGGATTCGTATAATATTGTTAAAACAATATGAATAGTAACCATTTATGACTACCTATTATGTTCTAGACATTATACAAAGTGCGTTACCTATTTCAATGGTTACAATAGGCCATGATACTGGATGTCTCCTTTTATAGATGAGGAAACTCAGAGAGGTGAAAAGACTTGCCAAAGTTTACACAGCAAATGGAGAGTTAGGAATTCAAGCCAGGTCTGCCTAACACCAAATCTTTTTACTGTTAATGATGAGGCATTTCTGTGGGGGGATGTCTGTTTCCTTGTTTATTTGTTTTGCTGTCTGTACTAAGCCTTGGCAAAGATAAGTTCAAATTTTATATCAAATGAAAATCCTAACGATTTATTTCCCCCTTTTCATGTCCATTAATATTTTCATGAGGATGAAAAACTGCAGCATGATAAACTGAGCCTCAAAGAGACAAAGTGACCTCAGCTCTGCTATTTGAGATAGAGTAGGAATCCAAATTTCCTTGAAAATGACAAATGGTAGGATCCATTGATCTTGAGTTAGAGACCTCAGCCCAATTATCCCTGCAACCCCAACATAAACAATCATTTGGGGATGTGATTTTTTAAGGTGTCAATATTTAATGGCACCAAAACAGTGGCCTCTCTGAGCTGGGCCTCCAAATGCTGTGCTCAGTTACCTGTGCTGCTGCCACTGTGCTGTAATCTTTAGCTGACTACACATTAGTTCATTTAGCTTTGTTTCCTCTTCCCTACTGTGCCATACTATTAAACGAAAGCCAGGGGCCTGGCATCCCTCTGTGCACAGAGCTGGTATTGTCACAGTGTAATAAGGATACATCCAGTCAAACAGCATGGTGTAGCTGGTCTTTGTGTTCAGTGCAAAGGCAATCCCTCGAAGATCTCTTGCCAGCCCGATCAACAGACGCTGTCAGTGGGAAAGAGACACAGTAATTGATTTTCACGTTAGCACAGAGCAGATGGAGTAATAATCAGGCAATAATGACCACATATCTGATTTTGATTCATTAGCTAAAATGTCTCGCTCAGATCTCTTTCTATAGAAAGTCATAGACTTTTTAAGCAAACAGACCGTCAAATCTGCTGACCAACTCTGCTTCTTATAAATTGAGCTGAGTCATAATTCCAATAGCTTAGAAACATTTAGATTCCTAACATACTTTGTTTCTGAATCACGCCAAATTAGAAAAAAAAAGAGTATTGATAATTCCACGAAACAGAAATGTACAGGGTATAGACATTATTTAATAACAACAAATCTTAACCACATTGGCTTGCAAGAAATCAGTCCCACTGTGCAATCTGGAGTCTAACCTGAAAGCACACTGGCATTTAAAGATCCCTAAGGAATATCTTTAGTAACTTAGGACAAAATGCAACTGGCCAGATGACCTATTGGTACTGTGGCATACCCAGAATGGCATTCACATTCCCCAAGCAAGGAAAAGACTTAAGGAAAAGAGTTCTTCTACACTCAATATCGGAAGACTTGAATTTAAACCCAGCTTTACTTCTTAACTGTAAGACTTAAGGCAAGGCAAATTATCAGTCTCAGTTTTCTCATCTCTGAAAGGGGCTAATAATGCCTCTCTCACAGAGGCACTGTCAGGAATAAATTTAATAAATTTATATAAAAATGCCTAATAAGAGCCTGATACATACATAAGTGTTCCATAAATACTTAGTTTTAGAGAAAACAAAACAAAACAAAATGAAAACTTGACTCTTAAATGGAAGAGATCTGACTCGTACTCTGGACCCTTAATTAAGCTGTCCTTAGGAAGATGCTTGGGAAGTGAAAAAGAAAACCCATGAACAGATGCTAGAATGTCAGAACAAAGAGTACAAATAAACATAATTGCAGAACAAGGGGGTGGGATAATTGAGATATGCAACTGTGATTTCTGAAGATACTGTTTTCAGTGGAAATATTCTGCCAGAAAATGGTCTCTGAACTATTTTATCAGATTTTCTTTTCCGCACACTTTAGTAATAAATGAAAGTCTCTTTAGGAAGGCGTTTAAATTATAATTAAGGACTTGGAAGTGAATGCTGACCCTCATCTTAATGACTACAAAAATTTCAAAGTAGGAAATAGTTCATGTCACAAGTATCTGTAATTTTTGATCCCCCTTCCCCAATGCCCCATACCTAAAAGGTGACTCAATATAACTGGAAGCTGTTTATAAGAATACTCAGTTTCTATACTGTGTAACAGCTTACAGAATGATGGTAATCTGAATTTCTGAATCTGTGAACCCTGAACTTTTGTTTCTGCTTCTTTAAATAACTTATTCTTTTTCCTTTCATAATCTCACCAGTCCTTGTTTTTCTATAATCGGCCAGTCTCTCTGTGTAGTTCTCTTCTGTGACTGCTATTTTTCTTTAAACCATTTTGCGTTTTATGTAACCTGTTTTCATCACCTGGAACCTATTCTCCTCTTTCTCAGCTTTCCACGTTTCTTGCAGCTTCCAGAACAGAATATGTCTTCTAAGAAGTCTTTGAACAATTCTATTCTAATTCTCTTTGTAGTCTTTCTATTACAGTGGCCTTTTTTGATGCTATTTTTATTATGTACACTTACAAATTACAGGCTACTCTTCGAATAATCTTCAGTTTTCACATATACATAAGGTACTCATCACCATTCAACTCTAAATCGGTCAACAGGAGCGATAAGTTTTACTTTGTGTCTAGTGCAAAAGGCTCTTAAAATATTTTAGGCTATCCTTATTACACAAAAAGGTTAATATTTATTTCATCACAAATTTTTTTCTTAAGAGACACCAAGTTAACAGAAGGGCTCTAACTGACTCAAATCTATGAAATTATATCCATTTTAGAAAATGTTACTCCAAAGCAGAGGAAGCATATGACAATATAATAACTAAATATGTTTTCAAAAGATTCGACTGAGCAGGAAAATGCAGTGTTAATGTGAGAAACAGATCTCTCACGCTCAAACAATCTTTTATCTCAAAGCAGCAAGAGTACTGTAATAATCTATACAGACACTCAGACAACACTAAGGAAGTACTTTCTTGACAGTCAAAAGATACCCAGTTCTGGTACGAGACCAGGAAAACTGTTAACAAGGAGCTCACCCAGGCTATCAAACAATCTCAGAGATCAAGGGATGATCTGAAATTTAGGGGAGGAAGAGCCACAATTTACCATCTCACTTAAAACAGTACAAAGAGGTTTGTTTCAAAAGTTGCCTTTCTCCTACAGTTAGTCAACACTTGACTGACCTAAAAAATGAGAGGTCCTTATAAAGTGAGGCTGTTTGGGGGAGTGGGCAGGTCTGGGGTATCTAATCCTAAGGATTCCTTTTTTGGATAGTTCAAGGAGAAACTGCTGGGTGCTGCAGTCTCCTGCATGGTGAACGGCCGTCTGTGTGCCAAGTGTGAGACGGATGGGCTGGGAAACAGTTGAAATGCGGCTCCTTCCACCCTGACCTCCAAAACAGGGTTTCTAATGGAAAGTCTGACAGACCCTTTACTGTAGTGGCACTACTGGGGGCAGCTATAATATTATCCTCATAATTCTACTATATAATAACAACAAAGAAAAAGAAGGTGAAGGGTCATTGTGCTTTGTCTTTAGAATTAAGATGGCTGTCTTCATCCTTACAGCATACTCTTAATTCTGGAGACACATCTTAATAACCTCTAAATAGTTCCAACAAAAGAGCCGTGTCAGAGGAATGAGCAGGCCCCAAGGTGTTTCAACTGGAGTGTTTTCATCTGCCTTTATTGCTCTATCCCTCTCCAGAATTAAGGCAATAACCTGTGATAAATTATTCAGGAACTGCTACAGGGATCAAAGCAAAATCATTCTGTTAAAGTGCTGTTTGCAACATTTGGCACTTAGTGCGAAAACTTTTAATGTGCGCATGCTGAAAATCCAGGATTTTAAATAATTTAACATTGTGGAGTTTTTACGAAGGGACTAAAGATAGCAGGTTCCTATTTAACTGCTCCTCTTCCTCCTAGAAGTTTTCATTCGTTTCCCTTAAAACTGATGACGTCATGGCCAAAACAAAAATGATGCATGGGGAGTCAGAGTACTGGACTATATTTTACTATGGGTACAATCACAGGGGGGAAACACGTACTGTGAACTAACGCTTTAGAGCCAGGGTTTGTCAGAGCAATTTCTTTCTTTTTCCCTTTCCTTTGAAAAGAGAAACCCAAGACAAAAATTCAATGTTCTCTTCAATTTTATTAGGACTAAGTAAGAAAACAAAGCTGTAAATTTAAGAGTTTTACAGCATTTCCTTCTCTCACAACCATATTTCAATTTGGCAGTGTAGGTCCTTAATGCTTATGTTTATCCTGAAATCCGCATTTGAAAAATATCTATCAATAAGTAGGCAGTTAGAAAATCCTGGTAAGGGTTGCAAATTAAATGAATTTGGCAGTCCTGCAGCATTTTCATAGAGATATTTTAACGGCATTACCTCCTGTGGATTGGAATACTGAATACTTCATTGAAGAACAAAACAGAACTGTTTTTATCTCTAGTACTTGCAAAATGAAGTACCTGAAAGCACTTCTGCATGTATTATTTATTCATCATGATAGAAAAATAGGCTTAACCTAATAAATTACATTTAAAAGCATTTACTGCAAAAGTTTTGTTTATGATAAAGCAACAGATTTAGTTCTTTATCGGTAGCTTAAAGCACCAAGTTTTCTTTATACAAATTAGACAGATGGTGCTTACAGTAGAATTTACTAAAGGTCTGTCACAACAAATGCAGCCAAGCTGCATATTTAATCACTGCAGAATCTTGTCTACCTGCAGCTGCCAACTGCTAATCCAATTTCCCTGATAAATGTGGCAAGAGACACGATCAGCAATAAAGAGCATCTAACTCCATTTTCCTGCAGGGCGTCTTTTGATGAACATTTAGGACGGAAGCACGGAGTGCACTGTGTGGCCTTGGTTCGTGGCAGCTGCATGCATTCTGAGGCACAGTTCTCAGGTTACTCACTTAATTCTGCCACTATCATTACGTTGCTATTGATCTCAGTAGCTGTTGCCTACACAGCATTACTCTAGATGAAGCTGAATCAGGCAGTTATCATGCATCAAACTTGCTCAAAAGCCTGGAGATTTCCCCTTAATTACTTGTGATTTTATTTGCAAATACCGTTAAAGTGTAATCAAGCAGTCACTTTCCAGGGTCGTTAAGAACTTGCTGGTTTAGGGATATATCACAGGAACTCCATTAAAAATGACTCTAGGAAGATGGTTTCTATCAAACTAGATGGGATTACATCAAAACAGGCTTGGAGTATAATGAAATCTTCAAATGAGACAAATGTAATTTTTATAAAGATAGTGTTTTTCAACCTCACGGCTTCTTTTTGATATAAAGGGCAGCAATAACCACCTTAAAGTTGCAAAGATTTTTCTGGTCATTAAAAATATTTGGGAGACATCTAAAAAATATAGCTAACCTGAGTAGAAACTCTGGTGAAGAATTTCAGCAACACTATAAACACAAAGAAAATCTCTAAGATCCTTTTTCGGTTTTAAAAATTCTATGACTATTGCATGTTGATAAACATGCATTTCAAAAACTCTACGTCAAAATAAAAGGTACAGTATTTAGTTAATTATTTTTTAGTACAAGAATTACACTAAATAATCACCAAAGGCCATCATTCTTCTATTTGGCTTCTTACTGCTAATTTTTTTTTTTTTTTTTTGGTAGAGAGAAGAGGAGCCATGCAAAATGACCGTCAATATTTTCAACACATTTCAAATAACAATAAAACATGACTCAAGTATCACCAACAAAGGTGCCTACATTTTCGGTATATATTTATTAGTCTTTTAAGAATAATAACCAGTGTCAATCTATTTAATACAGCCCTGATACATCAGAATTTCAGAAGATGTTATTCCTATTTAGCAGATCTTGTGCTCCCCATCCCCCATATTAAAATATGGGGCTGTTTTGTCACAAACAGCTTGCTACACTTAAGGATTTTACTAATAAAACATAATGTTGTCTTAGATATTATGACTGTTGCCACAGCTGAACTGACTTGTCAAATCAATCCTAATATGGCTCCCACAGGCACATAAAAACCTTATTTAGCTATCAGTTACCCTAATCACTTTGTTCAGTTTAAGAATGCAATACTTCAAGACCAGCTCCTATTTATACATATATGCCTAGCCATTTAATAAAGTCTTGATTTATACAAATTCTTGTTTAAAAATATTTAGAGATGTAGTATTTTAGCATGTGTACATTTGTGCATTCCTCCATATAAATATGTTGAAACACATAGTGTGGGGTAGATGAGGGAATAGGGACGTTTAAAGTGGTGTACCCACGAGAAATGTTCTTTTAAAAGATATTGCCACGAGAGACAAATGCATCATCTAATCATAAGCTCTCTGAAATCATTCGATAACCTCAAAGTCCATTTGTATAAGAAACTAGAAAAGTACTTGTATGAAAAGTACAACTCAAAGACACATGCAATTGGGAAATTAAGATTGATGAAGCACAAAGCACACACAAATATGCAGACCTTTTTCTGAATCTATACATCCTAGAATGAACAAAATCATCTTTTCTCATGTTCGGAAACAAACCCACCTTTACATCTTCTTGCTTAAAGTTGTTATTGAATATCTGTAACACTGTTTCAAAAGAGACTGTAAGAGGCAGCATGAAATTCTCAAATTCGTCCTCATCTTCGCCTATCAGAAAAACAAAAGGGTCATTACGCTTTAAGATGCGTGCTATTGTCCATTAGCCTCCACAGTGAGTGCTTCATTCAGGCTTAGAAATGTTCTTGAGAAGGGGTCAGCCTGCATTCACATCCATACCACATTTTGTGCTTTGGCTCATTGAATATTCTGGTGTTTTGCCTTCTCTTTTGCACCAAATGAAATAGCAAAATTACTTACCAGCCATTTTTTTTCCTGGCTCTTTATTGGATCAAATAGACTCATGCCCCAGGCTTCTCAGCCCTTCAGCTCTTAGGGCCCCCAGAGCTTCCCTAATGCCTCAAGGAAAGGCACTTTCAAAGCCTCAGAGAACAGGATCTTTTTTCCCTTTCTCTTTAGGTGCCAAGGCCCTAAAGGGCTCACAGACTCAGGTGCCCAGATAGCCCTAAGTTATTATTCTCTTTTATTTATGTTCTTTTTTATTAATTTGTTAAACGGATGTCAGGGAAACTTTTATCTCCAAACGGGATGGGGTCCCTCATGGGTCATTTGGATTTTAAGTACATTCTCCATTGAGTACGCTTCCTTTTGCAATAAGCTTCTTTTCCTTTATATAAAAAAGGGAAAAGAGACATTTTCTGTTGTTTTTTCACTTTGAAGGTAGAATCTTCATTTAACAAATGGATATGTTACACAATTTACACAAAAAGGTAATTTATCCTTTTCAAAAGGGGTTTCCTTCAAATGAGAAAGTTTTCTCATTCATCCTATGCCACAGGGAATTGTGAGTCCCACTTTACTGATGGAGAAACAGGCGGAGAAACGTTAAGCGACTGCTCAAGGTAGCATACTTAGTGGAGGTGTAACTATACTGTCCAGACCTCCTGATTTCTATGCTAGCAGTTTTTAAGTAGAGAATTAGAGAGGAAATAAGATCTCAGAGAAGAGATCAGTGGTTCTCAAAGTTTGGTCCTTGATCTAGCAGCATCAGCATTACCTGGGAACATGTTAGATACAAAAACCCAGGTTTCATCCCAGATCCAGCAATTTTTGTTTTAAGAAGCCTTCCAGGTAACTCAGATGCATGCAAATGTTTGAGAAACACTGGCCTATATATTATTCTGCAGATAAGGAGAGCGAGGTCCAAGGCCACATACACAGAAAATCAATGGCAGATTCAGGATCTTTTGACTCTTAAGGAGTGGCTGATCTGGCTGACCCTGATCTCTTGTGACTTCTCTTTTCCCTTTAACCTTACATACTTTGTTTCTGGAGTCCAACAGATTCAGGGACTCAGCTTTCTTCAGAAAGAGATGTCAAAAGGCCAATGAGTCTTTCCTAGTATGCTGTTCGACACAAGGATCAGGGTGCTAGGTGAAGGGGAAGGTAAACCAAATTATAGTGACCTCGTGGTGCAATGGTAGTACGTCTGACTCCAAATTATAAGCCCTGCCCTGTCAACTAGCTATGCGACCAAGTTACTCCTCTTAGATACACCCTCTGTCAACTGGGGATAACATTAGAGACCTTTATAGGAGCCAGTTTTCTTTTTCAAAGCCCAGGTCAAATGATAGCTTTCTTAATGTCTGAGCTAAGCTCCCCTTCAAGTACTAAGATCCTACTGCAAGTATTCCCCTTCTCCCTTTGGGTTCTCACAGCATCTTGTCTGATTCTTCACCTTTGTCTGATCCTTTAGATAGCATGTATCAGTCTGCTGTGAATGGCAGATACTGTAGCAGATAGCTAATACTAACACTTAATAATACCACCTATATCATTCTGCCACTACCACCATTTGATGAAGCTTACTGTGGAGATTAAATGAGATAAAATTTGTAACATGTATATGTAAATTATTAGATCTATCAGCCTACACTGATAGTATCTTTGGCTTTGCTTCTGGAGAACCGAGACTGCATCTTTTCATTTCTCTGTGAAGGAGAATGATGTAGGTTAAGCCCCTGCAATAAACAGACCCAGTGTCTGGCTCCATCATGTACGGTTTAACTTTGGATACTTAGCTGATCACTTTGTGTCTCAGTTTTCTCATCTATAAAATAAGGATAAATATCTATCTTTTGAGGATTATAGTGTATATTAAATGTATATACAGGAAAAATAGATGATGCACCTAGAACAGTGCCTGGTACATATTAGGGAAATACTGTATTTGAATGAAAAGTAGTTGTTCAATTAAAGGTAAATTTTAAAATTACCGTATTTTCTTAATACCTAATATAGAAAAATTACTAACTGAAGCAAACATCAAATCCTTAAATATATAATACATTATATTTTAAACCATGTAATCTTACTCTTCTAGTATGGAATTAATGAGAACAGTGATAATGATCACTGCAGGCAGATAAGGGTGCTAGAGAGAGTGGATGCTTTGAAAGTTCTATGCTTGAATCCTGGTTCTGCTACTATTAGCTGTCTGCTTTTGGATAAAGTCTCTTCACTCATCTGTAATTAAGAGACATAATATTTACTTCATAAAGTTAGCTGTGAGGATTAAATGACAAAACACTTGTAAGCCCCCTTGCTCAGTGTCTGGCACTTAATAAATGATAGCCAGGAGCATTTTTGTTGTTTTGAGTTTAACATGAACTTAACAGAGGTGATTATGGTGGTCAAATAAAATGTGACCACGAGGTTGCCAGCCCAATACCCTTCCTCTGGGAGCAAGGCAAGGATGTTTACTCAGAACAAAGACAAACTCAGAACTTGAACATTTAAACCCTTCCTTAGTATATTGAGCTACAGATCAGAAAAACTTCCTGATTCCATCTCTTTCCTCAATCAAATTTTGAGGCAAATAGGGACATCAGGAGCACAAGAGAAAGCCACCAAAATGTGAAATGTGAAGGGAGAAGTCAAGGAGCAAATACTAAAGAAAGCGAGGTGAGCGGCAATTCTACTTAAATGTCACTTCCTCAGAAAGGACTTCACTGACCACTCTAAAACAGTACCACAGTGTGTACCCTCCCCCCTCACCTACTTTCCCACCCCATAAACTACTTCACTGTTCTTATGGGACTTACTATGACTGGCTATTAATTTACATATTTATTCATTGTCTTTCCTACTAGAATGTAAGCTCCTTGGAGAAGGAACTTGGTCTGTCTTGATCACGACTGTATCCCCAGTGCCTAGAGGAGGGTCTGGTGGTCAAGTAATATTTGTGTAGTGACTGAATAACAGTAGTTATTTCTTGAGTACTTGTTATGTGCAGTCAATGAAAGTGGTACTTAATTTACTTAACAAACACCTATGTAGCTCTTACTACCTTCAAAGCACTGTTGTAAGTCATTACCAGTCACAACAATGCTGTAAACTAGTATGATGACTTCCTTCATTTTACATGTGAACAGAGAGGTTGAAGAGGTTAAGTAGTTTGTCCAGCATCCTCTGCCTGGTAAATGTCAGTGAACCAGGGTCTCCAATTAGTTCTGCTTTACCCCCCAACTTCATGTTCCTCCCCCCATGTCTCTGATGGGGTGGAAGGTGTCAGAGGTAGGGACGGAAGTCAGGGTCACAAAATCTCGACTTTGCAGTTGCATGAAGTCAGAAGAGGGTGAAGAACAATTAGCTTGGTTCTGGTGAGGAGAAAGGAATTTCTCAGCAATCACTTGAGTTTAAGGTAGGCAAACGAGAGACACTGCTGCATTATTCCTATAGAAACGTTTATGTTTCAGTTAGCACTGTTCCTATTATTGCAATGTGATATGTTGTATCATCTAAGCTAGAAAACTGGTCATTTTTTTTTACCTCATGCAACTTTATACAACATCTATTAAGGCTTTTTTCCTCATTTGTATTACCCATGGAGGTATCATTTACTGTTTCTGATACGAAAAGAGAAAACATGAGCTCTTACGACTTTACATTCAAGTATGCAGTCATATATTATATTTAGTATGCCAAATCTACATGTGATCATTTTATGAATAATAATGGAAGCTGCCAGTTTTTTTTCTAACAAGACGAGGGCCCAGACACCAGTATAATTTGAGGGTGAAGTGCCAATTTATAGGCTACTATTTTCATTGGCATCAGAAAGTAAATACTAACGTAACATCCTAAGTTCTCAGTCATGCATAGATAAAAATAATATTCCTCAGTGTCGACTTAAAAAAATGCACAACATGAGAATCGCGAGTTATGTTTTATCTGGGGCAAAATGAGGCCTACAGTCTGGGAGACAGCATTTCAGATAGCTCTGAGAAACTGCCCTAAAGAGGCTGGGGAGAAGGTCAGTATACATGTGATTTGGGTGAAGGGGGAGTACATGCAATCAAGCGCATATTTTTTGCAGAAGGTTTCTGCTAGTCTTGTGAAGGTTACTGCTAGTCACAAGGAGCAGATGTCACCATGAAGGATCTTAGTGCTTTTTCTAGATATGAGGAGATACAAGAATTGGGCTCATAAAGTCGGCTCCTGAAAATATCTAACTATCTGAAGAGCTGTTCTGCCAGTTTTTCGCAGAGCGCCTCATCTCTGCTCTCTGCCCTGAGCTCCTTTCGGGGGCTGCTGAAAGTCAGCATGCTGCAGCATGATTTAATCCTTGCAGAGGTAGACGGCAAGCGCCAAGGGCAAGTGCCAATCTGTAATTGACATCAGCTTTTAGGGAAGACCCAAAGCTAAATTCCCTCTACTGGATTTCTGAGGATCTGATTCAACAGAAAAGTTATTCATTTTATGAATTTCAATTCTTTTTCCTTCAGAGAAGTCACATTAAAATACAAATAGTAACTATTTTAGTATGTTGGCTCTCAGATATTTTATTTGTAGGCCACTTCACTTGTTATTTTGTATAACTTAAAATCTAGGTTGGTGGGAATGTATAATGGTGAAGCCGATATAGTATGATGCAGCCACTGTGGACAACAGTTTGGTAGTTAGTCAAAAAGTGAAACACAGAGTTGTCATATGACCCAGCAATTTTATTCCTAGGTATATGCCCAAGAGAACTGAAAGCATACGTCCATACAAAAACTTAGCATACGACTGCTCAGAGCACCATTATCCTAATAGCCAAAAGGTGGAAACAACCCAACTGTTCATCAACTGATAAATGGATAAACAAAATGTGGTATATCCGTACAATGGAATATGAGCCAGCCAAAAAACGGAATGAAGTACTGATGTATGCTAAAATGTGGATAAGCCTCAAAAACATTATGGTACACGAAAGAAGCCAGATACAAAGGTCACATATTATATGATTCCACTCACACTAAATGTCTAGAATGGGCAAATCCATAGAGACAGATAGTAGATTAGTGGCTGCCAGGAGCTGGGGGTAGGGGTAATGAGGAGCAACTACTTTAAGGTACAGGCTTTCTTTCTGGGGTGATGAACATATTATGGAATCAGATAATGGTGACAGTTGCACACCCTGTGAATATTCTAAATACCACTGAATTATACACTTTCACAGGATGAATTTTATGGTATGAGAATGTCACCGCCCCCACAAAACCACCACCACCAAAAATCTGGGTTTGCTTCCCACCTCCCCCCCTTAAATGTAAACAGTGCAATTTCTCATTTCTTCAAATTCAAATGCAAATTGCAGCTGGGTTGCTGGGGGGTTTGGGGAGTGGCCAAGGAGAAGCAAGTAGTAATAAATGATGGTAGCCAACAGTTACTGAGGAATTATTGTATGATATGTATTGTGTGAAATAGTTTGGTATTAGTAATAGGTAGTAGTAGGCTGAATAATGTAGTAGGCTGAATAATGGCCCCCCAAAGATGTCTACATCCTAATCCTTGGAATCTGTGAGTATGCTAGGTTATATGACAAAGGAGAATTAAGGTTGCAATCAACTGACTTAAAAATATTAGATTATTCTGGGTTATCAAGGTGGGTCCAATGTAATCTCAAGGTCCGTGAAAGTGTTAGAGAGAAGCAGAAGGGGAAAATCGGAGATGGCAGCATGAGAAGAATTTGACCAATCTTGGAAAAGGGGGCCATGAGCCAAGGAAAGCAGGTAACCTCTAAGTTGCAAAAGGCAAGCGAACAGATTCTTCCTCAGAGCCTCCAGAAAGGAACACTGCCCTGCTAATACCTTGATTTTAGCCCAATGAGACCCATTTGGGACTTCTGACCTCCAGAATTACAAAATAATAAATTTGTAATATTTAAGCCATTAAGTTTGTGGTAATTTGTTAAAATAGTAATAGGAAACTAATACATCAATAAAGAGCAGGTCTAATGCCATGAAGCTCTTAATGAGAATTAAGAGAGGCAAACAAGGAGATACACAGACAGTGAGTGAAGAAAATACAGCTGACCCTCCATATCCATAAGTTCCGCATCCTCAGATTCAACCTACCAGAGACCAGAAATATTTAGGAAAAAAATTCTAGAAAGTTCCAAAAAGCAAAACTTGAATTTGCCATGGCTGGCAACTATGTACCTAGCATTTACATGGTATTAGGTATTATAATTAATCTAGAGATGATTGAAAGTATACGGGAGGGATGTGTGTAGGTTATTTGCAAACTATGACATTTTACATAAGGACTTGAGCAAATGCAACTTTTGGTATGGGGGGGTGGGGTGTCCTGGAACTGAGCCCCTGTGTATACTGAGGGACAACTGTAACCCGTTTAAAACTAAGTACCAGTGGGTAATCTTGTAAGAGCCAGTGACTTCTGTAGGTCTAGGCCCATATCATCTGCTGTTCCCCAGCACTTTATTAGGATAGCACTTCTGAAGTTCTATTAGAGGGGCTTCCCTGGTGGTGCAGTGGTTAAGAATCCACCTGCTAATGCAGGGGACACGGGTTCGAGCCCCGGTCCGGGAAGATCCCACATGCCGTGGTGTGGCTGGGCCCGTGAGCCATGGCCGCTGAGCCTGCGCTTCCGGAGCCTGTGCTCTGCAACAAGAGAAGCCACCACAATGAGAAGCCTGCGCACCGCAACAAAGAGTAGCCCCCGCTCGCCGCAAGTAGAGAAAGCCCAAGCTCAGCAACAAAGACCCAACGCAGCCAAAAATAAAAATAAATAAAGTTCTATTAGAAAAAGCCTTGATAAATGTGCATAGCTAGATTTAACTTGGGCCCAAATTTGGTTTTCATTTCAGTTTCCCTCTAAACTGCCTAGGAGTTTTAGCTGGCTTTGAAATAAGTTATGGTTTTGGGCAGGGCAAGATGTTTTAGTATCAGTCAGGAAGTGTCATCAGCTCTTTGCTTCTATAGGAAAATAATAGCCCAAGTTCTAAAGGTAGAGTAGCTGCATAAAGGGTATTGGATCTGCCTCATTTTGAGGACCCAGTGTCAGTCAGTGCCCCTAACAGTGCATTTAATAAAATATCTGTCATGATTAACACATACTGAGTACTTGTTTTGTGAAAAGAATTGTTCCAGGCCCTTTCACACACGTTTATCTTATTTAAGCCACAATGACAGCTCTTCAAAGTAGGTATCTCCATTTAACAGATGAGAAAACTGAGGCGCCCTTTAATTCCTCTCCCTAGGGAACCAGAATGTTTATTTTAGTTCCCAGAAGAAAAATACACTGCCTACTGCAGACTACTCACTCCTTTTCTAGCAAACCTATCCTCAAAGTTTCATCCCTGAAGCATCTCATTCCCTGGGGTGCTCTGGACTCTCTACCCTCAAAACCAGGTGAGTTATTAACACTGGATCTGGACTTAATGGGCTGCTTTCTGCCTACAGGGCCAGCTAATTAGTCTTAATTATCTCATTATAGATTCTAAGCATTTCCAGCTGCTTTTTTACCCCTATTGCCCACTTCCCCTCCTCCCACCAAATGTCTATTTTCCAGATAGTCTGTGCCAAGTCATGGACACAGGTGATATATTGATGTATTCTTCCTATTTATCAGAACATCAGCTATTTCTGAGAAAGCTTCTCACTTTCTAAATCCTCCTGGGATATCTACCTCTGTGTTATTTTTTCCATGAGAAGAAATATGCTTTAGCCAATTATTAGACATAAGAACAAATTTCAAAAACTACATTTGACTTTCACTGACCACAGAACTGTAATATACAAATAATAAACATGAATCTTATCTGTTTGATAGAAGTTTGGAAAGTAATCCCTTCTCCCTTCTTCTCACTGCCCCCGAACCTCAAATCAATCATTCAGTCCAAATAGTTCAAATAAAAATGAAGAAGAAAAAGTTACACTGCCTAATTGACTGAGAATGTGAAAGGCAAAGTAACAGTTTAGCAAAAGTGAATGAGAATATGTGGTCAGAGGACTACAAGTTATATGACTGACCTTCGGCAAGTCATTTAATCTCTGTACTTCACTTTTCTAACGGATAAACAATGCAATGATACCTATTTCATGTGGGCTGTCCTGAAGATCAAATAGGAAAATGTATGTCAAAGTGGTCTGCAAACTGTAACTTTGTAAACAAATGTTATTATTAATAAAGAAAAGGAAAAGTTTCTTTCCTCAGTGTATTTTTACTTCTATCTTTAGTAGCTATTTCTAAAATACTCTTCCCTTTTTATTCAAGTCATTTACTTGCTATTTAAAATTTTTCAAATTTAAGCTAGATATCTTCAGGTGCCAATTACCAATTATAAGCCACAAAGGTAGATGGATACTATGCTACCTTCATCCCTAAAGAGAGAACTCTCTCTTAATGTCTATAAACACCATTTTAATATTAGTATCCCCGTGATCATTAAAAGTATGACTGCTTGTTAGAGTTTGAATATCTGAGGAAGGTACTACTCAGATCCCATCAACATGCTTCTCATCTGAGTAGTTCAAGATAAGGTGCAATCATAAAATGTCCAAGGAAAATAAACTATGACACCGAGCAATTCTAAATCTGTGGTTGGTAAAAACTTAATTTGCAACTAACAATATTTAGTTCTCTACAAAACAAAATCCTTTGTTGTATCTCTTTCCCACACTTCCCCTCTGCAATATTTGTCAACTGAATTCACCTCCATTCAAATTAAACAAAATAGAAGGTTTTTATTTACTCAAGTATTTTACACTGAACAGCTCCCTGGAGGTTCGCCATTTACTGACGTGGGTAATATTATCTTTCCTTTCGTTTATTAGATCGACAAAGTTAACTTAAAAATAACCTTGGGAACTTTAAGTGATTCTTGGTCAGTTACTATTTTCTCCTGTACGTATGCTATCTCATGAAAGGAGTTTTTTGCGTTAATTTTTTTTTCTTTCACTCTCTCTCTTTTTTAAAAAATTTATTTATTTTTATTTTTGGCTGCGTTGGGTCTTTGTTTCTGCGTGCAGGCTCTTCTCTAGTTGCGGTGAGCGGGGGCTACTCTTCGTTGCGGTGCGCGGGCTTCTCATTGCGGTGGCTTCTCTTGCTGCAGAGCATGGGCTCTAGGCATGTGGGCTTCAGTAGTTGTGGCTCGCGGGCTCTACAGCACAGGCTCAGTAGTTGTCGCGCACGGCCTTAGCTGCTCCGCGGCATGTGGGATCTTCCCGGACCAGGGCTCGAACCCGTGTCCCCTGCATTGGCAGGCGGATTCTTAACCACTGCACCACCAGGGAAGCCCTGCATTAATTTTTATAATTTCTTAAAATACGTGGCCAACATGAAACATCATCATTCTGACGATGAAATGCTTTCAATTCTGTTCTTTATACAAGTGAACATTTCGTCTAGTTTAGCCAAGGAGCAATTTGATAAAGTGGTACAACTGTTCATTGTCAACACCCTCCCCCCCATTTTAATCTGAAATACAACCTGGGGCACATAGCCCCTAATTAAATTCACACAAAGTACAAATTATTGAATAGAAACCAAAATGCATTTCAAAGTAAATATCAATTAATGTGACACCCAATTTCTTCACCTTTTTTAATCACTCCAATGTGCAGGGCTTATACACAAAGCATATTCAATTTCTTTTGTAGGATTCAATTAGAATATGCTTTATATTTCAATCTAAGAATCACATCCAATGCTTTTGCAAGCAGGTTGGTTAGGTGTTTTTTCTATGTGATTCTTACCCCCCCAAAAAAAATCACTGATATAAAAAGTTCCTCTTCAAATTTTTCTGTTTAATTTGAGAAGAATTCTCATGATCTAGTATTTCTCTCCCTTAATACATGGGTCTGTGCTTCTTTTGACAACATCACTACCTCTTCTTTCCTTGTTTCCATGACAGTGAACATCCAATAGAAAAGTACAGAGCCATCTATATAGGAATTCTGACAGCAACATCCAGTCAATCTAGTTTGCGAGACAAGGCTTCAAATAATAAAACTGTGTTCAGCAGCACTCAACAAATGATTGTCTGTAAAGTAATAACTTGAACAGAGGGCAACAAGTGACTAATCGAGCACAAGAGTGTCCAAGTGTAGCTAATCACTTGCGAAAGTAATCAGCCACTTGGTTTGTTTTGTCTTGGAGAGTCCAATGATCAGACTACTCCCAGAGAGAACACAGCAGGCTGAGCTGATTTCGGGAGCCATGATTATGGCATTCTGGTTACAGTATACTTGTGTGTCATTCATTCGCCAAATACTAACTGAGCACCTACAATGTAGAGATACTGAGATTGGTACTAGAAAATATGAAGAAGGCAAAGTCTACACCCTAAAGGAGCTCAACATATTTTGGGAAGAAGAGCAACTCTGGTTTGTAACAGGGGAAGGAAGCTCTCTGATAACATATACCACAAATCATCACTTGATGCTTGTCATACACGTTTAATTATTTTTAAAAGTGAAAAACACTAATAAATAAAAAAGTTTCTTTTCAAACTATGTACAAGTTCCATGAGTGTAGCTGCTATTGTTTTTCATTTTATCTATTCCCAGATTCGATTTACTTACATCGAGCATCTACCATGTACCAGGTACTCCCACACAGCCTGTCTTTCCTTTTTCCCAAGGTATCTAAAAACTGCTTTCGGTGTAACAGATATTTACCTTTAAAAAAACCCTCTGAACCAAAAAATTTCAATTTATACTTTATATGTCCTTGGGTTAAGTATTTCAAAGGAATCAAATCGTGTGAAACCTAGTAAGACCGTATTATTCAATTATATATTTTTACTTCAGTTTCTCATACCTCACAGTTTACATTAAGCAATACTAAATAAATGTAGTCTTCAAAAAGGCAGCGTGCAATGCAGGGTCTTTCTGGCCATCATCATGACTATCAATTATCAATGCAAAGATAAGTGCAGTAGTGCTGTGAATACTGACAGTGCTATCCTGTTGTTTAAGCTACCACAGATTTATGAGGGGTTCTTTTGTCCATAACGGCCATACAAAAAAGGATCTTGACTCATTCCATTTCCAGGTCCTGAAGACGTGCGTGACATGAACCTCCTTCTAGGAAATTTCCTTTAGCTAGTTCTGTTTAACTTTGGTCTCCCTGCTTCTTTCACTCTGTTTGACAGGTCATTAAAAGAGCATTTTTAAGGCTTAGGAAACAAACTAAGTCTAGACAAGGGTGTTACTATCTCCTTTAATGCTTGGACAACAGGGAAAGCAAGAAGGCTAGCTCCTTGAGGGCAGGGGCCAGTATGCCTGACTGGTCTTTGTCTTGCCCTCAGACCTCAGCACAGGGTGCTCTCTAAATGATTGTGGGGGACGATGACAAAGAGTCTGGGCTGCTCTTCTGCTCTCCAAGGCAGCAGCTGAGGGGTAATACAGGCCAGTGTGCAGCACGCAAGGCTGTCACTCAGGTCCTCCATTTGCCTACGGTAGCAGATGATTGGGTTCTGCACGCCTGGTTTACACTCTTCAAATATTTATAGACAGTTTTCTTTGCCTCAAGCCCTACTTGTCACTTGGCCAAGTTTTACACACATGGTTCTTTTAATCTTTCTTTAGAAATCAATCCCACTAAGCTCCTTAGTCATTCTTGTTGTATTTTTCGCAACTTTTGGCTGTTTGTCTTTCTGGTGATTTATTCTGTTGAAATGCATGAAAGTAACATACATATGGAGCAGAGAAGGCTTTAGCCACCTTTCCATTACAAGGGTCAATGCCTTTTACATACAAAATGAAACTATTTATCCCTTGTCCTTATGTATGATCATGTTTAAAAAAAATTCATGTTTCAGTTGATAGATCAGTTAATACATTGCAAGAGAAAGGAAGAAAAAGTATCGTCAGTCTTATATTTTCTAAGGGTGATATCATATCGTCATTGATTGAATTCTCTCATATGTCTATAAACCAATTAATTTAACCTGCAGTATCCAAACATGGGGGAAAATGGGAATCCAGCATAACGTGCTCAACACAGAGAGGCCTAAGTGCCCATCTTAAGGTAGCTCGCTATCTACCTGTGGATACTTCTGGCTAACTTCAGCTTTTCAATGAAACAAAAACAAGTTAATTTTTCCCATTAGAAAAGTAATACAGTAAGGAAAATTTCAAATAACCAGAAATGAGGAAAAGTCACCTATAGTGCACTACTCAAAGACAACATTTAACATTTTTGAAGAATTTCATTGAAGCTTTTTTTTTGACGCACTGTTTTTTCCCTCCCAATGGGCATGCTCATAATCATTTGCACAGTTCAATACCTTACGTTTTTGCTTAATATTATATCATAAAACTTCATGTATTACTTTTTCTTCAAGTCATAATTTTTAATGACTACAGACTATTCCATCAAGTAAGTAGATATGCCATAATTTTATAATTCCCTGTTGTTGGACATTTACATCATTGCCATTTTTTTTCTAGATTAAATGCCATTACAAAGAAAATCCTTGTTTATAAAGCTTTTCTGTATTTACGATTATTCTTTGATTTTGTAGCAGTAAAATTAATGGATCAAAGGATACCCAGAAAATCAGTTTTGAAGTAAAGAGTTCATACAAGTACTATGGGAAGTGAAAAATACCACCTTATATACAAAAATTTGCCTTTTGGCTCTGATGCTAACAAGTGAATGCTCAAATCTCGGAAAGTTGTAGAAAACTGTCAAAGATGGCAAATTCCAATAAGTTAAATGTGGTACTCACAAATATGACACTTCTTTATTCACACAAGTATACTGTTGACCCCTTATTAATTAAGCTTAAATTCTTAACCTTACCTAGATCTACCATCAGAAGACGAGTGAGGGCTGTGTAGAAGGTTGTTCGGCACCTGAAGTCACTGAGACTGTAACTGTCACTGATGCCAAGAAAGGGGAAGTGTTCACTCTGATGAAAGCAAGAGAGCATCCAAAGTTACTAAGCTTTACCTAAACTACCCGGAAAACTCTAGTCATTAATTAAAGGAAATAAGACTCACCGTGTGATTTTTTAACATGAATTTCACGGCATCTATCTTCACAAGTTTTTTTAAAAGGATATAGGTAATAGAAGTTAAGGAATCTGGGGAAATACAATTGTCTTACCAGTAAGTAATAGATCACAAAATGACACTGAACTATAATGGCATCAGTTTCTATTTAGGAAGAACAAATATTTCTTCTAAAGAGTATTATTCCTATAGAAATGCCTTCCATTCTGTTAAGAATGATAATCCATTATTAACCAGTGCAATTACTTTTCCTATCTTACACATTTTCTAGTTATGGAAAGGGAGAATGACTTTTATAATTAAGACAAAAAGTTTTTTACTATTAAAGCCTTGAGAGTGGAAAATTAAAACTGACCCTTTTTACATTTTGGGTGTAACATGGAACTTCTTTTCACTTAATATTATTTCATAAAAAATAATTATGAAAGACCCATAATAGGCTATCAAGGAAGAGAAAATTATTCAATTCTAAGAAACATGAGCTCAGTTAGTAGAAATCTAAGGAAGTTCTGCTTTAGATGAAGAAAATCAGAATACAATTAGGAGGATGTAGCAGATTGCATGTCCTCAAGTATTGAAGGCCAGGTTTAAAGGACCTAATATTTCTCAAGTGCCTACTAGGTGTAAGGCATTTTATATTTGTTAACCCACCAAATCTTCATAATTACATTGTTAAATATTACTTATTATGTCTAACCTGTGGATAAGAAAACAGAAGCTCAGAGAAATTAGGTTACTTGCCCAAGATTACACATCTGTGGACTGAGGGTGCTGACATTTGACCTGAGGTTTGATTACAAAGGCTGTGTTCTTTCTACTGTACCACATTATCACCTGAACAGTTCAACTCAGAATGAGAATAGAGTTGAAAAGTCACAAACACGATCACAAAGCCTAAATAATTTCTGGTTAATGCCGTCATCAAAGAAGGGCTGAAGTGGGTTCTAAGAACATCTATTCAGGACACAGACACCCTCTGCTCTTACTTAGGGTTTACCGTAAGTGTCTTCTAGTCATGTGTCTCCTACTCTAGCTAGGGCACCTCTTGGGCATTCCCTACATACTTACTCACACCTTTCTTCAAGCCGTAATAATCTTACATGGTCCCATTTATGTCCCAATGAAAACACTGGCTCTTTTCCTTCACATCATTCCCAAATGCAGATGTATATTAACTCTGCACAGTGGGGCTGATAAGCCTAATTTAAAACTTTAGGCGCTCAGGTGTGGGTGTAAAAGACTAGAAAATGCACTGGAACAAAAGTTTGGAAACCTGGGCTTTCAGCTTGACTACACCATTCGATCAGCAGGATGACAGTCTGAGTACTATGCTCAGCGACTCTTAGCCTTAGTTTTCCTCTTCAACAAATGAGGATATACCCAAGCTATCTTGGGTTGTGAGGACGGTTGTAAGGATCAGATGATGCAAATGTCTTTGCTAAATGTAAATCAGAGAGAAGATACAAAGAAGCAGAGAATGAACCTTTACAGAGTGCTTACTACTTGCAAGGTTAATTCTCACAATCCCATGAGACAGATTCTATTTTTCAAATGAGGAAACAAACTCAAACAATGAAATAAAACTTTCCAAAAGCCAGGCAATTAGAATGATTTACATTCAAGCCCCTCTGACTCTAAGGCAACCCATTCCAGTTGCATATTAAGCAACTGTATAGTCTGCTTATCTGTATATTATACTGTAAACTTTCTAAGGGCAGTGGCCGCATGTATGCATTTTCCTCAGTACATCGCTCTCAGTGGGTGCTCGATGCACTATGTGTTTCTGGAAGGTTGAAACAAGATCAGGGCTGATAGGTAGCAAGTCCTTCCCTGCTTTCAAAGATGCAGATTTGATGATTTTTTCCAGTGTAAATCACTGAGTAGAAGAACTGCCACTCAAACTTCACTCGGTTAAACAGGGGTGGGGATCAATAAGCTAAGAAATATCTTAAGTAATTACCAAATACAATTCGCTTACAATTGCGAAGTTAAAAGTGACAGGGTCTGTGGGTAATAAGAATGCTGCCATTAATAGGAATCTTCCTGTCAGTGCTGCTAATAAACAGCAAGTCATGTTTTGACAACAGAATATTTATGGTAGCAATAAACAGAACATTCACAGGAAGAATCTCATATGCCAAAGACACACTTTCTGCAGAACTGCATCCGTGCACTTTGTACCAAGGCCAGCCTCACGGCCTTTTAATTACCTTCTAAAGAAAAAAAAAAAAGGTTAAGAGTGAATTTTTAAACTTTTTCAATAAAGAAAAAAATGAGTGTTCATCTGAATATTTATATTCCCCTATAGGAATTCAATTCAAAGCTAGTTATGGTCCTTAAGAGGATCTGTAATTTTTTAAAAAAGGTAAATAGATACATCATCATTATAATCTTCATTCTTCTCTAAGAGACTAGGGTTCTTGTAAGTTGCACCATTTTAGTTGGGTGGCAGTACTAGGTTAGATTTCAGAGGCCTGTTGACAACAGTTTATAACAGTACACGTGGTAATGGTGGTTAACAGTAACAACAGTAGTAGAAGTCCAGTAGAGTTAGAGAACTTAATAAAGGTCTCACATGGAACTTATAAATGGTAGAGCCAAGATTCAAATCCAAAGGTCAAAGGTCTGTGTGAAAGTATAAGCTCTTTTCACTAGGCTATCTCATATCCATTTAATCTTAAAGATGCCAAATGATTCTACAGAGATCACTAGCTTCTTGAGATACAACTGAAACTGGAACTAAGTCCCAGAAGCGACAGGGAAACTGTTCTTTTAGGAGGCATCAACTCATAAGTGAGCCTTCATCACATCCAGGACTGAGCAAACTCCATAACCTGGCTGATACTAACTTACAAACAAAATGCTCATAAAATTTCTGTCTATATCCATGTTGTTATGAAACCACTGACGAAGGTGAAGATGGCCTTACTGATACTTAGCAATGACAAATGGAGAAAGGCAAGAAAAAGTTGAAAGCATGGTGTATCTTAGAGATGGCCAAAATTTTGAAAATCTGCATCCTTTGAAAAGAAGGATAACCAAATTGAGAATGCCCTGGTTTCTTAAGTTACAGGTACCACACACTTCAGCAGCTAAGGGGCACAGGAGCACCAAGTATGACTTCAATTCATGCTATCAAGTCTTTACTGAGCAACACCATATTTCATCAATCCTAAAACACCACTGATTATAAAAAACATCCTTATTATATGAGCTACTATGAAAGAAAAAGTATTTTAAAGTATCATTAACTATAAAACATTTTATTTACAGAAGTGTTAAAATGTGACAAAATTTGTTTCAGAATCAAAGAAGTAGTGTATTAGATGCATGATATTCACTAAGCACAAGAGGGTGGATAATGGTATTGACCTAGGCAATTATGTAAAAGCCATACATATTTACAAATATTACAGATAGAATTAGATCCTGATGATAGAAGAAAGTTCACAGATAAGAAAACTACCTGTTGGAAATTACTGTAGGTAATATAGTATAAATATACTGTAGGTATATAGTATAATTACTGAAATATTAGTTTAGTTATTTCAAAAGTAGAATTATGCTCATGAACCCTACTAGACTAAAAAAATCCAAACAGGTATAACCAAAATGAAACATCTTAAGGGATACTAATAACTACTTATAAGGACTAAGAGTTAAGGTTTAGTATCTCAGTAGGAGAGGTAACAGTATGTTCAAAAGGCCTGCTATGTGATGAAGTTTTGAAACTATAGAGAAAGGAAACAAGAGTCCTAATCCCTAATAATTTACAACTTAATAGTAGAGAGGACTAGCCAATACTAGGCTATATTATATTCATCACCAGAAATATAGATAAGAACTAGGTGTCCAAGAACATTAAGAAAAAGAAAAGGAACGAAAATGAAGTATTTAGTAGCACCTACTATGTCACTGGATCAGTAGAACCAGGTGCTTTATTATTGTAAGATGACATAGATATATTGTTATGTATTTATTATCTTATCTAATCCTTACAAAATCCTAAGAGATAGGTAATATTCCCTTTCTACAGATGAAGAAACTGAGTCTCAGAGAAATTAAATGACTCATTCATGTTCTTTCAGTTAACATAGTGACTAAGGATTATAACTACTTCAGGATGGCTCTACCAAGTTTTTAGCTAAACCTGAAAATTAAAAGAGACCTAAGTGAGTTACAATGGATCAAATGAAGAGAATAGCACATGTGGTAATTCAGTGAAAGATAATGAAGGGTGTCAAGGGGAAGGCAAAAATAAATTTCCTTGGCCCAAGTATAAAGTAGAAATTGTGGTTGAGTGGTAGATCAGGAAATTAGTTATGGGAACTCAATAAATCAAGTACCATTAAAGAACTCAAGTTTAAATCGATAATTTTACTTTGACCCAAGAAGCAAGTGGAAGTGACTCTGGGCTTTTGGGAAGAAAAATGATCAGATCAAAACAATACTCGAGGAAGGTAATCCTGTGAAGCAAGAATATATAAAGAACTGAGAGAAGGCCTGCATAAGTGGGCTACAGAAGAGGAGTAGCAGATTCTCACCCTTGATGCCAGCACAAAAACAAACAAATAGAGCAGCTAAATTACGAGATGACTTTTCCAAAGATGATAGAGACAGCAAACAAAGAAATAAATCAACATTTCTTTTGATGAGAAATGTTAATAGAAGTATGCCTGAGGGATGTAGCTGAAACTAGTTTTATTTAACATTCTGAAAACCATCTGGAGATGGTGATATTCGCTGAAATAAAGCAATACATTTTAATACTGTTTCACAAAAGCAGAATTACTACGGTTTATTACTAAATATTTCCTGTAACAGACATACCCAATTTTACTTCCATCCTTCACCCTGATTTCATTCTAGACCCTTGTTTCATCTTTCATCCTTTAGTCTTTCCTGACCCTCCACCTCATTCAGGATTCACCAAATCCTGGTGTACAGGAACTATGGGAGATAGTCCCAGTCTTAGAGCGTTAGTCTGAAGCCAAATGGAAGTAATTCTTTCTTTAACAGATAACCTGAGCCAGCTTCATGGGCGTCCAGACTATGCACTTGCACAGGGGCCGCTGCTTATAAAGGCCTCTGCTTGGGTCAATGCTCTGCTGATGAGGACTTGAAATTCTTAATCATTTATGAACAAGGCACCCCACATTTTCACTTCGTACTGGGACCCGTGAATTATGTATGTGGTCTTGCAATAACATGATGAAGTTATTAATTCTAAGAATTGCTTAAGTTAACATTATCAATAGGGTAAAGTGAGTTTGGATAAATTCATGAATTTATGTAGAACCCTTTAATGGGGTCTGTTGTTTAAAAGCTAAAGATATTGTGGGTTTTCTCAAACCTTTGAGGATGATGTAATAAGGGCAGCTACCAACAGAGGGCCTAACAGAAAATGAAATTTCCTTTCTCATTATTATCTATCTGAAACCCAGAGACATGTAAATGCTATAAATTTTAGTAAACAATGAATTGCAGTAGAAATATTGATCAATTATTTTTCAAAGGAAGAAAAATTTGAAGTAATGATTAATAAACAAACAGAATTTTGGATGAAATGTGACACTTCTCTCCCTCTTTCTCAGCATGTAAAATAAGTAAGTTTATTTGATAGCTCTGTATGACCCTTATTCTTGCTCCAGTTTTCCTGGCAGCTTCCTTGTCCTAATCACTTAAACAATCTTACTCCTTTCCCAATTAGATAGAAACTAGAATTTATGACTGGAAATCATTTCAAAGCAGGAAAAAGATCCCCAGGTATTAAAACTAACTGTGGAGGGCTGCCCCAGGACAGAGTCATTTCAACTCTGTGCCTGTTAGAGAAAGCTATTTAGACTCTGGAATTCTTGAAATTTAGTCTTGGAAATTTAAAATGCTTGCTAAATGTATCATATATGCCACATGTAATGAATCTGTCGGGAAAACAAACTTTCTCTCAAAAAGGCCACTAGATTTTAAAATTACAATAATCTTACCAATTTAGAAAGCTTCAAATTTACCAACAGAAACCTTGGGGTGAATGCAACAAGGGCTTTCCAGTTAAAATCTGGGGACTTAACATAATGGTATCCTCCTCACACACATTATTCTTTGGAAAACTAGACTATTTCTAAAAACATCAAGTCCGCCTTTTCCAAGTGAAGACGAATACCCTTAGAGAAGAGCTTGTAGGAGAAATACCCGACTTTTCTGTTTAGGACATTCAGTTCTATTTTCTGATTAACTTAAGGCAGAAGTCCTCAAAGTATGGTCCTTGAGCCACCAGCATCACCTGGAGTTGATGAAAATGCAAATTCTCAGGCCTCAGTCTGACCCCTCCTAAAACAGAAACTCTAGGGGTGGGGGTGGGGTCCAGGAATTTGTATTTTAACAAGAACTCCAGTGATTCTGATTATCACTAAGGTTTGAGACAGTAACCATCAGGGCCCGGTTACCATTCCAGGTTACTCTGCCTTAGGCAAGTAAACACAAGGCTTTTTAGCGCTTCTTAAAAATGAGGATCTTTTGTGATTTCAATTTCCAAACAACCAGTCAGATACAAGACCACCAAAGTTCAGAGAAGGGCTGTGAGGACCATAAATAATGAGTAAGATTCACTCTGAAGAAGATAAAAATAGAGAAAACAAAAAAAATAAGTATTTGAAGACATGCATTATAAAAGTAATAAGGAACATTTAAAAATTTTATAGTAAGATAACATGCTTTTCATTTATTTGTTACTAGTATTTTAAATATAAATATTTTGAATATTACTATATAAACATACTTCCATTTATAGAGGCCAAATGGTGATGATTTTTATCTTGCATAACTGTTTCTATTGCTGAAGAGTGTCACCTTATTTTTAACACAGAAATAATGTATTGCTTTAAAATCAGGATTTAAAAACACATTACAATAAAGAAATCGATTAGAAACAACAAAACATGCATTAAGTAACCAGCAACTGCACTGAAATAGATACACCACTCACATATTCCATTATGTAAATGAATTCAAAGATATTTCATGACTGATCAGCTAGAAGGGACATAATGATTTATAATTCAAATAACTGAGCAGTGAAATCAAATTGAGTTAATATATATTTCTAAATATGCAAACCTGAAATAATTGTTTAAAAATATAAATCAATGTACCCAAGTTGAAATTATGCCTATCCCTTGGTTTAAAACGCTAGCTTTTAAACTTTTATCTAATAAGCTTTCTGAAAATACGATTCTTTTATTAACTTCAAAAAAGGAGTGCTCAAAAGCAGTAAGTGGCTTGTAAGATAAATGGTTATAATCTCAGGATTAAAGATTATATAAAAGGTATAAGTGATAGGAAAGGATCTTTAATAGCAGATACAAATAAATTAGGCATTATGTAAATCATACAAAAAACAATACAAATCAAATTAATTTTATATTAGATTTCAATTTCAACCTAAAAAATAGGGGAAATCTAAACATAGATATGTGCTATAAAATAATATAGGCTTCTTTCCAGATAATATGTTCTCAAAGTAATACATTGTGAAAAGGCCAGAGTTTGCAATACTAGGAAGTACTTATAAACCACTTCATATGTTAGAAATAAAGAGTATTTCAGCATTATTGTTAAAAAAAAAATACAGGTTGAGTTTTTTTTTTAATAAGAAAAAATACATATCTTAAAAAGCCAAAATGACCACTGGAATTGGGTTGTACATCACTTTCCAGTAAAAAGGAAAAACAGCCTGGACAGGTGTAATTTATCATTTTTCTGATTTAATATCAAAGAAATATATTAAAATAATAAAAAGAATCCTGAAATCCTCAAAATTTGTAGTGATAAATAGCCCTCCCTGTCTTTATTGCATTATACCTACTAACAGAAATATTGCATGGTGGATTTTGCCAGACAAGGACGATTATTTTCCAATAAAAAGTTGCATATTAAATTCCAGCACAAAAGTGGGTGTCTAATACTTCGGAAATCTTTTATGGTTTGCCAAGGAACACAATTTTAAACTTAACTAATATAAACATATTCTTGGAGTGAACCTACATTAAAGGTTTCCATCCAATGCCACCCATTTTCAGAATGCTGTCCTCATGCTAAAATATCAGCTAATCTTAGTGGTTACCTAAACCAACACTTATTTTTCACAACCCCTACATATTTGATAGCTAACATATAAAAGACAATCGACATACTTCTCTCGCATTGGTAGAAACATTATAATAGTATCAACTATAATCTAATAAGAAAGGATGATTCTGGTTTTAGATTTTAAAAATCTGCTAAAGAGAAATCTAAACATTTAATGTGTAACGGGAAATCTTATTTTAGAGCAAATAAGATGTTGATTTGGTAGAGGAAATAATCAAAGAAGAGGTCAAAAACCTTGTAATTCCCTTTCTATTACTCCTTTGTGCCTCTTAACTAGTGAAAATAATATTTGTTTCAACTGAAGAACACTGAAGAAATACTGATTCTTAGGAATTCAGTTTTTATAAAATAATATTTTTGGAACATTTTGACTTTCTTAAAATTAGTTACATGTTTTTTTAAAACAAGAACGTCCTGACAATTATGAAAAATTACGGATTAAAACATGTGGCTTGCATACTTTCTTATATATCCATTTATAAGCCTGGATGGGTATAAACATTAACTTTAACTAGTTAGAAATCTATATATCCATATAAATTCAATTGTGACTCTGAATAAAATTTTCACATTATATAGCTAGTATAAATCTTTCAAAATTATGCATTTACAGATAAGGCTAAATGAAAGGCTTTTTATTAAAAAAATAAAAAAACACTTGAAAAATTATAAATAAGGAAAATATCTGGCCAACAGAATGCACTTGTTAGGTTGTTTATGTACATTATCAGATATAGTAAAAAGGATATCCAACAGAAAGGTCATTTAGGAACTGAAGAGTCCTTGAAATGACAGGCTCACATCTTCCCCAGTATTTAAGGTTTGTAACACTAAATATGAAAAAAAAGTTTTTAATTATAATGAAGGTATTTGTTTGTGTAGGGAGAACATGGAAATACACATACACTCATGTCAGTTAAATGACCTAAATCACAAATATCTCATAAAGTGGGTTTAAATATCAATGGAACATTTTCTATTCTTTTCATAGCATATTCAAAATTATATACAAGCAATGAACACTGCTCTCCAAATGGTGTATTATTCTATAAATTTAGTTTTGTAAATTAAAAAGTTGCCTAAATGTTTCACAGAAGAAACATTAAGTTTGTATCCAAAATAAACATAGTAGGGAGTGACAACAGGATTTACAAAGGAAGTCAAACAGAGACTCACAGTTACTGCCAAGAAGTGGACCATCAAACTTGTGGTTCCAAAACTCACTTCCTATGATCATGATTGTTTATCTAGCTTTGTTCTCTGCAAGTAAGACAGTGCTACCTATCTGTTACACAGATGAAGAAAGATGTCAAGTGGAGGCATAGAAGTTTAGGCTAGGTGTACAAAGTTATGTCTATGACCAGAAACTAGTTAATTTTGCTAATATTCTAAGGATAATTTAAGGACAGTTTCCATGAATATGTCTCTGATAGCCATAGGTTTCTACTGGAATCAATGAATGCCCTGTCTGAAGGCAACCAAATCTCTCTCAATGATTCCAATTTGCAATAATCTCTTGAGTTGGTCTTTAAAACTGAGTATTTTCTTTTTAATTAAAAAAGGCAGTCCAATTGAACTGAAGAGTCAAAGTCTGTAAACTTTTCAAAACCATGTTTTGATACTGCATACTGCAGTAGTACAGATACCTTGAAAAATAACGTATTTTGGATGGTGAATTTTAAATACGTGAAATTAAGTTTCAGATAAGAACAATGCTACCGTTCTAAGAATTAAAGCATAATTTAAAAAGTCTCTTATTAAAAATTAATATTTCTGGAGAAATTTAAGCACAGTAAAAAGGTCAAAGCAACACAATAACAGAAAAATCAAAGAACCAAAGCAGGAACTCACATTTTCGTCATGAATGTTTCTAGAACATGGTTGTCATCTGTTATTCCTAAGACTTCTGACATACGGGCATATACCTGCATGAAAACATTTAATTGTTAAAAACTTTATCATTAACATATATTTTCAAAAGACTATTCAAATTGAACAAATGTAAAGATTTAATGCATTGCTGCATCCACAGTGATGTAGGGAACGAATGGGGAGAACAAATTAAGAATTTAAAAAAATTTTTATAATTTAAAAATTTACCCTCCTCTTTCTCTTCCAGGAAGCACCTCCCTTATTTTGAAATATATACATACCCACATAAACCCACATTTACATACTCATTTTATTCCCAGCATACCCCATAACTTTTGTTTTTTTCTCAAAGTGGTAATAAAGCACCCCTTTCTCAAAGGCAGCTATATGTACGTAAAGGGCTGGAAAGTGGAGTGCCTCAATAAAAGATTCCAACATTTAAAAAATTTCCATCTCTTCCAGATTTTAGCAAGCCATCAAATAATTCAGGATTATGTTAGGCAGCTATAAAAATAAGGATTTCAAAAATAAGAGGAAGTTAAAGAATTTATAGAAATTCTCCTCAAGTATCTCAGTAAGCTCCCCCAAATATACAGATAGGTCTTACTTTCCATGCTGAAACTGAAATCCCAGGCTCAGGGATTCTCTGCTGAATACATCAGGGTCTGGGAATCCACTAAGCTTCCCATTAGGGAGTGATGGTTGCAGAGTTTGGGGTGTAACATTTCAGTTCCAACCTAAGCCGCATTGAGCTTATAAACACATATCCCACTACAAGTGGGAAAATACCACTGGCAGCCAATTGAATATTCCCTCTAATAGCCTGGCAAAGCTGAGAGGTGGGTTGACACCTTCATACTCCCTGATGCTCTGGTATGATTCCAGGTTATCTCTGCCAGACACCAGCTGTATGGGATTTCTCTTCTCTGATTTGACTCCTTGTGATTGTGTTCTCTTACTCTCTCCTGATCTGACTATTTCCTATGGTATGGCAACTTAGCTTTCACTCCCTCTGCCTTTTGTTTTTCATATGTAAACACTACCTTGATATAATGTCATAGGTTGTGAAGGTGAGATAAAAATCACAGGACACCACAAATCATCCAGAGTTACATGGTGATACAGGGGAGGAAAGCTGTTCATTGCAGAGATCTCATGTTTGGATTTTAAACACTATTCAACCAGAAGCTTGTGTTCCAGGCTTTTGACTTAAGTCCTACGACCAGGAGCTCCTCAGGCCAGTAGAGTGAATCAGAGAGAGGTAGAAAGAGAGGGGAAGGAAGGGGCAGGCGAAAGAAGGGGCAGAAGGGTAGAGGGGAGAAGCTGGGGGAGAGAGAAAGGAAGATTGAGATTCAAATTCCTGTTGCTTCTCCTGCTAACTTCTGAGCCCTAATAGAAAAGCATTTCAATTCCAGTATCTGTGACTTGGCTCATGAGAGTAGGCCTTCATCTCTTGTAAGATCAAAGCTATCACTGTTTTTGTAAGATGTCTGCTGAGAAGAGGGAGCTAGGGAGAAAGAACCTAGGGAAGTTAGTTAACACCAAATCCTCAATCATCAGAAACCTTTAAGCCCATAGAAGGCTCAAAGGAAGAATGGTTGTAAAAAGGGAAGTTTCCCTTATCTCAACATGATCCAAAAGCTCTCTCATGAATGGGAGTAAGTCGGGCCCCTTTGAAAATCTGATATTGATATGACTATGGCACACAAGGCCCTTCACAACTTGGCCCCAGCCTACCTCCTCATCTATCATTTCCCTCAACCTGAAGCCACAATGAAATACTCATGAAATACTGAGGCTTCTCATGCAATTACAGATCTCTATGAGTTCATGTGCTGTTCATTTTTCCTGAATCAGCCTTCTTCCTCCTCTTCCCCTGATTCTCATTCAAAAGTCATCTCTGAAGCTTCCTTCCATTTCCAGGTAGGGTAAGTTGCGCTCTCCTTTACGTTCCTATAGCGTCTGGTCCATTCCTCTAGCGTGGTGCTTTTCACATTGTAATTGTTTGGGTGTCCATCTCCCCTCCTACACTGTATTTTTGTAAAATAAAATTTTACACTTTCAAGACTTTTCAAATGCTATTTTTTATGGCAAAGATCAAATTAATCTAATTTTGATTTTGCCCATGCCACAATGAATAATAGAAATGTAACAAAAATGTGATATTAAACATTAAGACATTTAAACATATTAAAAATATTTTTTAAATTGATAGTCCCTGCAAGGAAGTTTTCTGTTGTGTCTCTGGCATTCAAGAAAGAAGGAATCTAAGCAGGCAGGTCTGTTGTGCTCTGCTGTCAAAACAGCTTCTCAAAGCATCAGATTTGACCCAATACGATACTGGAAAAAACAGTCAACATTGACACATGGCAGTGCTTTAATCCACAATTATCCTTGTAACTTGCACCATTCCTTTTATCATCCATTAGCTTTGATTCCCATTATCCCATCTAGAACTGTATCAACGCTTTTGTCCCTAGGGATTTCTCTCCACTACTAGGATCTGACAGCCAAGCTTGAGTACTAAACAGGATCATTACCTCTTAAATCCACTTATCTGATCTACTGAATAGTAAATTGAAAAGCTCATTAAGAGCAACAATCTGATTTGTTTTCACGTGTGACAGGGTCATTTAAAATCAAGGTATGATTACTGCATTTCTTTTAAAAGACCATCTCACGTTTTCCAAGGCACCTTATCATTCAGAGAGCATGCAGATAATATGAAAATGACTTCGAACATTTGAAATGTAGTTATACCATAGATACACATAATTTGGGGGTGAGGACTAATCTGTCCAGTGAGGAAACATCTATAAGGTTATTTATCATAAAGCACAAGTCAATGAAAGTTTTCTACAGAAAAAATTCTTACACAATATTTAGGGGTTTTCAACATTTTCTAAAAATTCTATCACTTCACCAAAAATAATTTTTATGACAGCAAGAAACTACATCACAATACATACTCATTTTAGGGAAAGATACAGGAGTTGGCGTAGGAATGCAAGAAAAGGAAAAAAGTTCACTTTCAATTCATAGGTTTCTAATCTTTTATTTCATAATCAATTAAGATCATTTGATCATAGTGAAAAATAAGCAAAAATCTAAGAAATAAGAGACTAATAAGCCCATTTGTGTTATCCTTCTCTGAAGGATACAATGAAGTTGAATAAATCGTTATGCTTTTGGTTATGTGTTTCACATAACCTAGTTTTTGCCTGTCAGCCTGTGCCTTCCTCCCTTTCTTCTTCTTCTTTTCTTTTTTTTTTAATATGCCTGCCCTTCTCTGTTAGACTACAAACTCCCTGAGGGTGGAGATGATGCTCTGTCTTTTATCTCCCATGCCTAATACTCAATAAATGTTTGTTAAATGAATAACAAGAATGTAATGTTAAAATGTGTATTTTGGCTGATTCCATTTCATTCATAATTTTGTAACAAAAGGAAAACAACCAGTAAGACATGTGTTCTTTTTACAAAGAATTTTTTTCCTGTAAAGATAATATATTCCAAATTCTACTTACTCAGGTGACCACTGGTAAAGTTTTGTTATTTAAAAAGATACAGTTCTTTAAAATTATTATTATTTTTTAATTGAAGTACAGTTGATTTACAATGTTGTGTTAGTTTCAGGTATACAGCAAAGTGATTCAGTTATACATATCTATCTATCTATATATCTATTCTTTTTCAGATTCTTTTCCATTATAGATTATTACAAGATATTGAATATAGTTCCCTGTGCTGTACAGTAGGTCCTTGTTGTTTATCTATTTTATATATAAAAATATGTAGTTTCAATGCTTAAATATTTCTGGAAGAAGCTCTCCCTGTAGATTCAGTAAGAGGAGCTCTCTCTCCTCCTTTGGATACTCAGAGCATCCATTGTTGCTGGCCTATTAGTGGCACTCCTCATGTAATAGAATATTATCTTGTTGTAGTACTAATTTTCTATGTTTATATGTGTTTCCTCCATTACTTCAAGCACGTGCTGCCTGATGGCAGGGACATGTCTATTTCTCTTTTCATCTCCAGAAGTACTCAGAAGCTATCTCGATAAACTTAGCAACATACAAAAAGCACAGGTTTTGGTCCCAAAGATAACTGGATTTGAATTCTGCCACTAACTAGGTGTTACTTAAAGTCTCTGAATCTTGGTTTCCTATCTGAAAAACAGGAATAATAATAAAACCTACCTTATGGGCTTTTGGGAACATTAAATGATGATACCTAACACAGAACCTGACATTTAGCAGCTACTCAACAAATTCTGCTTCCCTTCCTACCCCCTTTCATGGACCCTTTCTAATAGTAGGTGCTAGTATTGTCAGCTACTACCTTTCCAAGAGAAAGCTCATTACATAAAAAATAACAGAAGGGTAAGAAAGGGCTTACCTTGAAGACTTTCACACAGAAAAAAGGTTAAAACAAACAAAACCCTAACTTTGTATTAACTTTGAAATCTTGCTAATCATGGTCAGAAATGGCATTTGTTAAAGGCATAAAGCTTCAAAATTTCATGATACAAAACCAAATTCTTTCTACTTCTAAATAGTTATTGTCTTAGAAGGCAGAAAAAAGTACCCATTTTAGCCAGTCATCCATCTCTCTGGCTCTTGAAATACAGGAAGTCATTAGAAATGTAAGAAATTATCATCAGTACAGACATAAGAAGGCATGCTCCTAAAAAACTGTCTTAATATGTTTTCTTATCTCTAGTCGTTCTACTGTGCAGCTTCTTTTAAACTTCAGAAAAGAGTATTTGGATATGTATATAACACTTCAGTGACCCACTTATGTTCTTTAACTTCTAAACCAGTCAAGTGACAAATAATGTCTGAGCATATGCAGGTAGTTGAAATGATCTTATATCTGGTTTTTAAAAAAAGAAGCCAGACAAGATAAGAAAACCAGACAAGGGAATACACATACAAACAGCAATAAGGTTTTGAGCTGTAAATTTAATTTAATAAAGAATAAAAGCATGTGCTGTGATAATTTTTTAAATTGCTTTCTTTTTCCAATCCTAATCCTTGGTCTTGGGTATCCGCAGTGTTGTCTCTAACATTCTGGTTATAACTTTGAAGAAACTAATTATGTCAATCCTTAAGTTTGAAGTAGATTACAGAACTGGGAAACCCAGAATATTAGTTCCTAAAGGTTGTATGGATATATAATGACAGTCACAGAAATTCAATAACAGCCCTCTATGAAATGTACTCAAAAGCACCGCATGAAACAAATTAAAAAGAACAATGAATCTCTCATTGTGTGCAAATAAGAAAATAAGAGAAAACACTGGTTCTATAGGTTTTCATAAGAGTTGTTATAATGAATTAAGATTTTGGATAATGAATCTTCAGAAAATTACAATAAGTTAATACCCTTAGGCCTTCTATAAATGTTTAGGATGTTATAACTTCTCGAAGAGCTTTTATAAGCAGGCTCAGTGCAGAAAATTAGCAGTGCTGTGGAAATCAACAACAAAGTATTTTGCCATCAGATGATATACTTTCCTGAACCAATTTAGTGTAACAAAATTCACATCCAATAATACAAAGTTGATACCATAAAAATTTTAAAAACTCAACAATTATGAATTTTAAAGCACTGTTTTAATCTATTGAAATGACTTAAAAATCAAGATTTTTATTTTTTTGAATTTTATTTATTTTTTTATACAGCAGGTTCTCATTAGTTATCCATTTTATACATATTAGTGTATACATGTCAATCCCAATCTCCCAATTCATCCCATCACCACCATGACCCGCCCCCCCACCACTTTCCCCCCTTGGTGTCAAGATTTTTAACTGAATGTAATTTAGTAAAACAAGACCTGTCACTGGAAAGCATTCAATATAATAAAAGCATTAATGTTCCTTAGGAAAAGAATTTTGGAACGGAGTGTGAACTCACTTATTATGAGTAAGAAACCAATTTCCATATTTTTGTCTTAGGCTTCAAGTGCCCTTGAAGCCAATGCAGTGCTCTCTACATGAGATCCATAAAAGAGAAAGGGAGGGGAGGGAGGAAAAGGAAAGGTGTAAGAGGAAACTAACAGAGCATTTAATGACTTGGATCTAAACAGTTTGGAACTAAAGATATTGAGCTCTCTCATTAACGTCTGAAGCAGAATAAAAAAAAAATAAAATGATCGTCACAATTAACTTGTGACCACATCAAGAGAATTAATAGTACAGACATCATTGCTGCATATTAAATACATAAACTTTGTGATAATGAATAGATCCACATTAATCTTGGCTGACTGATTTTTCCATATCATTTAAAATAACATCCCAAAATACAGGACCAAAATTAGGTAAAAAAATCTTTTGCTAAAATTTAATTTTAAGACCATAATTTACTTTGGAAACCAAGCAGTAAAAGGTTAGGAATCTGCCTGCCTCATTCAGTGGAATACAGAATGACATCTGATAAAGAAAAGCTGGCTATGGAGATATAAAATAAATATGAATGCTAAGTATTTATTTCAATTAGAATATCTGAACCTACCATCTGTGGTGGCCATCTTGCTAAGGGGACATGTACCTAACAAATCTCTTAAGAGGCGTTCCCAATCTGCTTGAATAAGCTATTGTATAAGAAAACTTGGAGCGACCACTTTGGCCTCACATTTCCTTCGCTCCACATCCTGTGGCACAAAGCATGAACTCAGCAGGCTGGGGTACAGGGCTGCCTGCTGCCTTGTGATAATCCCCTCTCCCAGTAGGGGCCTCCACTGATGCATGGCTAAGAACATGCTTCCTCTTTTGCTTGCACCCCAGTGGGGTTTCCATTCCTCACTTGGGCCCAAATCCAGACTGCTAAGGAAGGGCTCCAGATGCCGCCAGAGACATTTTTGGATTAGTTTCTAAACAATCATTTATTAGAAAGAGGAGTACAGGTACAGTGTGAAAACCAGCAATACTGGTAATTTTGGAGAGATTCTTTCCCTCCTGCCCCGACCAGATCTAAGGTCTAACTACCACCTGTTCAACAGAAGCTGGCTGTTTGCCCCATTTTCCTTCAGGGAGCCACTGACTAAGGATCTCCACCAGCATGAACCTAATGTCTCCCGACAGGCCTTCACTAGCCAAGAGGGACCTGGGTCGAGAGCACCAGTTATTGGTCACAGGATACACAGTCCATAGAAAGACTCCTGTGGTGCAACCAGCTGAAAGCCAACTAGAGAAGACGGGGAGTGTACATTTGTCCTGACACAGCTTTGTTCCCGCTGGCTGCCAGTTCACTCCATATCTGGGGCCAAGCTTCTGTTAAACTAGTCTTCAGGGGCTAAAGCCATGGTAAAGTCTTGGGTAAATATATTATCTTTCCAAGCTCATACAATAAGAAGCGAACCATGGCTATGGCACAGGACTACTGGAAGAAGGTGTGATTAATTTCGGTAGAAGGTTTTGAGATCATGGTTTGAAGGGGCATTTCAGGCATTTGATTCATAATTCTTTGCAACAGCAAATTCATAAGATGACATGATTACATTTTGGAGCAAAGAATTGATGCTGGATGAAGTTTGTGAGAGAGTGATGGTAGAGGTGGGGAACTGGGAAGTAAAAGATTTTGTTTAATCCTTTACACCTCTCAAAGGTGTCTGCCAGAAACGTATTCTGGCACAAGAGATACATGTGCTCTAGATACTGTTCAATAACAGATGCTATTCATTGTAGCCAAATACAACTTTCTGCTTTCAGGTATGAATAACTGGTTAGAATTGGCCACTTCAGAAACGTTATAATCAAGAAACCTAGGCTGCTTTCATACTATGCAATCACACTGAACAGAGGCTTCGCCGTTAATACTATCGAACGTTAGCTGACTATAGAACATTTCGTTATAAAACATGCACACTGTAGGATTCCACAGTGCATAAAAAAGGGAATCAAGAAAAATGCACCCCTACACTTATCACTGTGCACGCGCCTGTTTTAATAATAAGAATCTCGGGCTGTGGTGAGACAAGCATAAAGACTGGTGATCCACCACAATAACCAGCAGCTCAACTCACCTGAACTATTTTCCAAGCCTTCTTTGGAACTCTGGACACATCACTCCTCAGGCGTACAACCTAAAAAGCACAGAGTTTAGGGACCTGCCACCTGGTGTCGGGGATAAGGGAAGAGCAGAAGTCCTTCCCAACTTCCGATACAGGGAGAATGTGGCTCAGGATCTTTGTGGTTGTCACTTAAAATATTCATGGGACTTTGATTTTATTCTGGAGGCTAGGATCATAGGCAGAGTGAAGTGCTGTTCGAAGCCTGGATGTGGTTATATGGATTACAATGGGTTTGCTTCCATGAAATAATTCAAGAAACCAGTTACTAAAGGTAGCCCTGAAAAAGAACAAATTATAAATAACACCTAACAGAACTATTTTTAAGAATCTCTTAATACTGCTGTTTCCCATGAGGCACTCTAATTATGCAAATGTGGCAACTGGGGCTAATGATATAAGTAGGCCAAGTCAACTTCTGAAGGGTAAAAGTATATGTTCAATAAATGAAACGCATTTCTGTAGTCACTCAGAAAGTTAAGCAAATCACATTGAGTCTTCCACCACTTAATCTAACTCTTGCACACACACTCTGCCTCCACCTGCCTCTCTGAAACACCTCCCATTTCCTACATCCAAAACAACTGCTGTACCTTCCTCCTATGAGCCACTCAACTCTCTATCCCTTTAGGAAGGACAACCTGACAAAAAGAGTAAAGGAATAATGGCCCATGGAATGAGAAAAGGGCTGCCAATGACATTGTGCATATTTTTACTATTCTGTCAAATCTGCTATTTTCATTATATTCTCAAACTTTACTCAAAAACGTTGATCCTATAGTCCTTCGTAGCTTTTACTTTCTGTCTCTCACACTAGCCTAGTTAGTGAAAACTTTAACTTGCCCTAAATGCAAAGGATCAGAGTTCACCTTCTGATGGCCTACTGACGTCTTTCAAACACTAGTATCTTCAAACACTAATAAACACTTCAAACCTTCTCTGAGGAGGCAATATACGCAGCAATAGGCCAAGTACCGCTTCCATCCTAGTCTTCCTACTGAATACTTTTATGTTGAAAATTAGCTACAACGTTTGCAAAAGTCTAACTGGTGAACAAAGACAACATGCAGTTGCCCAGGAAGCATAGTCTTCTTTCAATAAGAGACAGAAATGAGCAAGTTGAGTATATATTTTAGATAACTTCAACTAGAAGGAAACACAGAATGCATGTCTAGTGCAATGCACATGGAATACTGAGTGAGGCCACTACTTGCTAGCCTAGCACACTGCTTGGCAGATAACAGACATTTAATCAATATTTTATTGAATAAATTAACTCTATAATTCTAGTAAAATTAGTTAGCCTCTAAGAGTCTCAGTTTCTTCATCTGTAAAATGGAAAGAATAATATCACAAAACAGAAGGCAGTCTAGTGAAGTGGTTAAAGATAGATTCTGAAGCCCAAGACTAGTTGGATTCCACCACTTACTAAGTGATTTTGAGCAAACTGCTTACCCTTTACACCTTAGTTTTCTCAAATATAAAATGAGGATGATAGTTGGCCCTAATTTACAGAATCTTTGAGAGGATTAAAGCAGTTAACATATGTAAAGCACTTACAACAGTCCTGGTACATGGTAAAATTTCCATAAAGTACTGGCTATTATTATTGGGTTGGCAAAAAAGTTTGTTCAGTTTTTTTCTGTTAAGATGGCTCTAGTAGCACTTAGTTGTCTTTAACTTCATTCGAAACAAGTTTGTTAGATTGTATGTGGCAGCTGTCATATGAGCGTGCATTTAAACAAAAACATCAAAATTGGTGAATTTTTGTGTAGCCACTTTAATATTGAAGATGGAAGAAAAGAAGCAACATTTTCAGCATATTATGCTTTATTATTTCAAGAAAGGTAAAAACACAACTGGAATGCAAAAAAAAAGATTTGTGCAGTGTATGCAGAAGGTGCTGTGACTGTTCGAACGTGTCAAAAGTGGCTTGCACAGTTTCGTGCTGGAGATTTCTTGCTGGACAATGCTACGTGGTCAGGTAGACCAGTTGAAGTTGACAGCGATCAAATCAAGACATTAACTGAGAACAATCAGTACACGGGAGATAGGTGACATACTCAAAGTATCCAAATCAAGCGTTGAAAATCATTTGCACCAGCCTGGTTATGTTCATCGCTTTGATGTTTGGGTTCTACGTAAGTTAAGCGAAAAAAACCTTTCTGACCATATTTCCTCATGTGATTCTCTACTTAAACGTAATGAAAATGTTCCGTTTTTAAAACAAATTGTGATGGCAATGAAAAGTGGATACTGTACAATAATGTGGAACGGAAGACATCATGGGGCAAGCGAAATGAACCACCACCAACCACACCAAAGGCTGGTCTTCATCCAAAGAAGGTGATGTGTATATGGTGGTGGGATTGGAAGGGAGTCCTCTACTAATGAGCTCCTTCTGGAAAACCAAACGGTTAATTCCAACAAGTACTGCTCCCAGTTAGACCACTTGAAAGCAGCACTCATCGAAAAGCGTCCAGAATTAGTGAACAGAAAACGCATAATCTTCCATCAGGATAACATAAGACCGCATGTTTCTTTGATGACCAGGCAAAAACTGTTACAGCTTGTCTGGGAAGTTCCGATTCATCCGCCACATTCACCAGACATTGCACCTTCAGATTTCCATTTATTTAGGTCTTTACAAAATTCTCTTAATGTAAAACATTTCCATTGCCTGGAAGACTGTAAAAGGCACCTGGAACAGTTCTTTGCTCAAAAAGACCAAAGGTTTTGGGAACATGGAATTATGAAGTTGCCTGAAAAACGGCAGAAGGTAGTGGAACAAAACAATGAATAGGTTGTTCAATAAAGTTCTTGGTGAAAATGAAAAATGTGTCTTTTATTTTTACTTAAAAACCAAAGGAACCTTTTGGCCAGCCCAATATTATTGTCATCAAATGCTGTATTATATACAGCACTGCCAGCACAGTGTCAGGAACACTTGGAAAGTTTTTAGCACACAGTATGCACCAAATAAACATTAGCTATTAGCCATTAGAATACATGGTCACTAAATGGCCACTACTATTATTAAGTAAGATAGTCAAACATTAGTCTGGCATTAAGATTATGAGGCATGCACCAAGATGACGGTCCCTTTTATTTGTGCTTTATCTGGACTAGATGGTGGAAAGTAAATACTTCTTCTAAACTGGCATGTGAGTAACTTTAATAGTGGTTAAAGAAGAGTGATTAGAGGGAAGAGAGCCCCAGTGAAAGACAGACTAACTCCTAATCTTCTGTCTTCTACCTATAACTTCTATTTTACGGAGGCGGAACAGTAAATGTGATGGGAAAGGAGACAGGAGGAAAACAGAACGCTATGTGGTAGCAGGTGATGTTTTAGCCCAAGGGCTCTGTACAACCTAAGTTCCTGATTTCAAAGCCCTCATCTTCCTTTTTAGAGTCATCACAAGTTCCTGTTTCCTGTGTGAAGGATAAGTTCTCATCTCTGGGTTAAGTAGATGATTTACATCCCTGTGTCCAATAAGTTATCAAAGTCTTCCCAATTCAGGTAAACAAGTCCATCCGATTCTCTGAGTTTTCTTTGCTAAATTAAATGCTCACAGACAAGGGGTTCCAGAACATCATCATTAGAGTTTTAAGTTATCAAAAAGGTTTTTGTGTGATAGGCCCAGTAAGAACAGAAAGGGGCTGCCTTTCATATATGAATATAATATTTATCTCTGACACTAGACCATGGGTTGAGTTGCTTCTCCTAAAGTAGGGTGGATTTTAGCAGATATCTAGGATGTAGCTCGATTCTCTTGTGACTGCTGGATAGCCAGAACTAGAGGTCCAATCTGTGGTTGTAGTGATGAGATTTTTCCTCGGGAAGTAAAATAGCAAAGACGGGGATGAAGCTGTGATGATGGTCTTATCAATCATTACACTTAAAACTGATCATGTCTGGACTCATGTCTAAATACCTACATAGGTAACGTGATACACTGGAAAGCACACTTGGGTTTAGGGTATGATGATTTGGTCGAAAACCCAGGACACTGAACAAGTTTTTAACCTTCCTGAAATCTTTTTTTCATATTCTGCAAAATGAAGATACTCCTACCTACTAAAGAGAATATTGCTGAGAAGACTAAATGAGAAAATGTAATAAATAATGCCACAAAGTGGAGTGAAGCACAAAGTAGAAACCCAATACAGGTTAGATTAAGGTTGGAAAGAAACATGACCTCAAGTGCTATTTCCTAGGCATTTCTCAGTCTACATTACCTGGAAATACAGAATTTGTCACTTACAGCATGGATAATGTTTTAATACCCAGTGCCCTGAACTTTAGGAACTTCAGGAATGTTAAGGTTGGAGAGTATTGTGTAAGTAAGGCAGATGCATCTGCTCGGGAGAGTGGTATTACAGCCCATGTCTCAGAAATGCAAATAACCAGAAAAAAAGGACAGTTGAGAACTGGGACCAACAAGCATGAAAGCATTTCTAATGAGTCACTAAAGCGGGCTAAGAGGCAATATGGAAGGAGGTGGTCATGTACACTTGGAGATAGGAAAGGACAATAAGTGGCTGAAGGCTTAAAAAAAAGGGTTAAAACAAAAGTTGAAAACTGCAATTTCTCAGTTAATGTAAAGGCACCAGTGCACTAAGGTATTTCGCACATTTCAGCACTGTCTATCCTTTTACAGTTTTCCTCGTCAAAAGGTGTGGGAGGTTGTCCATGGAAACGCATTTCCAATTTTGTAATGGGAGTCAATCAGAAAACGTAATCCACGTTGGAGAAAGTCGTTTCAAAGCCAACTTTGCTTAAACACATCTATTCAGTAAAGCAAGGGATACCGGCGCTGGGGAGACACACAGGCTTAAGGGAAAACAAAATCCCAATAAGTAGCCAAATGTGCTTCTATTATTTCAAGATTCCTTCAACAGAAACATTATGGGAAGATAAAAATTAGGAAAACACTGAACTGAACTAATTCAGTGTTAAAAAAATATTTTGCATTTATGTTTTATAACCAAGTGCTTTTCCCACATTTGACCCAAGGCAGCAGATGAAGCGCTATATTCACCACTGCTAATACTAGCAATTGGAACACGCTCTTTGGCAAGGCAGAAATAAGATAATTGTTCAACATAGGCTGGCTTTTCAGAAATACTGGAAGCACTGCCTGTAATTATAGACATCTGTCACTGCTAGCCACTCAGTACTAACCCTGACATCAATATACAACCACAGCACTAAACTGCCTGCAGGCACAGCAATGCAGACCAGATACGCTAGGCAGGCAATCATCTGCCTCATCCAAACGATCTGTCAAGGGCTCCCAACCACAAATAGCTCTTACATTTTGTATCCTTAGGACAATACGTTGATTTATTTTAGATTCTCTAATATTTACAGCCTAGGCCATCTACTAAAATAAAGAAACAAAACTTATGGCTAATGGAGGCAGTTACTGTTCACAGTCATCATAAAAGGTCATAGCTCAACCCTCAAATGTTAAAAATTGATGGCAGCTTTAACCATGTGCTATCATACAGATGTTTCCTTTTGTAGAGGCAATTATTTTCAATAGCAATTCAAAATGGTAACTACAATCTTTCATCAGCAAGTATGTTGCCACATTGATCTAATAGAAATGCTCATATTTTAAAAGCTTTCTTGAGAAGTAAAGGTAAGTTTCAGTGATGAGTACTGAAGAATCCAGACTGTCAGTTTGGGTTTAGCTGTACATATAATACTGTATCTGGAAACATTTTTTTTTTTACGTACACAGATGATGTAATGTCTAAAAACTAGGAAATGATATTGAAGGATAAAATACTTGGTTAATGAATGAGTCAACTGACATATAATCTTGCTGGGTGTAAAGCTTATTGAAATATACATGTACATCTACGTTCATATTTTTAAAAGCCCAAAGACACAACTGTAGCTTTAAATGTCACTCTCTTTTTTTCTTTTTAAGCAGCCAGGGAAGCAAGCTGACAATTATTAGACATTTAGACTAATTAGGAATAAACACTCACAATTATCACAATGTGTTACTGAAAACCCAGATATTTCTTGGTTTGATCACAACAGCCTATGCTGAAGAAAAACTATTAATTACTGACAGACAGTGAGCTTACAAGTGAGCTGCATCTTAAAAACCTCTTTTAAAATACAATTGCTAAATGCCTTACAGTGCTGTAATGTGAGACAGGTTCAAATCTTATTACTTCACTGAAATTAAAACCTAAGTTTTAATACTGTTCAAGTCGAACAATGATTCCACACTTTATTGCTTTTGAAATCCCTTGATGATCATAGGAAAAAATGCCCCCGAGAAAAAAGACTGTTTTCGATAAACAGAAAATACAGTTTGCACTCTTAGCCTCTTTGTCATCACAAAAAAAGGATTTAATGCCAATTCTTTAAAAAGAGACTTTTTTCCCCCACAAAATGTGCACCTTGTGTGCCATTTGTAAAATCAGTTCACTTTTTTTTATTTATTACTGCAGCGCGGCAAGGCAATAAAGAAGCTACCGATAGCTAATAAATTACGTGCCTTTTAAAACAATTCTCTTGCTACAAAAACATGTAACTACAAAGGTTTACATTTACATGGTACATCACATGAAATGTCTGTATTTGTGTTCTATTAACCATTTTGGCAAATTGTGGACTTTTACCAAATAAGTGATTGAAAAAACATAGTGATTCACAAATGTCGACGTGATATAAAATAAAAGCCTTTCTAGTAAACTACTCTTTTGCTGTTTGCACTTCTAAAAATCCTCCAAAATTTATTTTAAAATATGTTTTGATAAACTATTTTATGCATCAAAAAGGTACTCAAAGATGCTCTAGTCAAGGTTAATTTAAACTTTACTCAGTGAATACAGAGACCTACGAAAATACCCTTTTCCTGCCTAATTCATGTTCCTAGTATCATTCAGTCTTAAAAATCATAGCTCCTAGGAGTTACTTGAGGACAAGTTATAAAAGGCAAGATCACTGGATGTAAGGCAAAAATGCCCTCAATCTGTTCCTTAATATATTTTCTTAAAAAAAGATAAGAAACTTGGTTATTTTTTTAAGAAATACATCAAACAAACATGTCTTGCTAAGTAATAATCTCTTTTAAGAGAATATTATCTTCACGTATCCAAAAGAACTGCCGAAAAACCTTACTTTATGAAAGTAAGCTGTTTGTTTTTATGGTTGGTTTATGTACAAGTGAATTTTGAACCGTCTGTACTCTAATTTCAGGGTTAAACTGTTAAATTAATCAGGGTATTAGCTTAATGCTCTCACCCTCTAATCACATGATGAGCATGTATTTATGAGGTAGTGTATTGTCTTTTATTATTAATTTCCTCCATTTCCTGCAATAGCTATTATAGCTGTGGCTTTTTTTTTTGTTTTATACCTACAAAATTTCAACTTTGTTCAATTATGTATGATGAACACTGCTTCAATTTTCAAAGCACAAACAACTTTGATCCATTTCATATTTACTTCAAGATGACAGTCCACCATACAAATGAATAAAAATTCTATATTCTCTAGCATTCCATTTCTCCATTCAGATCTACTTTTTCTCCCTTTCTTTTGAAATCAGCTTGATTATGATGATTAACAATTAGGAATTCGTGGAAGATATGTTTTTTGAAAAGTTCAATGAAATAATTTTATTTCATTTTCATAGACTTTTTAGAGGGGAATCATTACCACCATAAATAACTAATGTTCTATAAACCACATATCTTTACATGTAGAGAACCCAGGTATATTTCCTTATCTTCTGTTTCTTTTTAATAGTATTACTCATGTTTATTGAAATCATGACCTTTCCCCACACTGTAGCTGATTTAAAATGATAAATTCTTAATTAGCAACCAAGAAAAATAGCTGACAAAACATGAACTTTCTCTATGGCCCTCTTCTCTCCCTCCTATATCTCATTGACAAAATTTTATTTTAAATCTTTAGTTACTTGAATTATCCCTTTTGGCTGGGAAAGAGCTCGTTCAATGTACTGTCTCCCTTAGATCACTAAGATTGTGCATTCAAAGCAGGCAGGGCAGGTATCATGAACTCCATTTTTTTTTAGATGGGGTTTAGAAGACGGCTCAAGAAGGCTACACAGTGAAATGGCTTGTTCTCCAACTTCCTACTCAACAGTTTTCACTAACTGACAACACTGCTTCCTAGCTACTTGGAAAAAATATGTATTCATGGATATTTACCATAGAAAATCCAAATTAAACTTTCTACTGGGTGCTATGTTATTCAATGCACGGAAAACAACCTTGCCTTATATCTGGCACCTATCTGACAGAGTAGGAGGGGTGGGTGGTTCTTGGTGCCAACTGAGAGGGGTAGAGGAATTCATTTGCCTTACTAATTACCATCCTATCAGGGATGGAACATTTACACTGTCACCAATTTGTTAAACAGTCTGAAGTGTACTGATACTTAGGTTTCTTGGTCTTGTTTTGCAATCTTGAATAGGAAAGTGGAAAACGTAAAGCTGGACTCTTCTGGTCCGGGAATCCTTCCTGGACTTTCCCAAGATTACATTAGGTGTTCTCCTATACGGTCCCACTGTTGCTCTGCATATCAAATATGGGCCTTATCATATCAAACAATGATGCCTGTCAGCTCTGTGTTCTCCACCTGTCTATGATGGCAGGACTACCTCTCTTTATAATAGTAGTCAATATTATGGCCCATTGTTTAGTACATAGTAGGCAATTACATGTATTTGTAATGTCTACATGTTTTTTCCAACACCACCGAGCAGTTCTCAGGGGACACTACTTGGATGTCTCACATCCAATTAAGGGCTCTGTCACACAAGACTGCTCCTAATTTTCAAACACCAATTGAAAGTCCAATAAAAAAGGAAGTAAGAAAGTTTAGGTTGTCACCTGTGCTTCTGACCAACTAGCTACAGATCGAAGATCCAGGGACTTCTTCCTTGGGTTTGATTAATTTGCTAGAGTGGCTCATAGAACTCAAAGAAACACTTTATTTACTAGATTACTGGTATATTATGAAAGGATGTAACTCAGGAACATCCAGATGGAAGAGATGCTTAGAGCAAGGTATGTGGGAAGGGGTGCAGATCCTTTTCTAATTTACAATCCTTAAAAACGGAACATTAGCTGGTTCCAATCCACTGTCTCCTAATAAAACACTGCTCTAATTAACAACACCTACTTCAAAAAAATGACTAGAATCAGAATAAAATTTCTGTTTTTGTCACCATGAAATCTGACCATCTCACCCTACCTAACCCATATTCAATCAATAGCGACAGATATGCAATACGTATCTTATACCTAGGATATTGCCTCTGTCCTCAAGAATCTCAAACTTTGTTAAGAAAACAAGGACACAGAGCAGAACACTTAAGGAGCAAGACTGGGAATCAGTTAGTCATTTAGTGAATTTAGAGTTAGATTTAAAGGCCAAATCTTGTGCATGCCCCTTCCTACCACTGTGTTCTTAGTCAAGTTACGTTATGGCAGAACTGGGGTTAAGAACACCTTTATCACAAGATTATTTTGAGGTCTACAAGATACAATGTATGTAAAAGCTTATTATTATAGTGCATCATGGCATATAATAAACAATAAACGAGTGCTAGCATTGTCATTATCATTATTATTTAACTAAGTTTTAATGAATATGATCCAGGTATTAAGAACTGTAAGAGTGCCTACTGGAATAGAACACTGAAGGATGGAGATTGCTGTGGGGTAAGCGGGGGGAATGGGGAGAAGAAAAAAGAGAACAATGTAATCCAAGATAAAGATGGTGAGAGTCACCTTGATAGAGGGGGTCTGTGAAAACTAAAATTGGCTAGTAGGTGGAGCTAGATTCTGGAGGACCTTAGAAGCTGAGGACTGTTGGCTAGATGAAGGCAAGAGAGAGGTCTCTGAAGTGGGAAGGGCCCTATGATAAAAGTGGTGTTTAAGATTTGTCTGACTACAGTGTGTGTGATGGACCACAGCCAGAGAGGTCAAGCTTTTATTCTTCTTGAACACTTTGTTGTCTCTGACATCATGTGTTTCCTCTTCTTGATATTTTTACCTTCATGGACACAGTATTCTTGGGCTTCTCACTTTTCAATTCTTTATTTTCCGTTAGAAATGTTTATTTTCCACATCTTTGAGCTGAGAGTGTCCTTCATCCTTATATACCCAGTTCCTTGGGGGAGGTTCATCTGCTCACAAGGTATCAATTAAATATGTACCCCCCCCCAAAACTCTAAATCCATAGTTCCAAAAGTAAGTACTGAATGTGGAAAAAAAATTCCTCTCTACCTCATCTGTATTACTAAAGAAAAGTAGTTAGGGTTGGGAATTGAAAAGAAGGGCCAAGGTGGCAAAATTGTGACAATTTTGCCTCTATTTCCTTGAACAAGAGGAAAGTCTGAGGTAGGCCAGGAAGGAGATTACTGCCTCTGTTAATTATATAAGAACACAGCATATCAGCTAAAGGCTCATTTGGTTCTTTACTGTCTCTGATTATGACTCCAGTGACTTAGCCTCCAGCGATGACCATTAACCTCAGAAGGTTAGAGATGGAGCCCAGAAATTTCTATCTCTCCTTAAGTAGTTGAGAATCTTTCATTCATGGACTTATCGACCTATTTGTATTTTCATTTTGTGGCACTCCCTGGAAAAATAAGCCCCATAAAATTTCATTATCCACCAAAGAAAGCAGAACTTCTTCTTATTTGCCCTGAACTTAATGTAAGGCTAAGGGTACTCTTGAATTTAAATATTTACAAAATTTTCAAGTTCTAACAATATTGATTAAAAAAGCCAAAAACCTGATCTTCTCTCTTAAGTGTTTAACTTTCTAGGCTGAAGAGGCCTAACACTTTCATACTGTTGATTTCTACAGTGTATATGTGAGCTGCGCTCTACAAAAAGTGAAATATAAATAGAGGTTATTATGTCTACTGACTGTGCTTTTAAATCATTTGAATTATTGCATCTCTGGGGTCTGTTTTGTACAGACCACATTTTTGGGTAGCGATAAAGGTCAAAAAACATGTAACAACATCGCCATTCAATTCTGATTACCATCTTAAAAGGCTACTAGAGGGCTTAATGTTGACAGGCGGAAAGCTCAAGGAAAAAACAAATTAGCTGTTGTAAGTTTTTAGAAACAGGCTACAAGTGTTCCTTTTCTTTCTTTTTAAGTAAAAGCATTTTTTAAAAAACTTAAAAAAAGCAGAAGCAGAGGACCAAGTGCCAACAGTACTTCTCAATGACTAGAGATGAAGAGTACTCACCTGCAGCTAAATAAATTGTACCATCCCTGATTCCTTATGCTGAGGCCCTCTATCACATATTGTATCATCTCTTTGACATGACATTTTTTTTTTTTTTTTGCGGTACGTGGGCCTCTCACTGTTGTGGCCTCTCCCGTTGCGGGGCACAGGCTCCGGACGCGCAGGCTCAGCGGCCATGGCTCATGGGCCCAGCCGCTCCGCGGCACGTGGGATTCTCCCAGACCGGGGCACGAACCCGTGTCCCCTGCATCGGCAGGCGGACTCTCAACCACTGCGCCACCAGGGAAGCCCACATGACAACATTTTTGAAGAACAGTGTAGAAGAGCTAGAGAAGCTAGAGCTCAAATCCCCAGTCCAAGTGTGACCCTAAACAACTTTCTCAACTTCTTTAAGAATCAATTTCTTCATTCACAAAATGAAGGTAATAATACTTACCTTGTAAGGCTGTAGAGAGAGAGGATTAGCAATAATTTGGACAAAATGCCTAGCACAGTATCTGGTGCACAATAGGTACTCTATAAATACTATTTCCAGTGAGGACATCAGTTGCATATTAGAAAACAGTTAAGCTTATAAAGAATTACGAATTTTCATTAAACAGTACAATGTTTTTCTTTTTTTTTAATGAGAAGGGGTAAGTAAACAATCATTTACATTCAATCATTAAGTATCTTGTTGTTAATGTATCGTATGACGGTCAACTATCTGTTTAGGCAATTCAAATACTGATGTCTGAGAGTAAGTAATTGGGAAGGGAGAAAAATATACAACACATAACACACTGTACCTAAATTAAAAAGCAACTATGTCTTGAGAATTAAGTAGGAATATCCTAAAAGCACAAGTTTTTAAGAGTGCTATGGATTCCTAGCTTACTGTGAAAAATTCCCAGTCACTTTTGAAGCTTTTTAAAAACTCCAAAATGGCTGACAGTAAGTAAAGAGAATATAAAAGCAGATGGTTCGGATAGTCTGAATACAAAAAAGCAGGTGCTTAGCAAAACAGAAGCATTTGCCAGTCTGCCAGCGCTGCTGGCTCCTGCTTCCACATCCTGCTTGCGTCCTCCCCACATCTGCTCACTGGTGCCCATGTGATACATTCAATTGGCTCAGAGGATGAAGAGCAACAACCTGCAAATCCAGAGACTACTCTGAGATCTGTTGTTCAAAAATGCAATTTCCTTTTCTTTGCAGGTTCCTCTATTTTAAACTCAGAGAGGTGGAAAAATTATCTTTCTTCAAGATGAAGACACATTCCTTAGATTTAAGAAAATTCTTTTAACAACAGCACAATAAAAGGATATTAAAACTTGGCTTATGGAACACATTAATAAAAATGTATGCAATCTAACCCAAATCTTAAACCATGTTTGCAGACTATACTCTCTACTGCCCAAGTACAGTAAAAGAAGAAACTTAAATTAGCTTCTAAATAAGTTAATTAATAATAAATCAGCTTCTAGGAACAGAAAGAAAGCAATCACAGTGTCTCTTTATCACATGCAGAACCAAACTACACATTATTTTTCACAAAATATCACTTTTGTTTTGCCTTGAACAAACTAAGCTAGGAACTTCAAAGGATAATATAACTTAGAAGGCTAAAAATACAGTAAGTTAAAAAAAAATAAAATGAACTGTCATATGGTGAGAGGAGCCAGACAGGAAATAGAGTTCAGATTCCCTTAACGGTGTGATGTGGGGTTTTGAGAAAAACAAAACAAAACAAAAACCAAAACTATGTAATTACTTGGCACTTCAATGGACACCTGTGAAAAATATCACAACGTAGACATCAATAAAAAGGAGTAAAATATCCAGGGTATCTCCAAAAGGGGTCAGGGATGCTGGAAATGGATGTTGGTAGGTATCAAACTAGGAAAGAGCCCTTGTAGAGTGGCGAGGGAAGTTGAGGGTGATTTTATGGAATTGGTAAAGGCAGCATGTCAAGTCAGATGGCTTGCACATGCTAGTTACAGAACCCATGGTCAGGTTTACTTTGCTAACAGCCTCCTAGTTGGTCACTCTAGTTTTTATCCCACCACTGTTGGGTACTAAAGTTCCAGGGACAGAGATGATGACAATGATGATGAAGATAATATGAGCAACTATCACTTACTCAGTGCTTAATATTTGCTAGGGACTCTGCCAAGTACTTTATACGCTTTATCTCATTTAATCAATATGATAACTCAATGAAGCTGGTAGGCATTAATATCATAATTTTACCACTAAAGAAACTGAGGCTCAAAGAAGTGATGTGTCTATGGAGTCAGACAGTTTGTATGTGACAGAGGTGGGTTCTGAACCCAAGTAAGAATAATGCCAAAGACCACACTCTTAATCAATTATTTTTTATATATGATCATGAAATGCTCTAAAAATATATAGTTACATCAATACCAAATAGTATTAAACTACAGAACTCTTTAGAAAGCACACATGAGAGCCTCAAACATGGCTTCATATTCATTTACGTTATCATAAAATCACATTCTTTAAGTGGGTTTTTCCATATAATATTGAATTTATGACTATTTATTGGGTAGAGTAGTTTATTACCTGATATTAACTTTTTTTACTTTTCTTTAGCTGCTCAGAAAAGATGAATGAATCGTAATTTCACTTGCTCTTCCCTGTTTTTCTTAATCATTAACACAAAATAATAGCAAGTATTTACTGAAATGTATATGTCAGTCATTGTGTTAACACAGGTTCTCAACCTCAGCACTACTGATGTTTTTGTTGTGTGGGGCTGTCCTGTGCGTTGTAAAATGTTGAGCCGCATCTCTGGCCTCTATTCACTAGACGCCAGTAGCACCCCTCCCCCAAATCGTGACAACCAAAAATGTCTTTAACATTGTCAAGTGTCCTCTGGAAGATAAAATCACCCCTGGAAAGCACCACTGTGCTAATCAGCGCTTTACATACATTTACTAATTTAACGCTGCCATCTACCATGAGGTAGGTACTTCTACAACTATTCTAGTTTTATAATGAGGAAATTGAGATGGAGGGATTAGGTGTATTTGAGGCAAAAGAACAAATAAGTGGTAGAGTTAGGGTTTAAATTTAAGCAATGTGACTCTAGAACCTGTTCCCCTACCCCAGTACACTATGCTACTTCTCTAGCAAAATAAATTAGCTTTCTCAGGCCTAAAGAATTGTAAGAATTTTTTTTCCTGGTTTAACTTACTACTATTACCTGGGAAAACGTCTAAATGGGGAACATAAAACAAGGCTCGCACAGCTCCAATTTCCTCAGTTGGCTCTTCTTAAAGTGGCATAATTTAGAAGAAGTTCTTAACTTTGGGGGAGGGGGCATGAACTCCTTTATGAATCTATTAAAGATACCGACCATCTCCCAGGAAAATGTACATGTATAAAATTTTACATACTTTTTCTTTTTAGTGTTAGAGGATTTTACACGTAGAACCTGAGTTTAATCCCTGTCCCCAAACTCACTAGCTGTACGACCTGGATGAAGTCATTTAACCGTGCTGCTCCCCAGATTTCCCCTGTAAAATGAGGAAAAGCTCACTCACCCTACATGATTGTTGTGAGGCTTAAACTGATTACATGCGTGAAGCACCTAGCAGCATACTGGCACCTAGAAGCTACACAATAAATGGCATTCCTCCTCTTGATGATTCTATTTCCTTGTTCTGCTCTCCCTGTCAAAGAAAGCCTCATCTACTTTTCAATATGCTCTAGACTTTTGGGGGCATAGTGCTCATCATCTATGTCTTCCTTTGATTATTTTATGTGCGTCATACAAATCTGGTCTTCAGCCTTATTTGTTATTACTACTTTTTCACCTCACCCTAATGCCCAAGGTAAAAGGGAAGAAAGAGAAGGAAATCTCCTTGGATGCATTTCCTTTCCAATGTTAGAGGTAGAATCTCATGAGATTGTTGCAAGGAATAAGGGAAATCTTTGTGAAATGTTTGGCATTGCATATTATAGGTGACTGATAAATGTTTATTCTTCCTCGTGGGGCTATTAGACACAATATGGGGGCTTCTCTGAAGTGTCCTTTGAGTACTTAAAAATCCACCTTAGTAATCAAAGTAATGCTTTTCCCTGCTTTTTTTGTGTTAGTTTTTTAAGGAAAGGTAAGGCATTATGCAGCCTAGAAACACTATTTCTAGGGAATGAAGTATAGAGCCCACCATGCGGCTTTCAGAAGAATAAATATGACATGTACTCGGAGCCCATCCCATTTACAATTGCATTACTATCACGGGCAACTTCTGGTGTGAGACTTCCTCAAGTTGTATAATTGGTTCTTTCATGTTATTTTATCCAATCTTTCTCCATCACTCTGATAAAAAAGGCCATTTCTTTATTTTTGATAGTATCAAAACATATAGAAATCCCCAAAAGGGCTGCTGAAAAAGTTTGGAGGGCCAGGGAACAGAGGAATCCTGGACAGAAATAAGGGCAAGTCAACTCCTGAGGCTTTTGGGATATGAGTTTGTCCCTAGGAATTTATACCAAAGAAAAGTTTCAGCTCCTCTTCTGCTTTTCATTAGAGAGAGACAAAGGACTCTGGCTTAGGACAAAGTAGAAAGAAATATAGATTTTATTTTAAAGCACAGATGGCCTAAGAGAGGATTATAGGCTTGGAGACAGAGGATGGTAAGATGCTAGCTTACCCAGCCCAGAATGCTGGTTGAATCCAGAATATAATGCCAGGAAAAATGACCCCCAAAGGAAACCTGTTTGAGGCTTCTGATGAGAAAGAAAGCCTCAGGTTTCTTAAGAGCCATTGCTAAGGTTACTAAGAAATCTGGCTTGACTTTTCTTCACATGCTATAGAAGCCCTGGCATTTAATGTCCAGTCTTCACAGTATATGCTAAAGCACCTCTTGATAAAACAATAGCCCTTCTGATTCAATATCATGCAAGCATCACGCAAATCATTTAATAGTGTATTTAATCACAGAAAAAGTCAAGTGAAACATGAAATGTTCTCCCAACGGGCCACTTCTCCATCTAAGCCTGGAGCCAAAATCCATCACAGGTGAGAATACTCAAGAGAAGTAATAATATAAAAATCATGTGTCCTTCCCATTCTCAGTTTCTATGAACCAACGCAGAGCACTCCATGGTCTGTGACATCCAAAAAAGATGATGACAAAGGAAACTACAAATTATCCTCACAGTAAGTGATAACGTCATTTCAAAGTGAAGCAAAACACAGAAAGGGATTTCACAGAGAGTCAAACACTCAGAAAAGGTCCTCCAAATCTGATCTATGCTGTGTTGTGGCAGGCAGATACCCTAAAGGACAAAACGCCGTTAACAAAACATATAATGAACTCTTATGGCCGTTGGGGGAGAGGCTGAGGGCACCACCTGCAGGTACCAGTAAGTGAAAGAGGCTGAGATGGCTAAAAGGCAACACATAGTTTGTATCTTTTTCCCTCTAGGATTAAGAAACAGCCCCCAGAATAACTTTTTTGCAATACATGAATGATCAATCACTCCTCTTACCTAATTAAAAGTCTTCAAAGGCACACTTCCCTACAGGATAAAACCTTCTTTCCTTAACTTGCTGTGGAGCACTCTTCCTAATATGGCCCTTTGCAACTATGGTAATAACCTCTCCCCTAACTTCTATTATTTAGTGTGGAATTTTACCCCACCAAGCCCCGTGACATGGGCTGATCATGTCGTGCTTTCATACCTCCATGGCTTTGTATACACTGTTGCCTCGGTCGGGAATAGTCATCCTTCCCTTTTCAACCTGGCAAAATCATCTCCATCTTTAAGAGACAGTTCAAATGTAAGTTCTCATGGGATGCTTCTCTTGACTTCTTTCATATGGCACTTCATAAACTTCCTTTGTCATACTGTGTTGTCAATTATTTGTTTGTCCATCTCTTTCTTCCACTAGTCTGTGAGCTCTACGCATAGTGACTGGAACATAGCAGATATTCAATAAATGTTTACTGAAGGAATGAATAAACTAGTCCAGCAAGGGACATTACCTTGGAAAGGTAATTTGCTTCTCCGGGCCTTAAACGGCTGTTTGTAAAATTAGGAAATGGCGAAAAAATGCTTTAAAGATATGAAACCATTTCCTCAAATAAGAGCTTACCTGGAAGACTAACATGAGAGACAGATTAAAGCAGAGTGCTGTTTCATGGAAGGGGAAAGTGACTTGCCAAGCTCCTCTTCCCATTGCTGGAAACTGCACAAAGCAAGATGGAAAACTTGTGGACTACACATTTTATGTTTTCTTCCAGTTTTAATATTCTATGATTCTATGATGTTATTCAGTTTTTCAAAGCAGCACATACAAAGATTATTAAGTAGAAAAATTCCATTGTTCTACTGTCCTTTAGGAAGAAAAAACTCAATTTGGAACCGTATTTTCCCATAGTGAATTATCTGGACTCACTAACTGTGCTACAAAACTCAGTAATTATGGAGCCATTTACCCTACTAGCTTACTAGATAAAATCAGGTTGTTTGCGACGATCATTCAGTTTAAACACAAAATGTTGCAATTGATCAAATAAATTTTAAAAATAAACTGTTTAATAGTCTTTTAAGAAACCAGGCCTTTATTACTCACGCCTGGAAAGAAAAGGTAAACACCTATAAAAGTCTGTCATGTGCCTTTGTAGTTAAGAGCTCTAGGTCTGAAACACTGCTGTATGATTCATTAGCTATCAGTGACGGTCATATATTGAGCCTTAATTTCCTCATCTCTAAAACTGGTATAATACTTGCTTCACATAGTTGTTAGAAGGCCCAAAGTAAATAAAGTATCTAGCACACTGACTGGCACACGGCAGGCCTCTAAACACAGTCTACATTTCATTCCCTAATGAATACTAATAAACTAAAGAAGACAAGCTTTTCTAGAGTTCTAAGAAACAAAGGCACTTATTCGGTCACAGGTAACACTCGGTACCACCCATCTTACCACTGGCAATTTATTAATATGAAAAGACTACGACTGAATCTACCCAAAATTTGCATTATAAGTGAAAAAGCAAATGCAGAGTAATTCCATATTCATGATGGGCATAAGACATTATCCTTTCTATAAAGGGCAGGTAAAACATTTGGTTCAGACTCCACCAACAGCGATCATGGTCTGGATTCCAAGCTCACCACACAATAAGAGCATACATTTACTAGACATTCACTTAGTGACATAGTGCTGTATAGCTGGCCTCTAACAATATTTTTTCCTCAATTACAGTCTGAACAATTGAAACTACTTTTTAACAGAAAATTATATGAAGAAAGAGATCAGTCTCGCTTTCAAGAATCACCTATTACCTTAAAAGAGAGTCTCTACAAACATTCTAATAGAGATATAGAGCACAGAAACCCAAACTAGCAGCTCTATTATCATTAAAAACCAGAAGCAAACTAATGGCCATATCATGGAGGAATTTAACACCTCTATTTCCAATATCAATATATAAGGAAGATTCTGCACTAATGATGACCTTGTATATTTGAAACAATTTACAACCTTTTGATATTTCACCAATAAATTTGAATTTTTTAGTCTTGATTTTATTCCAAAGCAATATATATTATACATTTTTACACAATATATACTAAATAGAAAAGAAACTAAAGAGTTAGCAATAAATGGAAGTATATAAAACGCAGGATGAATATGTCAGCTATTTATGACGCAGGTATTATTCAGCATTAGGTCTTCATTCATAATTTTTAAAATGAATTCTTGAATTAAGCACACAACCTTTAAAAAATTGGGTGACTGGATTCAGGGTTGGCAGTAGCAAAAGTTAAAACAGATATTCCTGCAAATTAGTCCTACAGAATAATTATTTTGATTTTAGTCTTCTCTAAATTAATTTAACCAATTCTCCAGTTTAGGCTTTTTGCTAGAACAAAGTATATATCTTGGCACTTTTTGGCTTCATCCTTGATAAACCACCTTTAAACACAACCTTCCTTAGTTGAACTCCTATGTCTGAATATTTCTTTTCACTGGGAAGGGATCTTGTCTTGGGCTTCATTTAGGAAACCATCAATAAAAGGGCCTCTCTGATACATTCATTTTCAGTAAGTGGGTGTTCCAGTAGAGGAAACAGGAGGGAAAGCAAAGAAACACTTTTGGGGAACTTTGCCAATATTTCTTAAATGAATGATAGGAGGAAGAATCTGGTGGAGATGAGCAAGAACAGCCTGTCATGGGAAGAGAATGGCATGAGAGCTGTCCTAATACAATCAAGTAGCCAACAATAATTTCTGCTTTTCATTCATTCATTCAATTTTATGAAACGAGACTGGAAGAGAAGGCAGGGGGAAGACACAGGTTGTGAGGAATATTCTGGACTTGGAATTGGTTTTCATATCTTCATGATACATGAATGCAACTTCCACAGTAAGGTAAGGGCATAATGAAGAGGTTCTTGGGTACAGAGCAAATGCCTGCCTCAAAATATTCAGGAATTTTTTTTAATTGGGTATAATTTACATACTATAAAATATACCCTTTTCAAAAACATACAGTTTTACGAGTTTTGACAAATGCAATAGTTGTGTAACTGCCACCACAATCAAGATATATATATATATCAGTATATCTATATCAATCACTTCCATCACTCCAAAAAATTCCTCTGGGCCTCACTGTAGTCAACCAAACTCTAGTACCTCTACTTAGGGGTCCTTGAGTCCAACAGGACTTGTATCAAACAGAGAAACAGAAGACTGACCATCGAAAGGTATTTGGATTAGGGTTTCTTAAACTAGGACATAATGCGACATCTGCTGTTTATAGCCCAAACTCTGCTCACAGAAGAAATGACTAATCTAATGTCGGGCACATGTATTCAGCTACAGTTCCAGTTCCACCACTTAGCACAGTATATATAGCTTATTCTTTTATTCATTTAATAAATGTTCAACTGAATTTTATAAATGTGAGCTTGATGAATATTCCAGCATGTGTCAGGCACTGTGCTAGATGCTGGCATGAACAAAATCAAACGCATCCCCATCCTCACTGAGGTTATAGTTCTAGTGAAAGAGTCAGATAGTAATCAGATAATCACACATATAAACATTATTACAAACGGTGAGAGCTGCTATAATGGAAGTGTCAAATGTTCTGACAGTATACAAAAAGGTAACCACCTGGTCTGGGAGATGAGGGAGGACTTCTATGATGAAGAGATATTTAAGCTGAGAGCTGAGGGGTGAGTAGGCATTAACTGGGTGAAAATGAGGTTGGGAGAAACAGAAAAGAGTGTTTCAGACAAGAGAAGTGACATGTGCAAAGGCCTGGAGTTATATGAGTATGGTACTTCTGAGGGTCTTAAAGAAGGCCATTGGGCTGGCTAGGAAAGTAGGGATTACATGAAGTTAAAAAGGTAGGTTGGGGCTAGATTAATAAGGGCATGTAGCATTGTGAAGTTGGTTTTTATCCCCCAAACAATGTAAAGCTATTTAAATAGGTGGAAAGATAGAATCAGATTAATTTTTTGGAAAAGACTACTCTGGGTACAATGTATAAAACAGGCTGAAGGCATGGGGTGGGAGAACAAGAATAGAGTGAGGATTCAAGTTAGGAGGGTAGTGTAAGTGCCCAAGTAAACAGATAGATAGTAACTTGGACTAGGGCTGTAGAGGAGATAGAAATGGACAGACTGGTGAGAGATTTACGACATAAAACAGTACCAGGATTTGGTGAGAATGAGCGAGAAAGAAATGAAATAAAAATAATTCCTAAGTTTCTGACTTATGACAGAATGGTGCCATTCACCAAAAGGAGTAACAGTGGAAGAAATCAGGTTTATGTCAATAAATATCATTGGATGTCTACTACGGACCAGGCACTGAGGCTCCCAATTCGAGATAAGTATATAGATGAGTCTCATACAATGGGATAAAAACCACGACACAGGTAAGCAGAGAGAGAAAGGATGCCCAAGTCAACAGTGGGGGAAGGTGGGGAAGAGATGACTGGAGACTTTCTGGAGTTAGGAACAACACAAAATTCTTTTAATAAAAATTTTAACTTTCATGTTTTAGAGCCCCAATACTGCAGTGTTTTATATATCTGAGTTTCAAGACTTCTTTATATATTTTAGATATAAATCATTAGTCAGAAATGTAATTTGCAAATATTTTTTCCCAATCTGTTACTGGCCTTTTATTTCATTTTGTTTGAGTTGACTTTTGTTTAAGGTGTGAGATACGGAGAGAAACTGACATTTGACCCAGAATCATTTGTTGAAAAAGACAAAAATTCTTTCTCCAGTAATTTTCCTTTGAATCTTTGTAAAAATCAGTGATATATATGATGTATATTTGTGTGGGTCTATTTCTGATTTTCCATTATGTTCCACTGATCTATAGGTCTACATTTTTGCCAGTACCACACTCTCCTGATTATTGTAGCTTTATGGTAAGTCTTGAAATTGGGTGTGTGCATCCTCCAATTGTTCTTCTCCCAAATTGTTTTGACTATTCCTTTTCCTGCGCATTCCCAGATAAATTTTAGAATCACTTTGTTGATATCTAGAACAAATCCTGCTAGGATTCTGATTGGAAATGTAATAAATCTATAGATTAACCTGGGAGAGAATTAACATCTTAACAATACTGAATCTTCTGATCATGAATCCTGTGCATATCTCTCTTTATTTAGGTCTTTGGTTTCTTTAATCAGTGCTTTATAGTTTTAGCATACAGATCCTGCATATATTTTGCTAGTTTTACACAAAGCATTTCATTTTGGGGGGCATTATTTTATATAGCACTTAAAAAAAATCTAATTTAAATTGTTCATTGCTAGTATATAGAAATGCAATTGAGTTTTGTATACTAACCTTGCATCCTGCAACCTTGTTAAACTCATTTTTTAGTTTCAGGATTTTTTTTTCATAGCTTTCTGGCCATTTTCCCTATAACCATGTCATCTGGGAATAGGGACAGTTATATTTCTTCCTTTCCAATATGTGCATTTAAAATTTCTCTGTTTCACTGAATTGGACAGGACTTCTGGTATGATGTTGATTAGGAGTGGTGAGAAGGATATCCTTGCTTGTTACTGATCTTAGAGGGAAAGCATTCAGTCTTTCAGTATTAAGTATGATGTTGGTTTTCATTGGCTGCCTTGATCAGAATAAGGAAGGTCCCTTCTATTCCTGGATGACTGCATTTTCACTAAGAATGGGTGTTAAAAACTTTTTCTGCATCTGCTGAGATGATCATATGGTCTTTCTTCTTTAGCTTAAGAAGGTGAATTACTTTGACTGATTTTTAAATGTTGGACCGACCATGAACTCCTGGGATGATTCCATTTAGTTGTGCTGTTATTAACCTTTTAATACACTGTTGTATTGATTTACAAATGTTTTGTTGAGAATTTTTGAGTCTGTGATCATGATGGATACTGATCGTTGGTTTTCTTTTTTTGTAGTATCTTTGTCTGGTTTTGGAATTGGGCCTTATAAAATAAGTTGGGAAGTATTCCTTTCTCTTCTATTTTCTGGAAGAGATTGTGTAAAATTAGGATTGTTTTCCTTACATGTTGGGTAGAATTCTCCAGTAAAATAATCTGGGTCTGGAGTTTTCTTTATTGAAAGGTTTTAAACTATAAATTTAGTTTCTTTAATAGATATAAAACTATTCTGGTTATCTATTTCTTCTTGAATAAATTTTGGTAGCTTATGTCTTTTACAGAAAAGGCTCATTTAAAATAAGTTGTCAAACTGTTTTACTTTATTACCCTTTAAATGTCTTTGGAATCTGTACTGATATCCGTACTTTCTTTCGTTCCTTTTCTTTTTCTTTTTTCTTTTGGCCATGCTGCGTGGCTTGTGGGATCTTAGTTCCCCAACCAGGGATTGAACCCAGGCCACAGCAGTGAAAGCACCAAGTCCTAATCACTGGACCACCAGGGAGTTCCTTCGTGCTTTCATTCTTGATACTAATTTGTCTTATTTTCCCCCTTGGACAGTTTAGAATGATATTTATTAGTTTTGTCTTTTCAATTAGATTTTGGTGTCAATGATTTTCTCCATTGTTTTTGTTTTCAATTTAATTGATTCGTGCTCTTATCTTTATTATTTTCTCCCTTCTCCTTGCTTTGAATTTAAATTACTCATTTTCTAAATCAGAGGTATGCAACCTATGATCTAAGGACCAAACCTGGCCTGTGACCTTTTTTTTAACAGCCTTCGAACTAAGAATGGTGTTTTCATTTTTAAAAAGTTGTAAAAACAAAACAAGAACGAAAAAAAGAACAATATGTGTCAGAGACCATATATGGCCTTCAAAGCCTAAAATATTTACTATCTGGATTTTTGTTTTATTTATTTATTTATTTTTGCGGTACGTGGGCCTCTCACTGTTGTGGCCTCTCCCGCCGCGGAGCACAGGCTCCGGACGCGCAGGCTCAGCAGCCATGGCTCACGGGCCCAGCCGCTCTGCAGAATGTGGGATCTTCCCGGACCGGGGCACGAACCCGTGTCCCCTTCATTGGCAGGCGGACTCTCAACCACTGCGCCACCAGGGAAGCCCTACCATCTGGAATTTGACAGAAAAAGTACTAACCCCTGTTCTAGATTACTGATTTGAATCCTTTCTTCTTTTTCTAATATGATCATTTCATGCTATAAATTTCACTCTAAGTACTTCTTTAGCAGTATCCCACAAATTACAGTATTTTAGAATATATTTTCATTTTCATTCCATCCAAAATATTTTTTACATTGAGAGTTCCTCTTTGATCCATGGACTACTTAGAAATAGTTGTTTTATTTCTAAATATTTGGTAATTTTCCAGACAGCCTTCTGTTATTAACTTCAAGTTTAATTTTTTTTCTGGTCTGAAAACATACTTTACAGGATTCCTATTCCTTTCAATGTGTTAACATTTGCTTTATGGCCCAAAATACAATCTATCTTGGTGGATATATCATGTGCATGTGAAAGAATGTATATTCTTCTGTTGTTAGATGAAGTGTTCTATAAATGTCAATTAGGTCAACTTGGCTGACAGTATTATTCTAAAAGAACAACCATTCAAAAGCTATGGCTTGTTCTTTTTTTTTTTTTTTTTTTTTGTGGTACGTGGGCCTCTCACTGTTGTGGTCTCTCCCGTTGCGGAGCACAGCCTCCAGACATGCAGCCTCAGTGGCCATGGCTCACGGGCCTAGCCGCTCCGCGGCACGTGGGATCTTCCCAGACCGGGGCACGAACCCGTGTCCCCTGCATTAGCAGGCGGACTCTCAACCACTGCGCCACCAGGGAAGCCCTGGCTTGTTCTTTTAATTGGTTGTTGTTGGGTAATCTCTCATGACCAATCTTCAAGTTCACTGATTCTTTCCTCAATTGTGTCAAGTGTGCTGATAAGGCCTTTGAAGGCACTTTTCATCTCTGTTAAAAAGAGTTTTCCATTTTTAGCATTTATACTTAATTCTTTCTTAAAATTTTCAATTCTGCTGAAATTACCCATCTGATCTTGCATGTTGTCCACCTTTATCAGTAGAATCTTTAACATATTAATCACAGTTACCTTAGATTTCTTGTTATAGAGTTTTAATGTCTGCATCATAGCTGAGTCTCGCTTTGTTCTTTGCTTTGCCTCTTGGCTATAGGCTGCTTCTTTTTTCTCCTTTCTTGTAACTTTTTGTTGAAAGTCAGACTTTCTGTGGTTTTTTTTTTGCTTCTGGAAATGCATGTGTCTTTCTGCTAGGCCTTTTGTGTGGAGCTTTAATAGTTAGAATCTGGGTTAAGTCTGAGTTTTTTGTTGTATAATTACCCACAGTATATCATAGGCTTCAAATTACTCTAGTGATACCTTTTATTTAGAGTGGGAGCCGGCTCTCAAAGAGGGATTTTCTCAATGTCTGCTTCACTCCTAGTATTAGGTTTCTCCTTTGTGCTGTGCCTCAGGTATTATCTGTCTTAATGTTCTTGTAACTCTCCTAGCAATATTCCATTATTACCTGTTAACTGACACTTGTTAGTCTGCTGATAGGGAATGGGTGAGAGTGTTCTGTGTTGTTTGATTAGGTGTTAGTCTTGGGCAGGCACTGTGTCTCTGGGTCACGGGGATATGACCTTCACAGTGCTCCTGCCTCTCCTGCAGCTGTGGTTCTGGGCCCAGCACATATTCCTGTCCCTGCTCCCTGACTGGGCAGAGTTGTCCCCCACCCCACCAAAAGTTTTCACTGGTTGCCTTTCTTACCTTGTAAATTAACACCTTTTTTTGGTAGGGGAGATGGGGGAGAAGGGTTCAGGTTAAGTTTTGTGCCCCTCCTACTGTTATTCCCCTCATCTAGGGCTGCACTTTGAAGGATGCTTTCTCCGGACTCTTGCCAATATCTTTTTGGGGTAGGAGGGATTGTCTGGTGGGGTATGTGAAGAGAGAACCTGCAAGAGGGTACAAAGTCTACATATATCTAAGGCTGTTGGGGGCTCTACTTTCTCTTGCCAGTCCATACTGGGCCTTCACCAATTCTTTTTTTAAAAATTTAATTTTTTAAAATTAATTTTTATTGGAGTATAGTTGATTTACAACATTGTGTTGCTTTCTGCTGTACAGCAAAGTGAATCAGTTATACATATATCCACTCTTTTAAAGATTCTTTTCCCATATAGGTCCTTACAGAGTATTGAGCAGAGTTTCCTGTGCTATACAGTAGGTCCTTATCAGTCAACTATTTTATGTATAATAGTGTGTACCTCCATCAATTCTTTGAACTATTCTATCCCAATCATTCTTAATGGTGTCCGTTGTATGTGCCTCAGGTAAAAGAGTACTTGTGTTCTTTCTCTCCTAGTAGGCACCTATCTCTTCTTAGATTTTAGGTTGTTTGGTTGCTCTGCAACCTCAGCTCTCTGACAGGTTCAAGAAAAGTCATAAACTTGCAGTTTGTCCATCTTTTTTGTTGTTCAGGGTGGGAGTGATGCATCTTCCTGCTTTCTATAGTCCCAAACAGAAACTAAAAGCCTATTGCTTTTACTCTTAGAATTTGAGTCAAAATGGCCTCAGAGGCAATCTGATTCATTAATTTATTTTACAAATGAGAATACTGAACTCTGAAAGAAAAGAAATGACTTCTTCGGATATTTAGTGACAGGGTCAGGGCAGCTTTACTTATTTACACAGTAACTCATTATATATAGTGTTTGGAGTGATATATAGGAAAACCAGACATTAAAAAAGTAAAAGAGGAATTAAAATGAAACATGAGGACTTGGTATAATATAAAGTTGTATTAGAGTGACGATGGGGGGGTGAGGGAGGAGAATTATCAAAATTCATAAAAGCAGATTATAAGGTTTCACACAATGGTATAACTGAGCCATAAGTTGGGGCCAAATTTCCAGATGTCCAAAGTGAAAAAGTAAATATTATTTTATAGTCTTTGTTATCCATTATAGGAATATATATGCATTTCCTAAGCACAGAGTCATATCTTAGTGCGAAATTTTAAAAGAAACTTCTCTCATGTGGTTTCATATAGGGACCACTGAGAAATATGATTGTTAGTCTCAACAGCACCCCTAAAGCAACTACAATTATCAGGTTTTATACAAATGCTGAAGTTAGACCTTAGCTAGAAGTGTTCAGTCTTCAAATCTAACCCTATTTTTACTCTGCTATGCAGTTCATTCTATAGCAATTTGCTAGCATAGAGTGCTGTTATACAAACTATTAATGATCACTGATGACTCACTTAACACCAAAATAGGTAGGTCCTAGGTTACAAAATTCTTTCAAATTAGAAGGATCCTCATTACCTTGTCCCATTCTCATTTTAGATATAAATTAGATCATGATAAATACTTTCTTATGAAAAATATAAGCATAGGCAAGTTAAATGCCTACTCAGTTTAAAAAGAAGTTTTAAAAAACCCAGCTAAGGGCTTCCCTGGTGGCGCAGTGGTTGAGGGTCCGCCTGCCGATGCAGGGGACACGGATTCGTGCCCCGGTCCGGGAAGATCCCACGTGCCGCGGAGCGGCTAGGCCCGTGAGCTATGGCCACTGAGCCTGCGCGTCCGGAGCCTGTGCTCCGCAACGGGAGAGGCCACAACAGTGAGAGGCCCGCGTACCGAAGAGAAAACAAAATAACAAAAAAAACAACCCAGCTAAGCTGACAAGATATTTTCTTTTTAGGATACTATTGATGCTAAAAAGGGAACTTTATAAATATTTTAAAATAATTCCTAGGAATCAGAAACCAAAGAAAAGAAAAACAAAAGCCATAAGTCCACCTGCACTGCCAAGAATTTACTGGAGTGAAAAAGGGTCAAAATCTAGAAAGACTGGGAGAAACCATGAGGAAAAAGAAAATGAAGAGTCACGTCAGGAATAAGATTTCCTACAACTGCTCAAGCTACGTAACTTCACAGCCCCAAGTTTCAAGCCTACAATACATTTCTATTTTATATACATCAAATGCAAAATTAATAATTTCTCAATTTCTAATTAGTCACTGAAGGTAGAGGGAGTAGAAACGACCTAGGGTAGGAAGTAATACACATCTACATACACCAAAACATTTAAATAGACTCTAGTTGAACGTGACTATAACTAGAAATAAAAAACTCTTCTAAAATGATGCTCTGAGTCTCACTTTAAGAAGAGTCCTGACAGCCTCTGAACAAACACAAGATTGGTTTTGGATACTGTTCAAAATGCATGTGCTAAAAGTGCTGGGAAGACCACCTCTTTATAATACAATCTTACCTAAAATGGATCCTACATTATGGACCCAGGGGACAGAATTAAAGAGAGACTCCAGCTCTCTCTCTCTCTCTCTCTCTCTCTAAAAAAAAGAAAAAGAAAAGAAAAGGGTGTGGGGATTTGGGTAAAATGAAAATTTTATATAAATATGTAGGTATGTTATATACAGATATCTATTACAAATATGAACACTCAATATTCTTGGCCATCTTGACAAGGAGAAAACAATTTCACTACTCATTTGGCGTCAGCTAACTCATGTTTGAAAAAAGTAAACATTTATTAATAATCCTCAGATAAGAAAATATTTATACAAATTAAAGGGAAAGAATGTTATTTTGGATCCATAATCCGATAGCCTTCCAGTTGGAATGCTAGTTGATCTTAATGAGAGAAATTATTTGATTCAAGAATCAATAGAAACTAAAATGAACATAAATGCACAAGAACAAAATTAACCGTACACGGCAAATGCCTGCCTCATAGCACCTGTCCTCACATGTAGAAAAGAACATCAGCCTTTGACTGATTATTTCTTTTTGACATGATTTATCACCCAGTATTCTTTAAACTTGATAAAGCAAATTAATCTTTGATTGCAGGCGGCACTGGAGGTTGCCATTAGTCATGTAGTTTGGTGAGGTTCCTTGTGTTTCATTTACCAGGCACACAGAAAGAGAGCCCAGAAGCAATTGCCTCAGCTTTGACTTCTTTCCCTATCCACCCAGGAGAAATGATCAAAGAATTCAATACACCTTATTTTAAATTACTTCTACAGAACTGACCAACAAGGGGAAAAAGGGAATTTTCTCTTTACCCTATTTTTATAATTATTTTTTAACCAAGGAGAAAGGGACAGTTACAACTTGTGATTTCAACATTAACAACTCAAATAGACTTTTTCTTTGTTTGTTGTGGGGACAAGGGGTGGGGGTGGGGACTGATTAAGAATTATAATTTTAAAAACCAGAATATTAAAGAAAGGGCATTTAGGAATCCACTGTCAGGAATACAGAAAGAGCAAACAGATATTTAATTTATATTAGTGAACTGAATATATATAAGTCAATGAAAAGATTCTTACATCAAAACTATCATTCCCATCCCTTACCGAAAAAGAAATATCTTCTAAAGTAATTAACAATCCTTCCTAAATATTATTCAAATTGTGCTTTTTTAAAAAAAATCAGTATACAGTGATAGGAAACCTACTATGACATTTAAAGCTTATTCTTTTGGGGCTTATTATTTTATAATTTAACATTCAAAGAGCATTTCATTGGCCTAATACTTACCATTATTCATCCTAATATCTCAGTGTGCAGAAGAAAGAGAGATTTATCCAATGAAATAACTACTAGGGAACACTGTCCTAGTTAGAAAGAACTTTGGACTTTCTGCTTTTGGTCCTTTACTTAACTGACAATGCCTATCAGAGACATTTTCCACAATTTCAAAAACACAGATTCTTCTATTATACTAACATTAACAAATTATCTGGCCTTAAGTATAGAATTAAAAATGTAATCCCTAAATGGTGACCATCTCTATGAGGCTAAATATTAAATCTTCTAAAAATGAGGGAAAACCAATTTGAATAGACTGCTAGAGAACTTAATGCCCAATATTTATGATAGTCTCAATTTCCAATTAGTCTGCATGGAAGCCATTTCTATACCTAAAGGGGAGGAAAGTTTCTCTGTTTAGCCTAAACCCACCTTTTAAAAATCATTTATTCTTTTAGAAAGGAATCCAAAGAATACATGAATAATCATTAAAAATATCAAATTCCATTTAAGAATTATGCAATGTCTTTATTTTCAAAAAATAATATTCTATTAAAACTAACTCACTGAAGTAGGCCTAACACCAATGTTTCAGAAGTTTAATTTTAGGTGATACCATTTGTTCACACGAAATTCCGCAAATGATCTAAATGTGTAGGCATTATGTGTATGGATGCTTAAAAGACCTTTTTCTTAAGTGAATTATAAGAGCATTGTTAAAGCACTACAGTGCCCGGGAACATGCTGAAAGCTCAAGGACAACAATGCTCGTTTTTTAAAAAGAGAACTGTTAATGTTCTTATTCCAATGTATGATAAATCACAGTCTAACCAGATTCCGGTCATACACTTAAGCACAAACTGTTAAATACCATAACTAGGTTCCTGTCAATTTTCCTACCGTCCACATATGAACTGAAGATTAAGGGTAGCCTATGCACACAAATATTCACAGATTAAGTGAGTCTATGATCTTTTAAAGCATTTATGAAAACAGTGTCAGAAAAATCTAATTTCCTAAAAACAATACTGTTTCCTCTTAGTACATCTGAAAGTTTGTTGGAACTGTCATTTTGTAAATAAACTGTAAAGAGTTAGGAATACATTTTTGCAAATAATTACATTAAAATGCATGAATTTGGCATATACTGTCTCAATTACAAACAAAATATCAGTTGGTTTGGCATTGTTTACAAAAACTTTAAAAAGCTAGTAGGATTAATTAACTATAATATTCATAATATTTCAGAGTTATGAAAACTGTATAGCTCTTTACAGCAAATACTGTCAGATATAAATAAATAATATGTAACTGTGTATTATCTTTCAAAAAATAGATATGTAACTCCACATTTTAGCTTAATTTATTAAAAGGCAAAAACTTATTAATCCCATGAGTTCAAATACACTACATTAAAACAAATTTTAGTCTTGCCCCTGCATATAACTCAAAGAACGGAAAAGTTAGAGACAACTTGCTCTGTAACAAAGATTTAAGCCTGCTTTCTTTCTCTCTCTCTCTTTTTTCTTTTTTTGGAATAAAGAAAGACATTTCAGGAAAAAGTAAATTCAGTGTGACAAAAAGTATCCTTCCCTTTTTATTAATTCTAGTTGTAACTTGTATGCTGATTAAAAGCAAGTTCACATGTAACAACTTATCATTTATATATGAATATACACATACCGCTTGGCTCCATTGAGAAACTATAAATTTCATCTATTGAACATTAGCAAAAAATTACATGTGTTTATCATCTGGATTATTCTCAGATTAATAGAGATAAATGACAAAACATAATCAGTAGCAGCTCTGCAACTTAATCATTGCATCTGAGCTATAGGAAGCACTTAATTACTCTCATTTACTAGGTTCAATCTAATGAGAAAGCATTAGCCAAATGAAAAGAATGCAGTACAAACAAACAAAATAGTTATACCATCATTAAAAAGAAACTCTGACAGTGCAGGTGACAGCATAGGCAGGATAAATTACCATAATGTTCTAAATGCTGAGCTGTCAGCATGCTAATGCCACAATCAGATACCCTGGGAATCTCAGCACTATAGTTGTCAGAAACAGGTATCATAAATCACCTCTCTCTACTGTACTGCTCATTATCACAGCTATAGTATACATGTTTTTCAGCATACTTCAGTATGAATTTGAAGGCAACACTTATTCTTGTGAGTGGTTCTGTTTACTCTTGCAGACACTGTAGACAATTCTTGCCTAATAAACGGATACTTTATTTTGCAATAATTACAGGATCTTAGAATATGATAGGCCTCTGTTTTTTGATTCATAAACCATTTGAATGAACAGAAAATGTGCAAAAACAGCACATTTTCCCAAGCTGTACATGTACAATATAGTAGCAGTGAGCTAGACAAATTAACGTTATTCCACGTAAAGGAATATTAATTGGAAGCCATTCCTGGATCTAGAAAACAGCAGTACTAGATACAAATTAGAATCACTTCAAATGCCTAGCAACATTTAAGGAAGCCATCTACAAAATGAAATGCAACCTACAGAATGGGAGAAAATATTTCCAAATCGTGTATCTGATATCCAATATATATAAAGAACTCATATACAAATCAGTAGAAAATAAAACCAAACAATGCAATTAAAAAATGGCAGAGGATCCAAATAGACATTTTTCCAAAGAAAACACACATATGTCCAACAGGTACATGAAAAGGTGCTCAATATCACTAACCAACAGACAAATGCAAATCAAAACTACACCAAGGTATCACTTCACACCTGTGAGAATTACTATTGTCAAAAAGACAAGAAATAACAAGTATTGGTGAGGATGTGGAAAAAAGATGCACTGTTGTGTTTGTTGTGCACTGTTGCTGGGAATATAAATTGGTGCGGCCACTATGGAAAACAGTATGGAGGTTCCTCAAAAAATCAAAAATAGAACTACCATATGACCCAGCAATTCTACTTCCAGATATCTACCTGAAGGGGAAAAAAAAAACCCTAACTTGAAAGAAAAAAAATATGCACCCCAATGTTCACTGCAGCATTATTTACAATACCTAAGACATGGAAACGAGCCAAGTGTTCATAAATGGATGAATGGATAAATAAAATGTGGTATATACACACAGTGGAATATTATTCAGCCATAAAAAAGAATGAAATGTTGCCATTTGCAGCAACATGAGTGGGCCTTGAGGGCACTACACTAAGTGAAGTAAGTCAGACAGAAAAAGACAAGTACTGTATGATCAATCTCACATATATGTAGAATCTAAAACAAAAAACCCTCAAAGATATAGAGAACAAATTGGTGGTTGCCAGAGGTGGGGGATAGGATGGGGGAAGGTAAAATGGGTGAAGGTAGTCAAGAAAAAAAAGGACATAATAGTTTTTAGGGGAATGTTTTATTTTATAGGGAAAGAGACATAATATTTTTTGAGAACTTATCATGTGTAATCTCCTTTAATCCTTACAACAGTCTTATGAATTAACTATTATTATTCTAACTTTAGAAACAAGAAAGCTGAGGGAGGGTCTGAGAGTTTGAGACATCTGCCTAAAGGCCGCTAAATGGTAGAACCCAAGACTGTATAGCTGAAAACTGCATGCCCTTATAACTAGCAGAGTTAGCAAGAGGATTTTGGAGATAGAAGTCCAAGAACATACGCAACATTATAGACTTCTCAAAAAAGTTGTATGAATAAAAACATGCATACTGTATCTCCAGTATCAGTAAAACGGTATCACACTGCTAATTTACATTCTCCAAAAGAAACGGATAGTAGGGAAACTAGCTTTTCAACTTCACAACATCATTTGTCATACAGTTGTGCCAAGGTACAGTTGCTTACGATGCTGCATCTGCGCCCCCCAACTGGTTCTCACTAAAAAGCACAAGATATGTTTAAGAGACAGAAGGGTGTTTTTCCACAAACAAAACAGTATTTTAAAGTATTTTGATTGAGCATAAAAAGGAAAAGAAAAAAATTATGGTATATTTAGAAGAGAAGCACAATTTCCAAAGAAAATGAAAATGATGAATGACATTTTCTTATCATCTGTTTGCAGGTTATCTTGTTGCTTATTCCAAGAAGGGAATGATGTTTCTTACTGGCTTCTTGTGTTTTGATAGGAGAAAAGTGATGGAGGAGGAGAGTGTTACAAGAACTGTTTTAATGCTCTTGTGCAAAGTGCAATTTAATTACACGTTGAAGCCTCAGTCAGCTTTACTTTGGCGATGACATAGTTCTACTCTGTTGTAACCAGAATACTTATTAATGTGATTTTAACACCTTTCGTGATTTAGATATAGACCACAGCCTATGATTCTTCTTTTGTTTTTGATCTTTTAACTTTTTATTTTACATTGGAGTGCAGTTGATTAACAATGTTGTGATAGTTTTAGGTGTACAGCAAAGTGATTCGGTTATACATATGATTCTTCTTTTAAAAAGTAGAGCCCTGACACCAAATATATTTGCTTAATGTTCATTTTCTTTCCTTATGTTGAATAAAATAGTTTCATTATTTTTGTAGAATTTGACCTTTCTTTTTTTTGGCTCCATCTAATTCCATCCATATGATTCTGAAACATAAATAATATGACTCACTTCTAGGGGCCTACTATGTCCAAACCACTTTACACATTATAATAGAAAAACCCTTACAAGCCCAGATGGTGGATCTGAACCCAAGTCGATTTGGAATAAAGCTTGTATGGTTATTATTCATTGTATAATACTGTCTTCTGACATGTGTGTAAACTTTCTTTCTTAAACTGCCATGAGGAGAAAACTCTGTAAACCTCATGTTCATCTATTTCTGACATAATTTTACAGAACTGCTAACTGCAAACTGGGAGAAGAGTTCTAAAAGTACTAAAGCTGTAAGCTCTTGGGAATGCCTAGGCACAGAAATACTACTCTCCATCACCTCCCCTGACCCCTAGATGGTGCTATGGGTTCAACAGCAGTGCCAGACTGAAGTAACTGGTGGAGATAGGTTTGGGGCAAGAGGAGGTTGAAGTAGAAGGAAGGGAAACTCTCCTCTAGGTTTTAAGCCCACACAGGTTTCCTTAATTATGACTCAGCTATGTAAGCCAGGCACAAGCAGAGCTATATCTCATTTCTGCAAGAAATGTGTGGCAAGAGAATTATGTATTGATTTCTACTGACTTACATTGTAATTTCAGAGGTGAGGTTGATAAATTGCATTTTCGCTTTACTTTTCAGAAACAAGGACTGCTAGGCTTTTTTGCTTTATGTTTCTCTACCGATTCCTCCCTCTTCCCCCTTTCCATCACCATGTGGTGAGTGATTTAAAAAACAGAAACACCTCTATGACACAGGATAGTCTCTGTGCTAGAGAAGAGGGATAGAGAGACAGAGACATCTGTTTTTGAGACTTTAACCACTAGTGTAAAAATCTAATCTCTTCAAACTAGATTATAAACTCACTGAAGGCAGGGCCAGGGCTAATTAAAGAATCAAAAAACATCTGTTGAAACAACAAATCGGCAAATATGATATTCACTGTTACATTTATGAGTTTAGAAGACAGAGTTCTCATCATTGCGATTCACTTTCAAAGTTTTTCTTAAAATTCACCGGCCAGTTAGTGACAGTGCTGAGGACTGGAATCCATTCTGGCCATTACACTAGTGTTACCTTATCATTCTCATGCTTGTCACACTTCTCCCCCTCCTTCCACCTTCCATTACCATTTTGATAAACATAAGTTCTCAAGTCACCCCAGACACTCTCTGTTTAGTAGAAGGGGGTGGGGGAGAACTTGCCATTCTTCCAAGGTCAGGGTTGGGGTGGGGGGATAACACTATTTTTATGAGTCAAGATTTTACTGAGCTTTCTTTCAGTAGTAGATGGCATTATAGAAAACAAATGTTCTTTTCTTAAAAAAAAATTCCCCCCAATTAGCAATATGATATGGAATACTTTTCTAACTGTATCTCCTCCTCCTGTAACAAACAGTGAAACCAAGCCAAGAAATTTTAAGTTTACTTGCCTTTAATACTCTCTGTAAGAAGTTAAAATATAAATCCGCATGGCATTAAAAAATTCACATTAAAGCCATGATTTCATTAAAAGGTGCCTCTGTTCATTTTTACTGGGCTCTAGAAACTCTATATATCCTGGATGATAATGCCAGGGTTCAGAGGCTGTCCTAGGTTAGCTTGACTCTGTGTACCTCAAAAGATGTTAGCTAGTCTTAGCTCTCATTCCATTAGAATAAAATCTGTAATAGTAAAAACTAGCAGGTTTTAAAAGATTTTGAATTTTGTTCCTAGGCAAACTGTCACCTATGTTTAGGCGAATGGTATTTGCCATACAGGAGTCCCACGTCCCTCTGACCATGAAACACTAGTAATGCTTGCTGGAATACTGTTAGGTTGAACAGTAAGTATGTAAGTAAGGTAGACCTATAAAACATTCCTAGCTGCAAAAATGAAAACTGAAACCCAGCATAAATGGGGTACTCACTGTAATACATGGATATGTAAAATCTATAACTGTTTTTCAACTTTCTGGGATATTTAGTGTATTGTTCTCTTTTGATGATCATATGTACAGCTCAACTTGGCAATCAATTTTGTCTTCTGGCAAACATTTTGCGGCTCCACTATATAAATAAAGTAAGCAATATCACCTCTTTGTAACTTGAGGGAGATTAAAGAACATTTAATCATTGTTTTAAAAACTTTAATATTGTATTAGATTTCAAATTCTATTTCATAGTGGAAGTAAGATTTTATTACTGATTAAGTTATACTCATAAAATAGGCTACAACCTTTAATTTACATAAAATCAATGACAAACCTCATTCATCAAGAATAAAAAAAGATGTTATTTTTGAGAAGTTTTACACTAGTTCGGCAAAAATATCTTTCATTTGTTCTCTTTTCTATCTCCCCCATCTAACTTAAGAACCAAGACTACACAGCTAGTCTTTCCCCTAGTATTTAAACACAGAGTTGATACATGCTTAATAACTGTTAAATGAAAAAATAAACAGTTCTTTTAGAAACCATTTAGTGTGTCTGTACTCTATCACGCTTCTAAAATACTGGAAAATACACAATAGATAAATCCTATTTAAAACATTCAGCAATTTCATTATATAAGATAAAAAAGAGGATATTTGCTTTTTGTGGTTGCATAAACTTCTGGAAGTGGTAACATTCTAGTTGCAATACCAGTCATATACTAAAATGTAATGGTTAACATTAAAACACAATCTGCTTTAATTATAATGTAATTATTCTCCATATTTCATAAAAGTTAACTTTGGAAATCTGATTCAAGTACACCAGAATCATGATATCCTGGTATTTTGTTCTGTAAGCTGTTTGAGAAGGCAAACAGGGTCAAAGAATAAACAAAGGTCTCAAGTATTACCGCTAACAATTTTGACAACTTATAAGAAAGTATTGTTCTTATACAGAATTGTAGGATTCTCTGAAATTGGGAGGTCAATTTAAAAGGCCCCAAATGTATACTAAAAGGAAGGTTCTTCTGAAATATGAGGATAACAGTGTAGGATAATAGTTCTCAAACTTTTCGATCTCTAGACTCTTTTACACTTTTAAAAACTACTGAGGAGAAATCCAATTCAGTTTTAGGCATATACATATTCTTCTTCATATTCTTTTCCATTATGGCTTATTACAGGATACTGAATATGGTTCCTTGTATTGTACAAGTAGGACCCTGTTGTTCATCTATTTTATAGATAGTATCTGCTATTTCCAAACTCCTAATTTATACCTCTCCTACCCACTTTCCCATTTGGAAACCGTTAAGTTTGTTTTCTATGTCTGTGAGTCTGTTTCTCTTTTATAAGTAAGTTCATTTGTATCATATTTTAGATTCCACATACAAATGATATCAATATGGTATTTGTCTTTCTCTGTCTGACTTACTTCACTTAGTATGATCATCTCTAGGTCCATGCATATCAAAAAGAAGACATATAGAATAAGGCTTGGTCCCTAAATGTAAGAGGCTCACAATGTAAAGGGTATCAGAGAAAAGGACACAGACAATTAACATAAAGTATGATAAATGCTTTTACTGCTTTGTGCCATGTGCTAAGTCCATTTGGAGAAATATCTAATCCAGAGTTATTATAGAAGGTTGGAGAGCATTCCATAGAAAGGGAAGTGCATGCATGAGGACACAGAAGTACTGAAGGAGCAAAGCATGTTCAAAGAATTGCAAATAATTCAGGAAAGCCAGTGTGAGGTGAAATGAGTATAGTCCAGAGGAGAGGTTAGGCCCCTGGGGCTCTAGATTTCACCTTGAAAGCTTGGGGAATTACGGAAGACTGACACTTCAGAAAGAATGCCCTAGCAGTGTTGTCTAGGATGTTTGGGGATAGGAAAGTCAAGACTGGATTAGCAGATGAGGAGTAAAGATGGTCTGAATGTGGCAGAAGGGAAAGAAAAAAAGCAGAAATATTCAAGAAAATTTAGGAAGAGAGAAGAAGAGTCCAAATGACTTTCACATCTCTCATATTGTGACTGAGGTGACAATGATTCACTAGCAGGAGTGAGAGATGTTTGGGGAGGAGGTGAATGGTGAGTTTGAAAGAGCCCATGGGACATAAATAAGTAGAGATTTACAGAAGGAAGATAGATATGAAAGCTAAAGAGCTAGTGATCAGCTATTAGTAAAGCAGCAGGCTGTGTGTATAGCACTAGAGGGTCAGTGCCCAGAAGACTGTGTTTACTTATTTTAACTTCACGTACAGTAACTAATTTAGTCTTATAGAAACCCTACAAGAGAGGTAGTTTATTATCCTCATATTATAGAGGAGGACACTGAAGCATAAATAGGTACTAAAAATTTATCCAAAGTCACGCAGCTTGAAAGTAAGAGTTGGAATTTGAACCAGGCAGTCAGGCCTTACATACTATCTTGTGCTACTGATGAACAGATTACAAAAACATTAATTTTAGAGACCTGTAATTAATTTTTAAACTCTTGTTTTCCTGATAGATAAGAGTAATAATACTCAGAAACAGTTCTACTTATAAAAATATAATTTACTTTAAAATATAATTTATATATATACTATAATAAATATTTTATATAATAAAATATATAAATAAGAAAAAAGGCATGTAATACTACCACTTCAAGGCTACTACTCTTCACATTTTAGTATATTTCTTTCCAGTATAAAAAAACCCTCCTATTACCCTTAGGTATACAATTTTTTTAGCCTACTTTTAAAAATTTAAGATAACTATTTCCTCAGAATATTAAAATTTCTACCCTATGATTATGTTAATTCTTCAAACGGATGTACACAATGTACTCAACCAATGTCTTAGTATTGGACATTTATGTTTTTCTCAATTTCTCACTATTATAAAAATATTGCAAAAAACACCTTTGCACACAATGCTCTTTCTGCCCATAATTAATTTTAAAATAAATTGTCTCGTAGAGAATGGAATTGAGGACACGGGGAGGGGGAAGGGTAAACTGGGACGAAGTGAGAGAGTGGCATAGGCTTATATATGTAGTATATATAAGTAGTATATTTGTAGTATATATAGGTAGTATATATGTAGTATATATAAGTAGTATATATAAGTAAATGTAGTATATATAAGTGGTATATATGTAGTATGTATAAGTAGTATATATGTAGTATGTACAAGTAGTATGTATGTAGTATATATATGTAGCATATATAAGTAGTGTATATGTAGTATATATAAGTAGTATATATGTAGTATGTATAAGTAGTGTATATGTAGTATGTACAAGTAGTATATATGTAGTATATATATATAGTATATGTAAGTAGTATATATGTAGTATATATAAGTCCATGCCACTCTCTCACTTCGTCCCAGTTTACCCTTCCCCCTCCCCGTATCCTCAATTCCATTCTCTACGAGACAATTTATTTAAAATTAATTATGGGCAGAAACAGCATTGTGTGCAACAGATAGCTAGTGGGAAGCAGACATGTAGCACAGGGAGATCAGCTCGGTGCTTTGTGACCACCTAGAGGGGTGGGATAGGGAGGGTGGGAGGGAGACGCAAGAGGGAGGAGACATGGGGATATATGTATATGTATAGCTGATTCACTTTGTTATAAAGCAGAAACTAACACACGACTGTAAAGCAATTATAGTCCAATAAAGATGTTAATAAATAAATAAATAAAAATAAATTGTCTCAAGACAGATTCATAGATGACAATTTCAAAGCAATATGCACAGACAGCAGCAACTACAAGTAAAACCTAAGTGTAACTTTTTTCTAGAAATAACTTCTCAAACATATTAGCACTGCATAACTTTAATAGAAAATTATTTTGAAAACTTATACAATAAAAGTAACATATAATAAATGGAAATATAGCTAAAAAGCACATAGCTTTTAAATTTGAGTAGTTATATTTAAACTGTAATAGGCAATTTGAAATACATTAAAATAGCAACATTCCCTTGATTTGGATTGGCAAATATTATTTTCAGTTTTATTTGATTAACAAATAATCTGTTAAGTGTTTCCAAAATAAGTGAAACTCGGTCAGCCATTTTTCTGATAATACTATTTGATTTGAGTGAAATATTGAAAAAGAAGTACAAGACGCAAAACACTTAATAACATGATTGCACCTGAACTTTAATCTTTTAAAACTTATGTTTAAAGTATGATGAAATGCTATCTTAGTCTTTTCTATTATAATTTGACAAATCAGGTATTTAAAAAGTCCTCCTTAGCAGTTACACTGCTTCATATTTAAGAAACTGAAAACAATACTGAAAATTGAGACCGAAAATCAAATCGAAACCAAGAAAATCCAAACTGTTACTAATATAACTGTTTGTTTGGCAAAGCATCTGGCTTACAAAAATTGGTCTCTCCAAAAGTAAAAAATGGAATATTCTGTCATGTCAATTTTATTTTTTAATCAAACAATGGAAAATGAGTAGATTATAATATCCATCACCAATAAGCCTTCTTTGAGTAAGTATCAACTGACTCTGACCATAATTGATAACCCAAGCCAATAGTACATTCTGTTACAATTCGAGGTTCAAAAGGTTAATTATGGCCTGGCCACAGGCTCATCCGGAAACCTGAAACTGATTGCTATATGCCTTCCTAATGAAGATGTACTGCATGTATTATAGCAGCATACTGACAAGTGACTGATCCTCCAACATCAATGTAGCAAGCAAGCATTAACCTTCATGTCAATTTAACTGTCATTCTCACAGTTTATATCCCGCCAGGTCCTTTTATTCTCTGAGAAAAAAGTGTCTGATAACTGTATTTCCCTTGCAACGGCAAGATTTCTCTTTTCATTCTAATGAATACAGAAATCAATAGTAGTAAGTCAATTCAAACTACATTATGAATTAACAATACCCAGGAAAGTTAAGAAGAGATTAGAGTGATGATGAGAGTTATCATTTGTCACCAAAATCTTTAATTTGCATGTAGATTTACTGCCCCAGTGCACAGGGTGTTAGAAAAATATCAGCATCTTTTCTTTCCAAGGGGTACTTACACTGTCCCCATATTTGCAGGAAAAGAAAAGAAAATGGCAGGCTGAATTATGAGCACCTACTCACAAATAAAACCAATTTAGCAACCGTCATTGCTTGCACCCAATACTCACTGCCAGTGTGAGGAAGAGGAACTAGTGTTCTAAAACAGAGTCGTTAGGACTAAGGTATCTTCAGTACAGCATAGGTTTTGAACAGACCATATGACAACTACTAGCAATGAAATCATTCCTTCGATGGGCAATGTAGAAGCAGAGTGGTATAATAAAATGAGCACTAGAATACCTGAGGCTGACAATGCAATTGCTGTGCTCTTTACTGTCTATGTGGCCTTGTAACAAAACATTTAGCCTTTCTGGGTCTCAGTTTTTCTACCTGTAAAATAAGGACAATAATTCCTGCTTAGTTTATCTCATAAAGCAGAGGTTTTTCAACCACAGCTACATACGAGGATCATGTTGAACTTAAAAAAACAAAAGAATGAAATAATGCCATTTGCAGTAACATGGATGGACCGAGAGATTATCATATTAAGTGAAGTAAGTCAGATAGAGAAAGACAAACATGTGATATCACTCATATGTGGAATCTAAAAGAAATAGTATAAATGAACTTATTTACAAAACAGAAACAGACTCACAGACTCACAGACATAGAAAACAAACTTACGGTTACCAAAGGGGAAGCGGGGGAAGGGATAAATTAGGAGTATGGGATTAACAGATACACACTACTTTATATAAAATAGATAAATAACAAGAAGTTACTGTATAGCACAGGGAACTATATTCAGTATTCTGTAATAACCTACAATGGAAAAGAAATGAAAAAAAGAATATATATATATATATATATATATATATATATATAGTATAACCGAAGCACTTTGCTGTACGCCTGAAGCTAACACAATATTGTAAATCAACTATACTTCAATAAAAAAGAAAAAAGATACCTTAGTCCTATCTCAAGAAATTCTTATTTAATGGGTTTAGGGAGCAGCCCAGGCACGAGTATTTTTTTGGTGGTGGTTGTTGAGAAAAACTTCTTCTAAATTTACTTCAAAAATTTTTTAGTATGGAAATATTCAAACATATACAAATATAATGAATACTTTAATGAACCTCAGGTATCCATTACCAAGCTTCAATGATTATCAATATTTTGCTAGTCTTGTATAATCTATTTCCCCATCCCCCAACATTTAAAAATTTCTGTTGGAATCATTACAACAAATCTACACTGGCATTTTAAAAAATAATCCCCATGTGATTATATTGTACAACCACTATCGAGAACCACATGAGAATTCTGAAAGTATCTTCCACATTATAAAAGAGTAACAAAAACAAATCCATGCCCAAATGGATTATGAGGCGCAAGCATTTTTACTGAAACTGACTGATCAAGTCAACAGAATAAAATAGTTTAGTGAATTCCATTTTAATCATTTCCTCCTTTGAACTGACTAGTTCTTGCACAAAAGAGACCCTCCAAGGCCACAGCAGAAAAATCTCATTTCTCCCTTCATGGCCTATATTTTCATCTTTACTCCGCCATCTAATAGTTCCCCAAATGGAAAATTTATCCTCTCCTGGTCCCTTACCGCCTCTCTACCCAGCCACCATCCATTTGGCCTCAAAGCCCGGATATTACCATCATTAAGTCCTCTGGTTCCTCTCTCCTGAGTCCTGCTCCCCTCAAGCCCAAGGCAGGTGTCCCTCTTAAGAGCTGCTACAGGCCTGTCTTTACCTTGGTCACAGGTTTATCTCCCTGTACCATTTCTTACCAGTCTCCTCATTAAGTTCAAGATTCTAAGGGTAATGATGATTTCACAACAGATTTGGTCCTTGACAGGCATTCAATATGTGAATTCTTGAGTATTCAAAACCGTTGGTCAGCCATTTTCTCTAGGAGTCCAATTAGGTATGCTCAGCAGTTTGCTCACCCAGCTTACTAATGCACCTCAACTGACTGCCTAAAGGGCAACAAGCAGGGGTCACCGCTTAATAGATAAAATACTGAGAAATGTAAGAATTTATGGTGAATCCTAATTACGTTTTTTTCCAACGATACCTCCAACCTCAGAATGGTCTGCTGTAAAGAACCTTGGTTTCCATATCGGGCTATCATTTAGAGACTGATTCTAAAAAGTACATACAGGTTTTTGCTATTCTAAGATGTAAAACAGAAGGATGTTTTCAAATAAAGAAAATCTTTCTTTCCTCTCCAAACGTTTTAGTTCAAAGATATTCATAACATGCTAAGAAGCAAAGTTTACGAACCTGTAAAATACAATACGTGGCCACCACTTATATAAACACATCCCCTGTGATTATTTCCCAATGATTTTTCTTTGATTTAGTAGACCACTAGGGAAAAAATAACTGTATTCACGATGATAAGAACAGTTGTAATAATTATAGCAATAACACCACCAACAACAGTAGAAGCATCTAATTCTTAATGAGTACTTTCTATGTGTCAGTTATCATGCTAAGAATATTATCTCAATCCTCGCTTCAACTCTATAAAAAGTAGGTATTATTATCCACATTTTACGACAAAACTAAAGCTCGGAGAGCTCAGGAACTTGCCTAAAGAAAAAGAGCTAGGAAGCAGTGGTGTAGGTACTCTGTTTAACGTAGTTTGGGAGGAAAGAACTAACGAGAGAGAAACTATTGATAAAAAAGGAGTTAACATGATTCAGTAGCAACTTGAAGCAGAAAGTAATATAGTCTTTTATAAAACATCAGTTTACAAAATAAGATATGAGGTCAAGAATCATAAACTTTAATTACATGGTCACAATTAATGTTTCAAAACATTATCTAAAACCATCATAATTCCTTTTGTGCTATACGGTATGAACCTCAGAAAGTTCTACCACATACTTAGAATTTTCACTAGATCTCAGAAATAATTCATAAATATCCCTCTTCTCTCTCCTCCACCCGTAACTTTTATTTGTTAGTAAACAAGTGTTTTAAGGTAGACACCGACCTTTAAAAAAGTTAATAAGAACTTAGCCTCTTCCTTACAGATTCAAAATTCAGGCCCTATCCTGGTCACATTATTATTTTCCTAAAATTACTCTTTCCCTGTAAGTTGAAGCATTTCCTCCAAGTACTCAAATCGAAATTAACTAACAATTTCTCATTATATCTAATCTTTACCTCTTCTTTTTAAGATCTTACCATTTTATAGAAAATATCTCTCCAGATCTACAATATATTACTACTCTTTTAAAAACCAGTCCTATCTGCCAACAATAACAATCCAATTTGTACTTTAATTCTATCTCTGAGGATGTGCCTCCTAAATATTTATTGCCTATGCAGCAAACTAATTCAACACCTTTACAAAATATTTTCCTCCTCAGATTTCCTTTCACTTCATTCCTCTTGCCAATAATATCTTCAATTCAGTGACTTCATTAGTGACCTCTGCTTCAAATCTTTTTTGGAAGAAGAGAGGCAAAAACAAGTTAATAAATATACCAACACTTATTCTCTTTCCTCAAAGTATTCAAGGCAACAACACTGTACAATCATGAAGAGTTTAACACTTTTCATGAATGACAAAGAAAGTCCTTTTACATGCATTTCATCTGATCCTTACACAATCCACTGAAATAGAAAAGGCAGTTAACATGTGCATTTTGGACTGGAGAAAACTAAGGCCCAGAAAGCTTATGACTTGTCAAAGGTAACTGGACTACCAAAACCCTTCTCAATTTCTATGTATTTCCTTATCAGTATCCACAATGGATTTCCTTTGGTGGACTATATACCTACCAGATGAAAAGAACTGTGCTTTTTATTTATAGCTAGCAATGTCTTAAATAAGTTCAGCTTCAAGTTGATAAAATAGAAAAGACTTACACAAGCATATAAATAAACTCTATGGCTCATGTCAGTTCCAGTCACAACCTTCTCTTTTCCACGAACCATTCTAAACATGATTAAGGTCATCACAACAAGTACATCAAGAGGATAGAGAGTAAAGAAAACAAGATGGAGTAAATAACACACCTCCACAGCATTACGAACAACTTAGTGAGAATCCGTAATTCACATAACTGACCTTATTAGGGGTTAATGAATTTTGAAAAAATAATAAAAGAATGTGAAATTAAACGAAATTATCATGAGGAAAAGAAAAGTAGGGACAGAATACAAAAAAAAATCGCCAATATGAGTAAAGTAGGATTGACAATCAGATAAAGACGGCGCAAAGTGAATGTATTTCTCTTGGGTAAACTGCAGATAGTACCATACTCCAAGATCAGCCAGATAGTAAACTTCCGTAATTCCTCTGCGTCAAGAGAGCATAGTTCTGAACGATCAGAAGAATCAGTGTTAGAAGGCAGGCTTAGGTAGAATGGTATAAAGTTAAGAGCCTACAGAATCTGCTGAAGTATTTTTGCTCTCAGATGCCTAGAGAGTTTCTGTGATTATTTACAGGATCTGTTTCTAAGGAACAGTGAAATATTGGGAGGATCCACAAAGGCAGAAACCCACCTTAAACACATAGATCATTACATAAAGATGATGATGATGGCAACAGCAATGTCAGCAATAATGAGAATAAAAATAAAACGTTCAATTTATAGAAAAATTTACAAAATGCTAGGCACTTGTAGTTATTTTTTAGATATAATCACTAATCCTCATAATAACTTTGCAACATAATCATTATTGGCCTTATTTTCACTAGAGAAAATTTAACAGAAGTTGAATTCATCCAGTACTCAGTGACTTGCCTAAGGCAGAAATCTCTAATCACCTCACACACACAATTAGAAATCACACACATGCTGGCTGCCACCATCTAGACTGGCATCTGATGACTATCATCTCCCATTAAATAAAAAAGCACACAGCCTTGCAACAAAGTTAGTTGGTTCTTTCATCCCTTGGTCTGTTTCAGAACCTACTATGGAGCTAACATATGCCAAGATATATTATATGCTGGTAATCTGTACTTTGAAGGCAGTGAACTTCATGTCTTTCAAATACTTTTCACACCTAATGACTATTTTTAGCAATATACTTTTTAAACTAAAATAACATTAGCTACCTTTTACAGAGCAACTTACCATAATCAAGTACCATGTTTAGTGTTTTATGTATGTTATACCACAATCAGTGGAGATTCGGGTCTATATAATTACAAAACCAGGAATCTTTCCAACTCATCATCTTGGCTCAAGCTCAGCTTTGATTTAGTCTGCATTACTTCATTGCCCAAAGCACTAAATTAGACTGATGCAGATAGGGGATTATTGCTACAAGTGAAAAAATGCATGACACATACACACTTAACGTGATTACACTGCTAGACTGCATAAAAACTAAACTGAAAATAACCAATACATTTCTACAGTCATTTTAAAAATATAGAACTGTTTAGGGTTCATGAAAATTATAGCAGCAGTTATGACTACATTTGTCCTTATCCCTGAAATAACATAATAGACAATGACCATCACCAGGTGCTTCTCCCGAAGTTCCCCTCTTACAAAAGCTGCCACACAAAACTGCGTTGTGGATGTTCCTTCTTGTAGAGAGGGATCATTACAAAGGCAGTGACCTTTTTTCAGTAATAATTCTGAAAATTCTGTATAATTCTGCAATTCTGTATAATCATCAAATTAGTAAACAAAATTAACCAATAGGTACTAAGTAGTAATAAACACTAGAAGGAGATAAAAAATTAATTAAGTAGAGCTTCTGACCTCAAGTAGCTTATAGTCCTTCAGGGACAAGGCCATATATAAACACATATTGGCTGTCTATGATATATTAAACAAGTGTTTATACCTTCTATAACAAATTTTGGGGACTAAACCACAGTGGCAGGGACTTAGATGTTGGCTGAGAGTAGGGATGGCAGGAAGCTGACTTTACAATACACGTGCCTTCCCACAAATTCAAAGACAGAAATCTATACATTACATACAGATGAGTACTTTCCATTATATGGAACCATACCAAACTAAGCATTAGTAGGCATTCACTAAATGCCAAGCACTGAGTTTAAGGACTAGAGATCAAAAGTGAATAACAATTTTTCTCAGGATGTAAAAAGCACCTGGTAGTATGCAGTTCAGGTTCCTCAAGCACTCCTACTGTGGGGCTAAGCACAAGCTGGGCTTCCTAGGTTTTTTCAGAAGCTAGATGAGTTTCAGAATAACTGTGTCAATATGATGGAAAAAAGCCTCTTAGCAAAAATAAATGTAGGTGACAGATACTGTTAAGCTCTTCTGGTTGAGAATTTCTTTAGCTAGACAGACCTTAGCCATAATCCAGTATAAGCCGTCACTTTATAAATAAAACCTTAACAGGATAAGGTCATGTAGCTAACTGGAGGTAGAACCTTATACCTGGTTTATCCTAATGTCTGGGAGAGAAGTCTCAGCAAATCCTTTTAATCTCAGTTTATTATGGTGACACTACTATGAAAGGTGACTATTTATTATGGAAGTAAATATGACATTATAGACCATCAGTCACAAATTGGGAACATTTTTGTTTTAAGAATCATGGTAACAGAACTTGTCTATATAGTCATAGATCAATTTGGCTAAGCATTTTTGGATCTTCAACAAAATCTGAAGTATCATTCAATATATTATTGAGAGTTCACTAAATGCCCCACACAGAGTTTATAAGGACTAGATATCAAAGGTAAATAAGATTTCACAATGTAAGAAACTCCTGATGGTGTGTAGGTCGGACATATAAATGTGCAATATAATTGTTGCAATAAAGGAAGGAACAAAGAGTTATGAAAAGAGAAAAAATGTGATAATAATTCTGGGGAAAATAACTTCTGTTTTGATAGGGATTGATGACTGTTATTAAGTCATTTAATAAGGGATGAAAACTATTTTACATAACTTAAGAATGAAGTATTAGAAAAGAGGAAACATATGTGTTCTTTAAAAGGAACAAATGTATGTAGGTAGGACCAACACAGGCATAATCATGGTTGACCACTACTTAACATTCAGTAAGATTTTGGAGCAAAAAAAATTGGTTTTGCTTTACTTTTTTAGGTGTCAAATCATATTTTCCTTCAATAAATTTAAAGCACGTTCTTTGGTAAAATTTCTGGTCCCCAAAACAGATGTTAATAAAATGAACGATTAAAGATGACTTCATCAAAATCAAATATTTAAACATAGAAACCTATAGTAACCAATGCAAAATTTAAATGCAAAGTAACTAGGAAATGACTTTATATTTAATGAGAGGATTAAAAGTTCAAAGACAAACAAGAAAAGGAACTTGATAAACGGAACACCCTATACTGAAAAGCCCTCTCTTCATTTGTTTAATCTGTAATCCCTGTCATGTTGAGGAAGCTATAGCCTTTTAAAAAATGGACATGTTTACTTCATAACAGGGGCAAGGATAAAAACCATGAAAGTTTACTTAAGTGAATAAATAAACTCAGCAGTACTTTTTTTTTTAGAAGTTACATCTGGTCATACCCAAAAAACTGCAGTACAAGAATTTGAGGTTATATATCAAACCCAGGTAACAAGAACTTGTACTAGCAAAACACCTAAATTGTTGTCTGACAAAGCAGCTTATTTAGGAGTTCAAATGCTTCCATATATGTTAATTCAAATAATTTTCACAATAATCCGGTATAGTAGGTCCTATTATCCCCATTTTGTAGACAAGAAAACTGGGGCCTCAAGAGGTTGTATGACCAAAAAATTAGGGATAAGGGTCAGACTAGAACGAAGCATTCTTGATTTCTACTAACACTCTTTTTTGAGGTCCCAAGTCAGTGTAAAGAGAACATAAGAAAATGGTTGATCAGTTTTATTCCTTGATCAGCACCTTTAGAAGGCCTGGAGTAACAATATTTTATCTTTTCTTCATATGAGAAACAAAGGTTTCAAGTCACTCTTCTTGAGGTAAGAACAAGTCAGGGGAGCAACACAGTATACCAGTTCAGAGAAGATCATTAGATATTAGAAAAAGATCAGCTTTTAAGGGGTGAGGGTGGAACATTTTAAAATGCTACAGCAAAAATTACTTTGAACATTGTGAAAAATCAAACATTACGTAAAAGTATGTGATAGAAAAAAAATGACTTCAAACCAATATTCTAAACCTAAGGAGTTATAGAACTTTAGAGTTAGAAGGATCCTCAAAAATTTTAGTTTATTTCAGCTTCTAAATAAGGAAATGGAGGATTCCAAAAGTTAAGAGACTGTTGCACCTTTCCTAAGACGGTATTTGCATTCAACATATCTAACATGTATTACAATGAACTGGTAAAGAGCTATCTCATCTTTTCTTTTTAAAATTCCAATCAACTAAAGTAATGTGTCTTTAAAGCTAAATTCACATCAAATCAGGAAATGTTATGTGAAAATTTTTATCTACCAATATATATTTCATGATTACTTATTAAAAAACTAAGCTGGTATTCTTAGTTTGAATTAGAAAGAATATTTCCAAATTACAAAATAAATATCTTAGTTTCTCGAATACCTGGAAAGTCAGCTTTTCTATAATGGCAAGTTTTCCATGTTTTAAAGTATTTAGAATAAAAATATTAAAAAAATGAAATATATAATTCTATACCTTTAAAAAAAGGACACCGCATGACGTTTTGTTAAAATTTGAACACTTTCATCGGATTCTGTTTATTGTGAATATACTGCTAAATGCTGTATCAATCTAATATCTTGTAAATCATTCATGAAAAACAGATCTGCAGAGTATACTGGGAAGCAGTTCTCAACCCTTATCTCTTTATTCAACGACCATGGTATAGCTCTTATCCTCTTATTAAATGATGTGGAGATCTGTCACTTAAGTCAGTTTTACTGACTGAGGGAAAAGATGAAAGAAAGAAATAAGAGATACCACTGCTAAAGAAATAGAGTCAAAAGTGAGAATACCTACTGAGTGTCTTCAGAGATGCAGTTCAAAGAGTGGTAAAAGCATAAGCTTCAGATACTATGGACCAAGATTTTAAATACCAGTTACATCACTAGTTGGATGACCTTAGGCAGAGCCTCTGGGCCTCAATTTCATCATCTATAAAATGGAATCATATCATCTACCTTAACATCACATAGCTAAAAGGTACTCAATAAATAAAAACTGCTATTATTGTGTTGAGGAAAAAAGTTTGGAGCATGAATTACACATAAGACAAAAAACAAAATGGTGAGAAACGGCCCTCTTTTTTCATACAAAAATGCCCCAAAAGGCTCTATGTTACCATGGGCAGGCATATACAGTTTCTTCCATATAATAATGATGAAGAGTGTGCTATGCAGAATGCTCTATTTGCAGCAGTGATTCATTGTGTACAGGGAAAAAACTGCTGACACGTTGAGAAGATATCTTCCCGTAAAAGGTTGAAGTCCTTAAGCAGCAAAAAAACACCAACGTCCATCATCTTTAAACCCTATTGATTTCTGGTGAAGATTTAAAAGTCTGTTTACTTATTTCCCATCATTTCTGTCAGGGCTGTAACAGTTCTCTTCCCACTGAATAAACCTCTCATGATCCTCCTGGTGATTAAGGTCAGACAAAATGTCAAACTCCTAATGCTAAGTGCTTTTACATTAAAAATTCATATCAAATCACCAAGTAAAATCCAAACAAGAAGTCAGACATGTAAACAGTTTTTAAAAAAGGGTTGCAGTGACCATTACAGAATATAGGTGCAGTGCAGAGGTGGAAAAAAAAAGCTTTGGCAACAGGTCAGAACACTCCCCCTTCCTCCTGGCATATTCATTGTCATTTCCTATTTTAGAATTAGTGGTCAAGCTGGACATAAGTCTGTGTGTGTGTGTGTGTGTGTGTGTGTGTGTATGTGTGTGTGAGAGAGACAGAGAAAAGGCAGGAAGGAGGGAGGAAGGGAAGGAGGGGAAAAAGGAGGGGAAATGGAAGAGAGGAGAAAAGAGAAGGGGGAAAAGGAGGGAGGGAAAGAGGGGGAGGGGGGAGAGAGAGAAAAAGGGAGAAGGAATAGGAGAGAGAGAGAGACAGTGACAGAGACAGAATATTACCAATATCACTTCAATCTTTAGGAGCCAATTGGTTCTACAACTTCAGCATGGTCTTTGGTTTTAAAGCAGGGAGCATGGAGGTGAGGGAGTATTTGCTCAGTATCTGAAACAAACATTGCTAGATCTTCTTGTAAGCATATTTGAATCCTTGGATCCAGGGGCTAAAGAAATAGTGTCAGAATCTGGTCTCTCTCCGTAACTCAGTGTTTCTTTTCACTCCTTTCATTCACTCTCAAACTGGCTTTTTGAACATAGTAGCCCTTGACATCTTAAGACTTAAATTTTCCTACCTACAAATTCAGTGGAAAGAGAGGTTCTCTTTCCAAATAGTTTCAAAAGGTCTCAGAAGTTAAACCTCACTGACCTTGGACTTGGCTTGTTTCATATGCTCATATTAAACTAATAATCGTGGCCAGGGGAATACAGTGATCTGACTGGTCAGGGCTATGTCAAGTCTGCATTCCTGAGGCCAGGAAATGGGGTCAGTTCCCCATGGACTAAGATTAGTAGACACAGCATGGAATTTACTTGATAAAAGAAGCCAGTGCATAACTCTAAAGTTTCTGATGGGACCAACAGGAGGTTTTAGTTATCATTTAGCAGTTACTTTGGCAAGATATTTTACTTCTTGGAGCCTCAGATTCTTCAACTTTAAAATAGGGAGGATAGGACCTACTTTCAGAGATTTGAATGCATAGGTAAAGCACTTAGTTTTGTGTCTAACTCATAGAAAGTATTCACCTTCTATGTAGAACTGGACCAACTAGAAGATGTGGTAATATTAGCAACTCAGTGTCATGTCTGTTACACGATGAGTATCCATTAAGCAGGTCTTTCAGGTTTTTTATTTTCACATTCCTTCAGATAAGATCTTAGCCAGAGTCTCAATAAATATTCAAGAGAAGAAAATAAAGCATTGACAATACTTGCGTTTATTCTACTTATGAATTAAGCAAAAGTCTCTATTTATGTGCCTTGATGGGTGAATGCAGACAACTTCTTAGTTGTCCTGAAATTTATGATGAGAATCCTTCCAATGCTACAGTTCTAGGATATTAAGATTCTCTGAAGTCATTACCCAAATGAAGAATAAACTCAGTAGAGGTGAGTGATGGATCTGCAGTATCACAAATGACAAAATAACCAATTGCACCATTACAGAAAAAAATGTATATATACTGACATTTATATATAACATATTGTTATATATTTAGAACTAAAGTGAAGACAAACTTTATCCTCACAGCATAAAAATTGATGGTATATCAAATATTCCACTATTATAGAGACAGGTCTTTGAAGGAAGAGTTCATTTAGAGAGATGAAATTCCCAGATTTCTTGGTATCCCTTCTGCCAACCCAAATAATTTTCTCACTCAACTGCTAGGATCCCACTAATTCTTTAGAATTATTCTTTTGGGTTAAACAACACTTTACTTTAAAAATATAAACATCATCAAGGAACAGAGGATATTTTCTTTTTTAAAAAAACCACCATAGGGCTTCCCTGGTGGCGCAGTGGTTGAGAATCTGCCTGCCAATGCAGGGGACACGGGTTCAAGCCCTAGTCTGGGAGGACCCCACATGCAGCGGAGCAGCTGGGCCCGTGAGCCACAACTACTGAGCCTGCGTGTCTGGAGCCTGTGCTCCGCAACAAGAGAGGCTGCAACAGTGAGAGGCCCGCGCACCGTGATGAAGAGTGGCCCCTGCTCGCCGCAACTAGAGAAAGCCCTCGCACAGAAACGAAGACCCAACACAGCCAAAAATAAATATATAAATTTATTAAATATATATATATATACGATATTTATTTAAGAAAAAAACACCATAAACAAATTCAAGACGCAAACAAGAAACTAGGAAAAACTATAACACATGACAAAGAGCTCTTATAAATCAGCATGAAAAAGGACAAAAATGAGATAGAAAAATGGGCAAACAATACAAACTAGGTAGTTTACAGATAAAAGAAAACTACATGAAGAATAAAGATATGAAAGAATATTCATAAGTATAGAAATGCAATTCAAGTATGTGTAAGATAATATTTTTCACTGGTAAGATTGGCAAGATAAACATGACCTGATATTTACAAGTTGTGTGGGAACAAAAACTGTCAGACACTGTTGGTGGTCTTCAATAATTGTTAAATAAATAAACTGTAAACAGATGAAAGTCTCCATAATCACATACGAAAAACAGTCCTTAAGTGTTGTATAGAAAGGGCAATGTTGCTGAGGTTTAATACAACACTTTTGGAGAGCAATTTGGCAATTTCTATCAAAATTTTAAACGTACATAGTGTTTGACATAGCAATTCCTCTTATGTAATAGTTATCTTACAGCATTTATGTACTGAGAAAATAGCACAAATATATAAATATAAGGATGTTCAATGTAGGAATATTTGTAAGAGCAAAAAAAGAAACAATTTGATTATCCATTAGTTAAATATGACTGGTTAAAGAATTTATTGTATATCTGTACAATGAGAAAGAAGTATATTACATATATGCTCTTTGACAATTAAGAATATGAATGAAGTAATACATGTGTTAATACAGAATGATGTTTAAGAAATGTTACATGGGAAAAAAATTGAGGTTCAGGACTATATACACAGATGATTCCATTTGTATGAAAATAAGTACAAAGGCATATAAAAATACTTGGATATACATATGACCGTCTGAAAGAAAATATGAAACTGTATGTTGAGGTTACCTCTGCAGGGACGGAGCTGAGCTTTTTACTTTTCGATATTTTTCCTTTGTCTTTTTAAAAACAAATTTTAAAACATTATTATTTTTAAAAACAAAACCAGTGAAAACAACTCAAGTGTCCATCAGCAGGATAATGAATAAACAAATTGTGTTATATTCATATAACAGAATACTACTCAGTAATTAAAAGGAAGGAACGAACTACTACATGTATGTCAACATGGATGAATCCTTATTGAGTGAAAAAACATCAGATTTGAAAGAGCACATACTGTACATTTCTATTCATATAAAATCTAAAAACAGGTAACATTAATCTATGGTGATAAAAATTAGAAAGTGTTCCTCTCATGGGCTGGGGGAAGAGGGACATTAACTAGAAAGAGAAATGAGGATATTTCCTTGGTGTTAAAACCATGTAAACACTGATGTATACATTTGTTAAAACTCACCAAATTGAATGCTTAAAATCTATTTATTTTATTGTAAGTAACATGTATCTCAATAAAGCTAAAAATAGCTGCTACAACTACTTCTATAAGAAAATAACTGTGGCAAACATAGTCTTGACCTCAGAAATAACTCCAATCACCTGAGAGAACAGTGTCAATGTCCATCAGGCAGGCAATAAAGATAGACACTAGAGAGAAAGAAAGTGCAAGAAAAAGAGGTTAAGTAGAGGAGGAGAGGAAAAGCCATAAAGATAAAGATTCCAGCAGAGAGAACACAAAGGAGGAAAGAAGAGGTGAATTCGGATTATTAGAGAAAAGCCCAAATGCAGAAAGGAAATGGACTACGAATGAGCTACAAAGAAAGAAGGCAGACAGTATTGTAAGGAGAAAAAAGAGCTAGAAAAGAAAACATGAAGGAGACGGGGCTTAAGGGAATGAAACTGTCCTTGACTATTACTGACAGACACTGTTAACACAAAGATTAAATTGCTTCATGCTGAGGACAAGATCTTGTATATAGAAAAGGAATCCACTGAAAGCTATTAGAACTAATAAATGACCTAAATAAATGAAAAGACATCCCATGTTCACAGACTGGAAGACAATATTGTTAAGATGGCAATAATCCCCTAATTAATCTACAGATTCAGTGCAGTCGCTGTCAAAATCCCAGCTGACTTTTTTGCAGAAATTGACAAGTTGTCCTAAAAATCACATGAAAATCCAAGGGATCTAGAATAGTCAAAATAATCTTGAAAAAGGATAACAATTCCTTCCTGATTTCAAGCTTATGACAAAGCTACAGTAGTCAAGACAGTGTGGTACTGGTATAAGGACAGACATATAGGTCAGTGGAACAGAATTTAGATTCTAAAAATAAGTCCTCAGATTTACAATCAATTGATTGTCAACAAGAGTGCCAAGACCATCCAGTGGGCAAAAAATACTCTTTTCAACAAGTGGTATTAGGTCAAGTGAATGAATGAAAGTGGACCCTTACACCTCATACTATACACAAAAATTAAGTCAAAATGAATCAAAGACCTAAATGTAAGAGTTAAAACTACAGAAATCTTTGAAGAAAACATAGGAGTAGGGCTTCCCTGGTGGCGCAGTGGTTGAGAGTCCGCCTGCTGATGCAGGGAACGGGGGTTCGTGCCCCGGTCCGGGAAGATCCCACGTGCCGCGGAGCGGCTGGGCCCGTGAGCCATGGCCGCTGAGCCTGCGTGTCCGGAGCCTGTGCTCCGCAACGGGAGGGGCCACAACGGTGAGAGGCCCGCGTACGCAAAAAAAAAAAAACAAAAAACATAGGAGTAAATCTTCAATACCTTGGATTAGGCAGTGACTTCTTAGTTACAGCATCAAAAGATCAGGCAACAAAAGAAAAATTAAAACTGGTCATCATCAAAATTAAAAACTATTATGCTTCAAAGGACACCACCAAGAAAGTGAAACGACAACTCAAAGAATGAAAGAAAATATCTACACAGTTATATATCTGAAAAGAGACCTGTACCTGGTTAACACTTAACAGCCAATAATAAAAAAGCAAATAACCCAATTTTAAAATGGGCAAAGGATCTGAAAACATATTTCTCTGACGATATAAAAGCAGACAATGAGCATACGAAAAGATGCTCAATATCATCAGCCATCAGGAGAATGTAAGTCAAAACCACAATGAGATACCTCTCCAAATCCACTAGGATGAATAGAATAAAAAAGGCAGGTAACAACACATGTTGGCAAGGTTTTGGACAAACAGGAGCCCTCATACACCTCTGGTGGGAACGTAAAATGGTGCAGCTACTTTGGAAAATAGTTTGGCAGTTCCTTAAGAAGTTAAACATAGAGTTACAATCTGATTGAGCAATTCTATTCCTGGGTATGTACCCAAGAGAAATTAAAAGATATATCCACACAAAAACTTGTACATGAATGTTCACAGCATTATTCCTAATAGCCAAAATTAGGAACAATCCTAAAGTCCCTCCATGAATGAACGAAAAAATAAAATGTGGTATATTCATACAAAGGAGTATTATTCAACAATAAAGAGAGACGAAGTATTGATACATGCTATAACACAGATGAACCTTGAAAATATACTAAATGAAACAGGTCAGTTACAAAGGATTACATATTGTGTAGACTCCATTTATATGAAATATCCAGAATAGGCAAATTAAGTATAGTAAGTATACAACCTAACTTATGAAGCAGTCTTGACCCAAAACAAAACCAAACAAAGAAAAAATCAAGCCCAAGGTCTCTATATCTTACTACTTATACAAGAAATACAGGGACAGAAGAATATACCAAAATATAATCAGCAATATCTAGACTTTGAGAAATTTTACAAGACAAACCACCTGGCTTGTTGATTACATATATGTTTGAAACACCTTTAAAAGAAGACATTACAAATTAAGTTAGAAGACATACAATATGAATATGTATAGAATAGCTCCATAAAAATACACAAGAAACTGATAAGTATGGTTTCTAGGAGCCGGAATTTGATGGCTGAGGGATGGAGGGAAAAGGGAAGTTACTTGTCACAGTGCATTCCTCTCTGTATTTTGCATTTTTGTACCAAATGACTATATTACTTTTTCTATAAACAAATATTTTTAAAAAGACACCTGAAAACACTATAATGACATATTTAAAATAAAGAAGCAAACTTTTATTTTGTACTAGAATGTTAATCAGATCCTCACCCTTCCACCATCGCCTTGATACCCGGGGGCTCAAGGCAGTATGTAGACATAGGTTCCCTGAAGGAAAAAAAAAGCGGGAGGAAAAACTTAGAGATGCTAGAGTGATAGAGGTGGGCAAGAAAAACTATAGATAAACTTGTCTCATTGTATAATTTTTTTAATGCTAATATGACTTTTAATTATATTTACTCGTTTAACAAATATATATTCATTGCCTACTTGGCAATGACAGTATTCTGGGAAATAAACGGTGGTAGGAAAAACACAATTTCTGCTCTCTATTAGTTTACAAGCTTTTAGGGACACAGACGAAAAGGGCAATTATTAGTAAAAATGATAACTGCCCAAATCCGTAGCACAGGTTTCTAAGAAGGCACATTAAAGGAAGCTGAACCGCTCTGGGCACAGGAAGGAGTAGTCAAGGAAGGCTTAACGTAAAATGTCAGTCTACAGAAAACCTACTTAGGTCAAAAGCAGAATGGAAAGCAATACTCTGTGATCCTGTATTAGAGGCATATTGCACAAGGAAGTCATATACACAACTGGCCTTCATAAATGCCAATTATGGTGTTTAAACCTCTGCCTTCTGAGAGAAACCTTATGATCATGTAGTAGTGGTATATATACCATAGAGGTGCCATACCTGCTTATCAAGTAATTATAGATGCATCAATAAACTCCCTCCCATCTAAAGCACGATGGGTGACACAGGAAGAATAGGGAGAGGGGAAGTGAATTTATAGTTTGAACATTTTTGTTCAATTGTTTAGTCCTTGTTTTATTTTTAGCTATATTTCATTTGAGTTGAAATTTCAAAATAATGTGCAAGACAGACATGAACTTTTTTTTTTTTTCCTCAGAGGAGGAGGGTCATGGATTTAAAAAGGTTGAGAAATACTAGTATGTAATCCCTTCTGTCCCAGGTTCCCCTGGTAAACTAGGCTTTGAAGATGCAAATTAAGCATCATTTGTTACAGCTTTCCCCACCTACTCCAAGTTGTCCAGTAGCACTTCCTGAACTCCTTGGTATTCCAGCATTAGAAATTCAGTGCCTTGGGTTACCCATCACATGCTTTTAAAATAAAATACTACCTAAAGGCACTCCTTAGGTAACATTGTAACTGTTTATATATTTTCTCTTCCTCACTAGGCTGTCAGTTCTGGAGGTTTAGCATTGTGTGACTAAGGCAGTGCCAGACACATAGTGTCTAGGTCTTATATGCTGAGTGAATGAACCCTAAATCACACTAAAGGCTCCATAGTCATGAAGCAGAAAATAATCCATAGGTGAGCTTTATGGACCACATGGGTAATGTTGCTTAGATATGATCTCATCAGTCGTACCTTCACAGAGATAGCACAACTACCAGTAGGATTACTTTCAAGGAAAGAAGACAGCAACTTATAAAAATAATAAAAAATATAATTTTAAATAAAATTAATATAATCTATAAAATATGAAATATTATGTTGGATAGTAAAAGACACAGAATCTCCTGAGGTACAGCAATAATAGTTATTCTAATATTATTCTCACATTATTATTTAGACACTCAGCTCTAAAATGCGCTTGAGTGTTTCATCAGTGCTCTCACCTCAGCTGGATCCTTACAGCTACCTGCAATTTATTTATTTTTTAAACCATAATTTACTTTCTGTTCTAACCTTTCTCCACTTTCTTCAATGTCCTCACTCCAGTCTGGTGTCCTTTATTTTCAGTGGAGGACTGACTGCCTCCCACTTGGCTGAGATAATCAAGGCCCTATGACTTTTCTCCATCTCTCCCTTCCCCCTCTCAATATCCTGTCACCTACTATAAAAACAAATAAAGAAACAAAAATCTTTGTGATGACCTTAGTTCCCCACAAGCTACTATCCGTTTTCTTTCCTTCCTCTCTTGTGAAATAACAGAAAATATATACATATTGGTCTCTGCCCCAAGTTCCTGGAACTGAGCTCCTAAAATCCTTTAATTTGCCTAGATGATAAGAGCACTAGGGGCATCTTTTGTTCTAATATTTGGCCTTTGACCCTGGTTCCTGACACAGAGCTCCTAAATCCCTTGGAATTTCCTGGGTGATAGGGATGTCTTTTGTTTTAATTGGGCAAATCTTGCTAGGTTTCCAGGATAGCTTCAGAATGGCTGCCGGTCACCAGAAAGATCAAGATGTGATTAGAAGCTTGGAACTTTCAGCCCTACTCCCCATCCTCCAGGAATGAGAGGGTGGATGCTGAGTTACTGAGTTAATGATTAGTCATGTCTAAGTGATGAAGCCTCCATAAAAGTACCAAAAGCATGGGGTTTGGAGGGCTTCTAGGATGCCAAACACATGGAGGTTCTGGGAGGGTGGCATAGCCAAAGAGGGCATGGTAGCTCCACCCTGCTTTCCGATACCCTGCCGTATGGTGTCTCTTCATCTGTATTCTTTATTATATCCTTTATAATAAACTGGTAAACCTAAGTGCTTCTCTGAATTCTGTAAGCCATTCTGGCAAATTATCAAACCCAAAGAAGGGGTCATGGGAACCTCCATTTCAGTCAGAAGTACGGGTGATTACATGGGACTTGCCATTGGCATCTGAAGGGAGGGGGCAGTCTTGTGGGACTGAGCCCTTAACTTGGGGAATCTGATGCTACCTCCAAGCAGATAGTGTCAGAACTGAATTGAACTTGAAGGATGAAGTGAAGTGTAATGTAAGAGTAAAGAAAAAAATGGAGCTTTTCCAAGACACTTTGCCTTCTCAAAAATTAATGTTACACTTAAGCTTAGGCCCAATATTAGGCGCTGCCAATACAGATTTAAAAGAAACAGGCCATTCTATAATAGAACTCGGTCTGTAAGGGTAGATAGATGTGTACAAACAATAACAATGTAATATGTCATTTGTTGTCTGCACCATCACTTCAAAGAACCCCTCACAGGCAGATTTAACAACCTTAATCTCAGGTTTCATCTTATTTTGATATTCAAGGCTACCTGACACCCCATCTTTAACACTCTTCTTGCAATTTCCTTTGGCATCTAGGACACCAGATTATCCTGATTATTTGAAGCTGACACTTAAGTCAGTCCTTAATAATTAATAGAAGGAAAAAGTTATTTAGTGTATCCCAGGGAAGGCAGTGCTATACTTTCTCCATAGGAAGATATTTAGGATCCAAGACAGTTAAGTGAATTTTTGTAGGTGCCAAAATAAGAAAATACTATTGAACCAGTAATCTCTATGTGAGATACTCTGATGTTTATTTCTTTAACTTTTAAAAATGTGATCTATATTTAGTTGATATTATTGTATGAGCATATGAAGCTCCTCTCTTAGACTATGGGTTTTCAACAGTAAAGACTGTCTTTTATCAGTGGGAACAGAACCTAGGTATCAAGGAGAGATTCTTAGAGATTATTTCATTATATTACAACCTGTTGAGATTGAAAGTCTTTTTTTTTCCTTTGGAGTCCCAGACAAAGGATTAAAGTATATAAAGGCATTTATGTTATCAGATTTTCAACATGGTAGTTTATGCAGATATACTAACATAACTTATAAGGATGAGATACATAATATGCTATATACATGGAGATTAAAATAACACAATTAGGGCTTCCCTGGTGGCGCAGTGGTTGAGAGTCCGCCTGCCGATGCAGGGGACACGGGTTCGTGCCCCGGTCTGGGAAGATCCCACATGCCGCTGAGCGGCTAGGCCCGTGAGCCATGGCCGCTGAGCCTGTGCGTCCGGAGCCTGTGCTCCACAATGGGAGAGGTCACAAAAGTGAGAGGGCCGTGTACCGCAAAAAAAAAAAAACCAAAAAACACACAATTAAATAAAAAGCAGAGCTGATACTCAAACCAAATGGCTGGTTCTGAAGCCTACCCAAACTGCCTTTTAGCAAAGAAAATATCTTAAACTCAAGGGTGGCTTTACTTGAACTGATAAAATAAGTATAATCACAGTCTTAAAAGTCTATGTCCAAACTTAGAAGCATTATTACGGTCTTCCTGAAATTCAACAAACTGCAATGAATGATCATGCTGTTCAAACTCCTCAAAACCCAGGGGTATATTATTTTACTGGTATTTTGCTTCCTAATGAAAAGTAAAGACTACAGTGGATTTTCTGATACATGAACAATTTGTTCATTTGGCCAATCTAGTTTGTAATTTTCTCTAATATACCTTCTTTAACAAAATTGGCATATTTACAAGTAGAACAGAAGATATGGGTTTTGGTTTTACATTTTGTAATGTATGTTATTTGATTTTAAAAAGTCAAAACATTTTTTCCTGAAGTTTTCCTACTATACTGCAGAAAAGGCAATTTATCATATGGGAAAGAAAGGGAACTAGAGCAAGACCTAAATTTAAATCTTAAAAAACCTCGCTTTTGATTTTTGACCAGTTATTAACCTCCAAGCCTTGGTTTTCTTACCTGAAAAGTAGGTATTCTTTTTTAACAAAGTTATTATTTAACAAGGATTAAGTGACAGTGTATGAAAAAGTTTCCAGCATCTAAGGCAGAGAAGACAACAAAAGGAAACATTTACAGTCAGCCTTCCTATTAGAACACAGTCTCAAAAATAGTGTGAAAATGAATAAAAACACAAGCTTTTTTAGTTACTGATAAAATTTATACAGAGCCTAAAACAAGTCGATGTAGCAGTTGCAATCACATATAAAAAGTGTACCTAAACAAAACATTGGCAAAGATTATAATAGGCAACTCACAAAAAAAATGATCAACAAACAAACAAAGAGATGTTCACCTGTATAAATATATATTTTGAAAGAATGTATACTCTGTAAACAAACATCTTTATCTCGGAATAATTTTAAGATTATAGGAAAGTTGCAAATATAATACAGAGTTCTCAGATATCCTTCATCCAGCTTCAAATGGTAGCATCTGATATAATCAAGGTACATTTGTCAAAATTAAAAAATTAACATTGTTACAGTAACACTATCAACTAAACTACAGACTTGATTTGTATTTCACGCGTTTTCCCACTAATGAATTCTATCTGCTGTAGGAAGGAATCAGTCGCCTCCACTTGTACTGAGTCACCATACTTCCTTGGTCTCTTCGGTATGTGACAGTTTCTCAGACTTCCTTTGCTTTTCATGTCCTTGATACTTTTGAAGAGCACTAGTCAGGTATTTTGCAGAATTTCCTTCATTTTGGGTTTATCTGATGTTTTCTTATGATCAGATAGGGGTTATGGGTTATGGGAAGAATACACTTGACTTATCACTGTTGATTTTAACCTTGATTATTTGAGTAAGGTAGAGTTTGACCCAGTGTCTTCACTGTAAAGTTCACTAGAAAGTCTCAATTCTATCCTGGGATCCCCTGACATCTTGGCTGATTTTTTTAATCTATATCAGTTGAAGTTCAGTGGCTTTTAACAAATGCATAGAGTCACACATCCAACATCTTAGTACCATATGCAACAGTTCCATCGCTTTAAAAATTCCTCTGTGTGCCCCTTTTGTAGTCAACCATTCCTCCTTTTCCGTGCCCCCTGGGTAATCCACTGACCTGTTTTCCATCTTATTCGCTTTGCATTTTCCAGAAGTCCTATGAACGGACTTATACAATACATAGCCTTTAAGTTCTGGCTTTTTTTTCAGCAAAATGCATCCAATATTCATCCATGTTGTTGTAAGAATAAGCAGTTCCCTCCATTTTATTGTTGAGTACTATTCCATTGTATGACGTACGACTCACCTGTTGTTTATCCATTCACGTACTGAAGGACATCTTGTTCGTTCCTGGATTATGGTGATTATGAATAAAGCTGCTATAAATACTAGCATACTGGTTTCTATGTGAACACAAGTTTTCAATTCATTTGGATAAATACCTAGGAGTGATATATAAGAAACTGTCAAACTGTCTTCCAAAGTGGCATATCATTTTGCAATCCCACTGGCAATGAATGAGTCTCTGTTGCTCCAGATTCTTGTGAGTATTTAGTACTGTCAAATTTTTTGTTTGCTTTTAACAATTCTAACAAGTTTGTAGTGGTATCTCATTAGTTTTAATTTGCATTCTCTAATGATAAATGAGGTTGAGTATACTTTCATATCATTATCTGCCATCCATATATCTTTTCTGGTGAATTATCTATTCAGATCTACTGCCCATTTTTTTGTTATTATTTTTTTACTGTATTAGATTTTTACTGCTGTATCAAAATATCACAAAAGTCATGGCTTAAAACAACACAAACTTACTATCTTACATTTCTGTAGGTTAGAAGTCCAACACAGGTCTCACTGGGTCAAAGTCAAGGAATCAGCAGGCCTACATTCCTTTCTGGAGATTCTAGGGAAAAATTTATTTCCTTGCCTTCTGTAGAATTCAAGGACTGCAAGTGGGCCTTGGCTCAGAGCCCTCACCTCTCATTTTCAAAACTAGCAACAGTGGATTGAGTCCTTTCCACATCACATCACTCTGACTGCTTCTTCTGCGTCATCATTCCATTTTCAAGAGCCTAAGAACCCTTGTGATTATATTGGGCCCAGTCAGATAACCCAGGGTCTTCTCCCTATCTTACAGTCAGATGATCAAACTTATTTCCATCTGCAACCATAATTCTTTGCCATATAAAGCAACATATTCACAAGTTTCAGGAATTAGGAACGTAGATCATGGTTGGGGTGGCCATTATTCTGCCTACCACACTTACTGTTGAATCTTTAGAGCTCTATGTATATTCTGAATACAAGTTCTTTGTATGACATTCAATTTCCAAATATTTTCTCCCATTCTGTGGCTCTCTCTTTATTGTTAGAACAGTGTCTTTCACAGAGCAAACATTTTAGAGTACAATTTATCAATTTTCTTATTTTATGGATTGTGTTTTTGGTGTCAGTTTTAAGCATTCATCACCTAATTCAAGGTTACACAAATTTTCTCCTATGTTTTCTTCTAGAAGTTTTATAGTTTTACATTTTACATTTAGGTCTATGATCCATTCTGAATTGATTTTTGTATAAGGTGTGAGGTACGTGTCAAGGTTCTTTTTGCGTATGGATGTCCAACTGTTCCAGCACCATTTATTGAAAAGACTATCCTTTTGCTATTAAATTTCTCTTTAACCTCTGCCAAAAATCAGTTGACATATCAGTGGATCAATTTCTGGGCTCTTTATCCCACTGAACTATATGTTTATCCTTTAGCCAGTATACACTGGCTTGCCATCTGTAGCTTTATATTAAGTCTTAAACTTGGGTAGTATCAGTTTTCAACTTTTTCTTTTTCATTTTTTTCTGAAACTGAAAGGGTTCATTTGCCTTTCCACAAAATTTTAGAATCAGCTTGTCAATAATGACAAAAAAACCTTGCTAAGATTTGGACCATGACTGCATTGAATCTAAATGTCACACTGAGCTGTTTGACATATATTGAGTTCAAGTGCATTAATAATTAATAAAATATAAATTAAATAAAAGTAAAATCTTTTCAATTACTAGATTGGCAAAGATTACAAAGAAGTATAAAAATTGCGAAGTTACAGAAAAACAACAACTGTTTATTTTTTTGGTGGGGTACAAATTGGTTATATCTTTTTGGAAGGCAAATTGCGGTCCATAAAAAGTTTTTCATGTTTATTCTTTCATCCAGCAATTTAATTTTTAGAAATTGTTGGAGATATAGAACAGATAAGCACAAGAATGTTTATTGCAGCACTGAATATAATATTTTTAAAAATCTAAGTATCTATATCAGAGACACGTTAAACTGTATGATGCATCCGTAAACTGGAATAAAATGTAGCCATTAAAAAGGCAAAAATACATGTGTGAAGAAGAGTGAAAATCAAGTTCTAATTATGTTGGCGATATTCTGAAGAAGAAACTAACTCTCCAGATAGGTATACTAGTATTTCTACATTCAATTTGTGGGGGAGGGGAGAGGTGAGACAAACAGGAAAGAAACTACTATTTTATCAATTTATTACAATTTGAAGAAATTAACTGTTAGGGGTAATCTATAAGTAGACCATTCTAATTCTGTCTGCTATTGGCCACTTTGGGATTTTGAAAAAAAATCATTCTCTCTGTTTTTGAATCTTGGGTTTCTCCATCTATGTCAGGAATTATTTACTCACCTAAGTCTGGGGGGAATGAATGGGGCACAGGGAATGAATTTTATCCAACCTTCAAAATGATTTTTGCTCCTCAAAAGTTTAAGAACAGCTGATCTCCATGACTTTTTCCTGCTTTAACATTATATTTATTCAGATTACAGATACAAGCAAACAGTAGAGGTAATTCCAAAAAAAGAGAATGTATTTGCCCTAACAGTTCCTTTTGAAATACCTAAGAGAGAGGGATGCTGAGTATACTGAAAAAAGAACAAAAATGGCAAACAGATTTGTTTTCTTTAATTAATCTTGTTGGATCTTGGTTTCTTCAACCGTAAAATGATAGGACTGAACTAACCAAATTGCATTTAAAGTCCTCTACAAATATGAACATTCTAAGATAATCTATCCCATTGAAATTTGGTTTTCTAATAAACAGAATTTGCTTGCTTTGGCATACAGAAGGGCTATTTTTTTTTTTTTTTTTTGGTAAAGACAGAAAGGAGAAATACCAATATGCTTCAGCTTTTCAAGTCATCTTTTAGAAATTTTGTCTATCTACTAAGTTGCAAGATGTTTCCTCTCTTTTATTTTATATCCCTGACAAAAATATTGTTACTTATCTCTTATAAGGACGGGCAGAGCAGGTTTGGTAGGCCCTTCTGCAAAGCTTAAGCTTCAACAGCATCATGGTAAATCTGCCTATTCTTATCTCCTTTTCTATCTAATCACTCTATCACCATGATGCTTTTTCAAAATTACTTTATATTTGGCTTTATTTCCATTTTCTTCTGTGGCTTCTCAGAATTTAGATCACGAATCCATCCTCCATTCCTGACCCAGACAGAATAAACCATCTCCTCTGTACAACATCCAATCTTGATGCCACTGTATGTGTTGCATGGAATGTTTATAATTATTTGTGTGTATGTCTCACTTATTAACCAGAATTTCTCAGGATCTGGTATGAAATCGTATTTCCTATTTCACTGGTATCTAGAACATAGGGCTTGACACAATAGTAGTGCCCAATAAAGAATGAATTAAACCAAACTGAATATTAGAATACAGTGGTTTGAACTGCATGTTTAATGGTGTGCTAAGAAACTGCAACAGCTCAACAGTAATTCTAGAGCCAGAGGAGAAAGAAAAAAGGCTAAATAAATTTGTTTTCTAAATAGTCAAGAGTTGACTTACTAGAGAAAGCTAGATGCCAGGAAAATATATTAAGTTATGAGAAATCATCTGGGGAAGTTGAAGAAATGCCATCACTTAGAACATCAAAATGATAAATTCAAACATTAATGGAATTGCAGACTAAGGGAAGACCCCTGGCTTGGTATCATATCCTAGGGGTTTTTTAAGGAAGATTCCACCTTAAGTTTCTATGACCATCTGAACCATTTCTGCATGACTATACATGCAACATAATCAAACTAATTTTAAGATTAGGGATAGTATTGAAATTTGTAAAGCCTTTTAGAATATCAGACTGTATAGGGACTTCCCTGGCGGCGAAGTGGTTAAGAATCTGCCTTCCAATGCAGGGGACATGGGTTCGATCCCTGGTCCAGGAAGATCCCACAAGCCACGGAGCAACTAAGCCTGTGCGCCACAACTACTGAGCCTGTGCTCTAGAGCCTGTGGGCCACAACTATTGAGACCGTGTGCTGCAACTACTGAAGCCCACATGCCTAGAGCCTGTGCTCTGCAACAAGAGAAGCCACCACAATGAGAAGCCCGTATACCACAACGAAGAGTAGCCCCCACTTGCCGCAACTAGAGAAAGACCACACATAGCAACAAAGACCCAACACAGCCAAAAAAAAAAAAAAAGAATATCAGACTGTATAAAATGTGTCCCACTTTTTATGCAATGGGACTAGAACGTACATGTTTTTCTTGATCCCAAAGTTCCATTAATGGAGCCATGAATACGTAAATCTGTAATCTAATGAGCTTTTAATTTGAACATCAATTTACAACTTGTACTTATGTTCTAGTGGATAAGATAAACTTTTCTATGCTCTACCAAAAAAAAAATTACGTAATTCTATAAAAATGGTCATAAAATATTTCATTATTCTCTGTCCCTGGGATATAAATATGTATACATGATTTATTTAATAGAATAAGCACTCAAACTTTTAAAGTGCTTATTCAAATGAAATGAAGCTTATTTAAATGGTCATGTTTATTGTGAGCATATAAATTTCAAGATGATTCATTTTTACTAAACATCAAATGATATTTCCATTAGTCATCATTTATTAAAAAAACTTATGGCTTTTTAGTTTTTAGAAGAAAATGTATACAAATAATAATAAGATACTTATACATCTAGAAGGTACAAGATGGTACATATCATTACAAAGACATGGAGATATACAAAGATACACAGACATCCAAGTATGAAGTTCATTTCAAATGGAAACTCAGAAAGCTATCTGCTTTTGTTAATGCACATTTACCTAAAACTGCAGATAAATCTCTTTATTAACATCACGTGCCCTTAACAACTGGGTGGTATAATCAATCAGTGAATACTTAATTGGGCACATACTATATTCCAAACAGTCTGTAAAAATCAAGTATGCTTTTTCTAGAGCAGGGGGGCATATAGCTTACAATAAGAATGGTTTAAAAAGAATTTCAAATATGTAATTCAAAATACGCAATATGTTTTAAAAGTTCAAAGCACATTTATTAAATTGGACTTGCAATGGTTTTTCATATCTGCCATATCCCTATTTGTTATCTATTTCATCTATTGATTTTTTGAAAGGCAAGGGGAAATCTCCACTATTATTGAGGCTCTCTCAGTGCTTCTTTGTGTTTATATAATAGATTTTACTTTATAAATTTCTCTGATATTTTTGAAATGTAAATGTTTATGATGATTTTGTCTTCTTTGTGGATCGTACCTTTCATCACTATTAAATATTCATCTTTATAAAAAAAAAAAGAATGGTTTAGAGAGGTTCTGGATCCTGGCAAGATGAAATAAGCAAACTATAACCTGTCTCTCCCACTGAGTACAAATATAAATCCTGCACAGAAAGCATGGAGAAGCTATTTGAAGACTTTGCAAAGTAAAGGATAGTGGGCAGATTAGAGAAGGAGACCAGAATTCAAAGTACCAGCAAACCAAAACCACAAAACACACAAAGAAAGAGGAAAGTATGACCCATTCACAGGGAAAAGATAAACTGACAGAAACAATCCATGAGGAAAGCCCATTCATTGGTCTTATTTGATGAAGACTTAAATTAACTATCTTAAATATGCTCAAAGCGTTAAAAGAAAGCATGGATAAAAAACTAAAAGAAATCAGGAGAACACTATATAAACACTTAGGTAGGGACTGTTAATTTTAAAAAGGGAGATTGTAAAATGGAACCAAATAGAAATTCTGGAGCTGAGAAGTACAATACTGAAATGAAAAAATTCAGTAGAGGTTCAATAGCAGATCTGAGCAGGCAGAAGAAAGACTCAGTAAACTTGAGAATAGGGCAATTGGAAAGTACTCAGTCTAAGGAGCAGAAAGAAAAAGAACAAAGAAAGATGAACAACACCTAAGGGACCTATGAGAAACCATTAAGCATATCAACATACACATTATAGAAGTCTCCGAAGGAAGAGAGAAAGAGAAAAGGGCAGAAAAAATACTGGAAAAAATAATGGCCCCAAACTTCCAACATTTGATGAAACACACAAATCTATATATCCAAGAAGCTCAATGAACTTGAAGCAGGATAAACTAACAGAGATTCACCATGAGACACATTATTATGTCAAACTGTCAAAAGACAATGACAAAAAAAAATATTGAAAGCAATAAGAGAAAATAACTTGTCAAGTATGAGACATCCTCAGTAAGATTAACATCTGATCTCTCATCAGAAACCACGGAGGCCAGAAGACACTGGGATTATGTATTTAAAATGTTGAAAGAAAAAAGCTGTCAAACAGGGACTTCCCTGGTGGCACAGTGATTAAGAATCTGCCTGCCAATGCAGGGGACTCGGGTTCAATCCCTGGTCCAGGAAGATCTCGCATGCCACAGACCAACTAAGCCTGTTTGTACCACAACTACTGAGCCTGCGCTCTAGAGCCTGTGAGCTGCAACTACTGAGCCCGCATGCTGCAACTACTGAAGCCTGAACGCTCTAGGGCCCGTGTGCTGCAACGACTGAGCCTGAGTGCTGCAACTACTGAAGCCAGCATGCCTAGAGCCTGTGCTCCACAACAAAAGAAGCCACCGCAATGAGAAGCCCATGCTCTGCAATGAAGAGTAGCCCCCGCTCGCTGCAACTAGAGAAAGCCCAAGCACAGCAACGAAGACCCAATGCAGCCAAAAAAGAAGAAAAAAAAAAGCGTCAACCAAGAATTCTATATCTAGCAAAACTGTCCTCCAAAAATTCAGAGGGAATTAAGACATTCCCAGATTTAAAAAAATTAAAAAGCCATCACTAGCAGACCTGCCCTACAAGAAATACTAAAGAAATTCCTCCAGGCTTAACTGAAAGGATACTAGACCACAACTCAAAGCTATATAAAGAAATAGAGATCCCCGGTAAAGTTAATCACATAGGTATATACATAAAAGCTAACATTATTTTATTTTCAGTTTGTAACTTTGCTTTTTTATTGTCTATATGATTTAAAAGAAACAAGCCTAAAAAATAATTATAAATCTATGTGAATGGGCATATTCTATACAGATTTTGTGTATTTTGTGACAACAGCAACATAAAAGGCAGGAGCTGCTGAATAAGAGAAGAGTTCATGTATGGTATTGAAGTTAACTTGGTATCAATTCAAACTAGATTGTTATAAATTCAGGATGTTAACTGTAATCCTCATGACAATCACTAAGAAAATTAAAAATTTACAGAAAAAGAATTGAAGAGGGAGTCAAAACTGACACTAGAAAAAATCAATAAAATGCACAAGAAGGCAGTATGGAAGGAACTGAGGAACAAAAAAGATATAAGACATACAGAAAACTAACAGCAAAGTAGCAGAACTAAGTCTTTCATTATTAGTAACAACTTTAAATGTAAATAGATTAAACTCACCTATTAAAAGACAGAGATTGCCAGAATGAATTTAAATAAAATGATCCAACTACATGCTGCCTACAGGCAATTCACTTTAGACCCAAAGACACAAACAGATTGAAAGTGAAAGGATGGAAAAAGATATTCCATACAAACAATAACCAAAAGATAGTTGGAGTGGCTATACTAGTATCAGATAAAATAGATTTTAAATCAAAATATTTCTATAAGAGACAAAGACAGACATTATATATTGATTAAAGGGTCAAATCAACAAGAAGACATAAAAACTATAAACACATATGCACCATACAACACCTTCAAAATATATGAAGCAAACACTGACAGAATCAAAGGGGAAAATAGTTAACATCATACTCAATGGTGAAAGGCTAAAAGCTTTCCCCCTAAGATCAGGAATGAGACAAGGATCCCACTTTTACCACTACTATTCAACACTGTACTGAAAGTTTTACCTAGAGAAATTAGGTAAGAGAAAGAAATATAAGACATCCAAATGCAAAGTAAAAAAATAAAACTATCTCTATTTTTAGAAGACATGATTCTATAAAGAGAACATACCAAAACGTTCAGAAAACATATACTAGCTATTAAACAAATTCGGCAAAGTTGCAGGGTTCACAATCAATACACAAAAATCAGTTAGGTTTCTATACACCAGCAATGAACAATGCAAAGAGGAAATAAAGATAATAATTCCACTTACAATAGCATCCAAAAGAATAAAATATCTTGGAATATAGATTTAACCAAGGAGGTGAAAGACGTGTACACTGAAAATTACAAGACAATGCTGAAAGAGATTACATACCTAATTAAATGGAAAGCCATTCCATGCTAATGGAGTAAAAGACTTAATATTGTTAAGAAGGCAATACTCCCCCCAAATGATCTACAGATTCAATACAATTTCCAATTGCCTTCATTTGCAGAAATGGAAAAGATGATCTTTAAATTCATATAAGATTGCAAAGGGCTCTGAATAGCGAAAACAATACTGAAAAACAAAGTTGGAGGACTCACAATTCCCAATCTCAAAACTTACTCCAAAGCTACGATAATCAAAACAGTACAGTACTGGCACAAGGAGAGACGTATAGACTGTCTTAGTCTGTCTGGGCTTTTATCACAGGCTGGGTAGCTTATGATCAACAGAAATTTATTTCTCACCGTTCTGGAGGCTTCCAGGGAGGACTCTAAGATCAGTGTGCAAGCATGGGTTGATGAGGGCTCTCTTCCAGATCCTCATATGGCAGAAGTGGCTATGGATCTCTGTGGAGGCTGTTTTAGAATGCACTAATCCCATGCATGATGGCTCTGTCTTCAGAACTTAAGTACTTTCTAAAAGTCCCACCTGCCAATACTATCACCTTTGGAGATGAGGATTTCAACATATGAATTTTGAGGGGACACAAACATTCAGACCATAGCATAGACCAAGGGAATAGAATTTAGAGTTAGAAATAAACCCAAAAATCTATGGATAGATGATTTTTGACAAGGGTGCTAAGGTCATTCAAAGGTGAAAAAATAATATCTGCAACAAATAGTCCTGGGATAAATGGTTAATTAACCACATGCAAACGAATGAAGTTGGATCCCCTACCTTACACCATTAAGTCAAAATGGAGCAACAAGCTAAATATAAGAGCTAAAACTATAAAATTATTAGAAGAAAACACAGAATATTAATGACCTCAGAATTTGGCAATGAATTGTTAGATTTCACACAAAAGCAAGAGCAACAAAAGAAGAAATAGATAAACTGAACATCAACAAAATTTAAGAACTTGTGCTTCAAAGGACATTATCAAGACAATGAAAAGACAACTTACAGAAAAGGAGAAAATATTTGCAAATCATGTACCTGATAAGGGTTTAGGGTCAAGATTATTTAAAGAATTCTTGCAACTCAACAAGAAAAAGACAACCCAATTAAAAAATGGGCAAAGACTTGAATGTACTTTTCCAAGGAAGATATACAAGCACAAGAAACTATGTCCAACATGATTTGTCACTAAGAAAATGAAAATCAAAACCACAATGAGATCACTTCACACACACTAGATGGTTATAATTACTTATATACATAATATATAATCCAAATATACATGTATACATAAAAAACCCAGAAAATTAAAAGTGTTAATGAGGATATGAAGAAAAAGAAACCCTCGTACATTGCTGGTGGAAATGTAAAATGGTGCAGCCATTGTGCAAAACAAGTTGGTGGTAACTCAAAAAGTTAAACATAAAATTACCATATGACTTAGCAACTCCATATACATATATATATATTTAATTTTATTTTATATTTTATATATACGTTTTATTTCTCTCTGAGATATCCACAAACTTGTACATAAATGTTTATAGCAGCACTATTCATAACAGCCAAAAGAAGGAAACAACACAAATGTCTGTCAACTGATAAAGAGATAAATAAAATGTGGTGTATATACATATCCATAAAACAGAATATTATTCAGTCATAAAAAGAAACGAAGTACTGACACATCCTACAACTTGGATGATCCTTGAAAACATTATGCTAAGGGAAAGAAGCTGGTCATAAAAGGTCACATATTGCATGGTTCTTTTCATATGAAATAACCAGAATAGTCAAATCCAGAGACAGAAACCAGATTAGAGTTATTGCCACAGGATGGGAGAGGGGAGAATGGAGAGTGAGTTAATGGGTACAGAATATTCTTCTGAGGCAATGAAAAATATTTGAAACTACAGAGAGGTAGTATTTGCACATTTTGAATGCACTAAATGTCACTGAATTGTACACTTTAAAACGCTCAATTGTACGTCATGTGAATTTTACCTCAATGAAAAAAGAAAAAAATGAAAGTAATGGTTGACAACTTCCCAAATTTGGCAAAAAACACAGACCTACACATTCATGAAGAATAAACATAAAGAAATTCACGCCTATACAATTATAACCAAACTTCAAAAACTGAAGGCCAAGAAAAAAATCCTGAAAGCAGCCAGAGAAAAATAGCACATAAAATGATGGGGAATAGCAATTTAAATGACTGTGGAATTTTCATCAGAAACCATGCAGTCTGATGAAAGTGACACATTTTTAAAGTGCTAAAACTGTCAACCTAGAATTCTATGTCCAGAAAAAAATTTTTTCATGAAAAAAGGTGAAAATGACAATTCTCAGATGATAGGAAACTAAGAGAATTCATTGTCAGTAGAACCGCTCTGTAAGAAAAGTTAAAGGAAGTTTTTCAGATAGAAGGGAAATGATATGAGAGAAACCTGGAACATCACGAACGAAAGAAAAGAGAGTTAATATCGAGATAAACAGAATTTTCCTCTTATATTCTATAAAATATGTTTAATGGTTCAAAGCAAAACTTATATTATCTTGGGGTTTTCAATGTATGTAGATGTAATACGTAATGCAACTGCAACACAAACAGTGGAGGATAAAAGGACCCTATGTTCCACTTTAAGTGGTAAAATATTAATTCTAAATAGATTGTGAAAAGTTAAATATGCATATTATAATCCTTAGAGTAATCATGAAAAAAAATTTGAAAAACTACAGTAAAAAACTCAATAGATAAAATAAAATGGAATACTATAAATATTTAAATAATCTGAAAGGAGGCAGGAAAGAAGAAATAATTAAAAGTAGAGGAAACAAACATAAAACAAGAAAAGGGTAGACCTAAATCCAAATATCAATAGTAAGTGTAAATGGTTTAAATATACCTATTAGAAGACAGAGCTTCTGAAAATGGACAAAAAAATCAGGACTCAATGATATGCTGTCTACCAGAAACCCATATTAAGGTAAAATGCATTTACATTTAAATACAGGTTAAAGCAAAAGATGGAAAAAAGATATCCCAAAAGTTTCGTATCCCAGAACTATACAACTTTTAGGAGACTATTTTCGTGTCCTGGGATTAGGCAAAGAATTCTTTCACATTGCTCATTTAACTATGCATGACACTAAAAACATAATCTATAAAAAAAAAAGGTAAATTAGCTCAATTTCGTTTCTTTTTATGGCTGAGTAATATTCCATTGTATATATGTGCCACATCTTCTGTATCCATTCATCCGATGATGGGCACTTAGGTTGTTTCCATCTCCGGGCTATTGTAAATAGAGCTGCAATTAACATTTTGGTACATGACTCTTTTTGAATTATGGTTTTCTCAGGGTATATGCCCAGTAGTGGGATTGCTGGGTCATATGGTAGTTCTATTTGTAGTTTTTTAAGGAACCTCCATACTGTTCTCCATAGTGGCTGTACCAATACACATTCCCACCAGCAGTGCAAGAGGGTTCCCTTTTCTCCACACCCTCTCCAGCTTTTATTGTTTCTAGATTTTTTGATGATGGCCATTCTGACTGGTGTGAGATGATATCTCATTGTAGTTTTGATTTGCATTTCTCTAATGATTAATGATGTTGAGCATTCTTTCATGTGTTTGTTGGAAGTCTGTATATCTTCTTTGGAGAAATGTCTATTTAGGTCTTCTGCCCATTTTTGGACTGGGTTGTTTGTTTTCTTGTTATTGAGCTGCATGAGCTGAACCTAGGGGTAAGACAGGAATAAAGACACAGACCTACTAGAAAATGGACTTGAGGATATGGGGAGGGGAAAGGGTAGGCTGTGACAAAGCGAGAGAGAGGCATGGACATATATACACTACCAAACGTAAAACAGATAGCTAGTGGGAAGCAGCCGCATAGCACAGGGAGGTCAGCTCAGTGCTTTGTGACCACCTAGAGGGGTGGGATAGGGAGGGTGGGAGGGAGGGAGACGCAAGAGGGAAGAGATATGGGAACATATGTATATGTATAACTGATTCACTTTGTTATAAAGCAGAAACAAAAAAAAATATATTTAGATAGAACTTTTTAGATTATGCCCTGCTTTCATGCACATTACCTAATGTAATTCTCATAGTATATATTTTTATCTTTCATTGCATTCTTAGAAGTTTTCCAATATCTTAAATTTATTTAAATGATTCAGTTTCCTAATTCATTGCCAGGAGAGTCTCATCATGTCTTTTATGTTACTGTATATACAATATATGCACAAAAAGTGCCTTCTTGAATCAAAGAATCATGAACAGGAAATAAGCTAATGTCATATAAAAACACACACACACATACACAAAACCAGATTTTCACATTTTTAAAAACATGCTTTCTGGAATATAGATCATATGATCACTAAATACCAGTAAATGCAAAAGTCCATATGATACAACCAATTTGCAACATATTACAGTTTTAAAGCTTACAAGTTATGTGTATATGGCTTAAAATCGAATCAAAATAAAACCAAAACACTCTCTAAAGCAAAAACCAAAAAAGGTAAATTAGATTTCACCAAAATTAAAAACAGTTGCTCTTTAATGGACACTTAAAAAATGAAAAGACAAGCTATACACTGAAAGAAAACATTTGTTAATCACATATCCAGCAAAGAACTTGTATCCAAAATCTATAAAGTACCCTCAAAATTTAACAGTATGAAAACAAATGACCTGATTTTAAAATGGGCAAAAGACTTGAACAGACATTTTTCCAAAGAGGACAAATGGAAGACAATTAAGTACAAGAAATAATGTTCAGCACCATTACCCATTAAGAAAATACAAATTAAAACTAAAATGAGATACACTATAATCCTATTAAAATGGCAAACAACAACAACAAACCCTAAAAACACCCCACAAAACCACCCAAAACAAAAAAACTACCAAACAAAAAAAACCTTGCTGGGATTTTTTTTTTTTTTAATTAGGATTGGGCTGAATATATAGATCAAATTGGAGACAACTGACATTTAAACAATATTGAGTTCAAATGCACTAATATTTAATGAAATACAATTTAAAATAAAAGTGAGATATTTTCAATTACTAGACTTGCAAAGATTACAAAGAAGGATAATGACAGAGCAAAATAAGAGGGTGTACAAATAGGTTCAACATTGTTGGGAAGGCAAACTGTAACCCATACAAATTTTTGTGTTCATTCTTTTACCCAGAAATTTCATTTCTAGGAATTACTGGAAGATATACATGCAGAAAAGACATGCACAAGAATGCCTACTGTAGCCTTGAATATAATATCTTAAAACATCTATGCATCTATGTTGGAGACAGGTTAAACAAATATAATGCATCCATAAAATTTATAATGCATTTATAATGCATCCATAAAAAATTACAATACAGACATTAAAAAGACAGAACTATATGCATGAATAAGGGCAAAAATCAAGTTCTAGTTATGGGGATATGCTGAAGGAGAAATTAAGTTTCCATATGGGTAGATCATTTATATTAACCTGACAACTTGATATTAGTGTTGCTAATTTGGGGAGAGGCAGAAAGGAAACAAATTACTGATACTACAAAAACATGCATGAATCTCAAAGGCATTATGCTGAGAGAAAGAAGCCAGTTTCAAAGAATCTGAAAAAGAATGGATATATGTAATATGTATAACTGAATCACTTTGCTGTACACCTGAAACTAACACCACATTGTAAATCAACTACACTCCAATATAAAATAAAAATTAAATTAAAAAAAGAAGTATATTGTTTTTAACATTCATAATGAGTTGTGAGTATAAATCTTTCTGAGAATGTGGATAGCGCTCTTCTTTCTGTCTATGGTAAAGTCATGAAGAAAATGCTTCTACGTTGTAAAATAATAATCAAATCTCTTATGCTATATCGTATCTTCAAGTGCCAAACTAATACCATCTTAAGATAAACCGAGTCACTGGTTTCACTGGTTTTGCCTTCTCCTGAATGAAATATGTTCCTTCTTCTCATACATATAATGATGTCAGTCACTATATTGGATACTGAGGGTTTTAAAAAATTCTCTATTTAAACACAAACAGCCATTCTTTTGGTCTAAATTTGTGTCAAACCTTTATCTTCATGCAAACTAGAAATAATGTTTTCTCTTGCACAAGAGAACATTATAAGCATTACAAAACTGTTCAAATTGTTAAGTTAAATATTATAATTAGTTTGGCAGAGCTAATACAAATCACATTTACAGACTAACAATAATAAAATTGAAGTACCAGTTAAATATCCAAAATAATTAAAGGAATCATTTTTAGCCTGGCATAATTAGCTAATTCACTTTACAAGCATTTATTAAAATGAATTCACATGTTATTATTCCATAGGTAGTTACACAATAGTGTTTATACAGGAAAAAATAATGAACCAAACTCTTTGTATCCAGCCCTCCACAATTAAAACGAAGACTCCCCAAGTAATATCAATCTAGGATAGACTAATTAAGTTTGGTTTGATAACCATTCATTTCTTCTATTGCCTCTGAGCAAATTGTTTATTAGAGAAAGTTATTTTACACAAATCAAATCAAACTGGGTAAACCATTATATTTGAGGGAAACTTTAGCCATCAGTCAATTAATCCATCATTTTCTCCAGACACTATTGTTTAACGAGCAGATCATATTATCAACAATTTAGATATCATATGATTCAATTATAGCAGTAAATTTATTGACAGTTTCTCTAATACTTTTATTATGAGTAAATTTGGATTTCTCTCTACCTTTGTGAGCAAAGCAAAACTCAAATTGGGTATTACAGTCAAATATTAAATATAAGATTCTCTACAAATTTTATAATGGTTTGGAAATACATTATTATTGCAAGGAAAAATAAGAGTTAATGAATTAAAACTGCTAGTAAAGTAAAATAAAATTTTAACATAAAAATTACTAAAATATTTCTTTAATATGCTGAAGTATATCTATAGACCTTATAGCTATATTAAAAATACATTTTAAGAATGGACTTAAGAAAATACTAATTTGTACTCACAAACAATTAGGAAAAATTTGTCACTCTATAATCTTGATGTTCAAGCCATATGCCAATTGAATTTATATGAGCTATTAAAGCTATAGTTTGGCTCATTAGATGTGTAAGAATACAGGTTTCACAGGAGGCATTAAAGTAAAAATGTCATAATATTAATATTCATAGACAGCATGAGAAAAAATAACACCTTCCTACACCTGCTTAGAAGACCATATTTAAGATCAAAACAGAGCAACAGCACTGATTTCTAATTCTTAGTAGGAAATACGTTAAGTGCATAATTTGCTGGTTTATCTAGTTAGATGAAATCTCAATCAAACAGGATTTTCCTTTAATCTAAGAATTTAAAAATAGATCCTTTCTACATACATTTGTCTCTTTATAATTTTGGCTCTTAAAGTCCAAAACAATTTATTAACATTTTGTTAACAGATTGTCTCTGTTCATTTTATGTCAGATAGTTTTATCTCGTCAATCTGAGTTTAAATCCCTCAGTTATGGTCTATGGCTAAGACTTATTCTCTACCTCATGTAAGGGAGGTTCTAGACTCTCTATCGAATGACAGAATGGTAGGTGCTTGGAAAGAGCTTCTGATTTGTCCTAACCCAATTCTCTCTCACTACATACAATAAAGAAATTGAGAATCAGAAGTGTCTGAGCCCATATGACATACCTAATTACTAGTACTGATTAGACAAACATGCTGACTAACAATAACTTGTTTATGCAATATACATATTCCTGTTGAACAACTATAGCTGCTAGTGGCTAGCCTATGTAATCTAACAGTGACAGCAAGGCAGAGTTGTTCAATAGCCAAAGGAATAGCATATGGCCTAAGAATTACAAATTCCTACATATTTCCACAGTTCTCAAAATGCACTCCTCAGAGGCTTAGGATGCCAGAGAGACACGTCAGGGTCACCACAGAGACAGTAAGAACTGAGCCACTGGAACATCTGGCTCCCTGCAATCACTGTATCCTCATTTCCATCAGAACCATTTGCTTCTGTGTAAGATTTATTTAAGAAACAGTTAATTATAAACCAGTTTGAAACCATTATCTTATCCTATGTATATTCCTGAAATCTTCAGAATAAAATGTTTTAAGAAAAGAGTGACCTTAGGTTTTTTGTTTTTTAAGAAGAATACTTCATTTTACGTATTTGCCTCAAAAAGATTTACTTATTACAAAGTAATTACAGGAACATCTGTATGAAAATACTGTAGTCACTCATTTGATAGAGGTCGATATTTGCATGGTACAAACTGTTTAATGCTAAGTACAGGAAAGCAGTCACCAGTCAATATATAACATCAATTGTATCTCTTTTTTGAAGTTATCCCATATTCATCCACTTTTGTGTCCATTAACTACAGTCTTATTATTAGTTTAAGCAAAGTACTATATCCTCTTTTAAAATATTGCAGAAAAGACTTTATGTAACTATTTCTCCAAACATCTTAATATATACTCCCTTCAGACAAACCAAAAATTTGAGAGTAGGGGTCTTTCTGTGACTATGGTTTCCCTGACAAAAAAAAGATGCCTCCCTCTAGACTGGTTATTACAGTCATTAAATGGTTCTTACAAAACGTTTAGCTCTCTGTAATTTTATATGGTTTTGATTTATAGTTATAATTAAGAAAAGCAATGCAAAAAAGACTCTAGTTAGAGCCTTTTAATCCAAAGATGATTCAAATGTGAGTGCTACTGTACTAAAATCATTCTTGATGTTCCTGCTCATCCTCAAAATATTAGCAAAGGGAGAACTCTTTGATCCAAACAACTCACCAGCATTAATTAATCATCTCTTTCACCACAAATATTTCAATAATACTGAAAACAACAAATGTATTTAAGTATAGTATCTGTATATGATGATGTACTTCAAAAGTGATTTCAATTGGGATATATAAGACTTCCTTCAACAAATAAAAATATGTTCTCATATTTTATCACAAGTTAGACTGTGAAAGGTGGGGTGGTAGTTTGGCTTCTTTATTTGTTTCTGGGAGATTCTGCTTTGTGCCCAGTGATGATTAAAAAAACTGACAAATCACAGTACGTAAATGAAACAAATGGGTGACAATTACTGAAACGGCTCACTGCTTAGTAAATATTACGTAATACATTACCCTAAATTTTTACAGTAGCTTTCTAGGGGATAGCTTGAATGCCTTTAGATATTGAATATTTTCCACTATTTCATACCACTGTAGGAAGAACTGAGGAATGACAGGACTGAGTCAATTGCTAAATGTCGTCCAGTGAGAGAATTAATATCCGAATCTAGTTAGCTGGCTCTCCAACACTGAGGATATTCTTACAAGATCATATTGCTGCTCTCAATGAACATGTGCATTTAACTATGTGTGAAAATTACTGAATACCTACAATAGGGCTGAAAATTGTGTGAGCTATCTGTATCTGCATTCACACTTTAGGCTCTCTTTAGGTTCCTCTGGTATTATTAGGTACAGGTCTTCCTACTTTCAAAAACAGTATACTAAGGCTTAGAGGAGTGACAAAGCTATTTATTTTCGGTTTTATCTACAAATAATCTCAGATTTACAGAATAACTGCAAAAATAGTTAAAAAGAATTTGTATATATTCTTCACTCACATTTCCTATATGGTCACAAAGCTTTTAAGAGATGTGGCTGGGACCTAAAACATAGCTTTCTGATTCCAAATTATATGGCTCTTTCAACTACACATGCGTCATGGGAGGTTCAAGAAAATATAAGACCCTATGAAAGATCACTGCAAAATGGCCTTTGCAAATGGTCTAAGCAAAAATGATAGGCATTTTTCATAGACTATACTAATTAATGATGATAATACACTAGAATCCAAAACTATATATACTGATTTTCAATGCTAAACAGACTTTTACAAGGACCACCACTAAGAAGCAAAAATATTACAGCATAGTTTCCTCATCCGTAATTTCCTGCAGTTTTGGATTTTTATATGGATTAAAGTGAGAACAGAAGTAACTAGCACAGTGCCTGAAACACTGCAGACACTAAGTAACCGGTAGCTGCTGTTACATAACAAATATTTTGTTTAAATGTGTTTTGTGATTCAGGCTCTTGTCATATACATATGCCAGAGGTATAATCATTGCTTCCCTATAAAAGGAAGCATATTATACGGACAGAAAGAGCTAGATGCTATTAGGCTTGCTAAGATGCTAACTACTAACAATAACTTGTGCATGTTGTTTAGGCTGGGGAGAAAAAGTTACCAATTCTTTGCCACTACAAAATGTCACTTTGCATTTGGAAAAGCAGTAGCTAGGAGTAGTATTATAAGGATAACATTTTATTATGAGAATTTTTAACATACAGAAAAGTTGAAAGAACTGTACAATAAACAGCCATATATCCACATTCTAGATTTTATAATTAAAGAGTTCCTGTATTTTGCATTATTACATACCTTGCCATCCTTCTATCCATCCATTAATCCATCAGTTAGAAGGGGTTTTTAAGTCCTTAGATTCATAAAAGTTTTTAGTAATTACATGTGTAATCTGTTACACAGCAACACATAACTAATGCAGGATACAACTAGAAAAATTCTTAGCAGCTTCCTCTTCTCTGTGTCAAAACTTAACTTACATACATTTTTAGCTTCTTCTCTCTCTTGGAACCTTAGACTTCTCTTAGTGTCTTCTTTTTCCCTCAGTTTTCCCACGTTTGGTTCCTTTTCTTCCTCACCTTCTGCCTTAGAAGAAGGCAAATGATTCTCAAAACTTTTTGCAATTCAAGGACCCCTTTTACAGGATTAAAGATCCCCCAAACTCTACATCTCATCTATTTCAATTTGTCTGTAAGTCAAATAAATAAAATAGCAAGACTTCACAAGCTTTAATGGAGCTCTGGACTACTTTGGAAGGGCCATTAAATAATGTTTGTTTTTACTGAGTGCTAGAAATAAATTGAAAACCTATCTATACCAGCACAAAAAGTACAAATATTCCCCAATTGTAAGCTCTTAAATATATAGGGTAGTCCATGGCTCGCACTCTGAGAATTTGACATAACTTACCAAAAATATCTAGATCCCCACAGAATCAGTCTATACGTGATAGACTGAATATGTTAAAAGTATATTTAAACAGTTAAAAAATAAATCATTTACAATATATTAAGAAAGCTATTGAAAGCATCATTTGAGTCTGAACTACCTCTCTAAGAGCAAAAACCTAGCCAAAGAAAAAAATCTTTAATGGTATTAAATTCATTATAAATCTTAAAAATTACTAAGGCATTGTTTTTAATTTCTCATTATTTGTCCCTTACTTACTTCGCTGAGCTACACTGGCCTTGCTGTTGTGCAAACACACCAAACATGCTTCTGTCTTAGAACTTTGTATTCACCATTCTGGGGTATTTTATCACAGATACCATTATGGTAGTTCTGCACTTTGAGATTTTTGCTAAAATGTCACTTCATTAGAAAGGCCTTCTGGGGACCTCCCTGGTGGCACAGTGGTTAAGAATCTGCCTGCCAATGCAGGGGACACGGGTTCGAGCCCTGGTCCAGGAAGATCCCACATGCTGCTGAGCAACTAAGCCCGTGTGCCACAAATATCTAGAGCCCGCGAGCCACAACTACTGAGCCCACGAGCCACGACTACTGAGCCCGTGCTGCCTAGAGCCCGTGCTCCGCAACAAAGAGAAGCCACTGCAATGAGAAGCCCACGCACCGCGACGAAGGGTAGCCCCCGCTCTCCACAACTAGAGAAAGCCCGCGAACAGCAACGAAGACCCAACACAGCCAAAAAAAATAATTAATTTAAAAAAAGGCCTTCTATAAATATCCTATATTAAAACAACCCCACATAGCACTCCCTATCACCCATATCTCACTTTTTCTTCTTAGCTCTTAATGCTTATTTTTATTGTTTACTATTATTTTTGTAGTTTTTTATTTATTAGTATCTCTCCAACTAGACTGTTAAAAACAACAAAAGTTATTTTATTCATGTTCTCCCTTGTTCCCCAAAAGATTTGGAAGCAGGTAACAAATTTAATACAACTTCAAATCCTGCTTGAAATTATGTTAAGTGTAAAATGAGTCACAGATAGATGATTTCAAAGATTTAAAATACATCTTTCTAACGTCTCCTCTCTCTTATTCCTGGCATTTTGCTTTTGTATTGCTTCTTCGCTTTGTTTTTAACATGGAAAGTGCTCCCAAGAAGTGATGACGTGAATCAAGAGAAAGTCACAAAAATATTCATATAGTTCAAAATGGCTGTGTAATCTGGCAAGCAGGGAATGAAGTCAGTTATTTAGGAGGCTTTTCAATTTCTTACATTTTAAGAATATACTAGAGTTAGGTGAGGCATAGTTTAGGCCTATGTCCCCTCAGCCAAGTCTGAACTCTCGTTTCACAGAGTATGTCTCACTGCAGTTAAGACATACTTTGACAAGCGTTCAGTTTTTATACCACCACAACCACTATATGTGTTATAAATAAAAACTATGACTTACAAAGAGGGTGGTAATTACATCATGATAGGCATTAGAGTAATGCCTAAGTGGCTTGTGAGAATATTATAACCTAAGAACAGAGTTATCTCTCTTGGAAGAATATGTTGTCATTTCTAACTTTGCAGGTGGTTATTATTGCTTTAGCTAAGAATTTATAGGTATAGTACTTTATAATCATGAATATATTTATGTCAGCTTCTGGTTTTTGTTTTATACTGTTGTTTGTTATTTAAATTGTCATGGTGCCAAATCACAATGAAGCTGAGATCAGAAAGCCACTCTGCACTGAGCAGAACTTTCAATCCAAGCAATGATCTTAGCCCAAAAGTCAACGCACTAGCCTTTTTACTGTTCTAAATAATGGTCTCAATGTTATAAACAAGACTCAACAGAGAGAGGATGAACATATGCACAATTTAACTAACAAGTTTTAGTGTTGTGGGATTTTTTTTCTTTAATATAGAGGCAATATATTTCTTCCATTTCCCTCTTTGAGACATCAAAGGTCTTTTACCATCAGGCCCCAGGCAATTGTTCCATATTTTACCTCTCTTCATTGCTTAGAATATTGTTGCATTCATACATTTATTATTTCAACTGAAGAGTCAGAAGACTACTGACCTATTCACACTATTAATAAAATATATAGAGTAGTGAAAAATAGCCTGAAGTTTAAATGGTATTACCCACCCACAAAAATGTCAAGCTTAGCAGCAGTAAAATGTCTAATCTCGCAAGTGACAAAAGGCAGATTCCAAGTCCAGCCCTGAGCACTGGAAGTGCGTTAGACTACAGACTTCGAAAAGATACGTTTGGGAAAAAAAATCTTTACAAAATATTTAAAGGCTACGATTTGTGTAATATATAAACAATAACGTGAGCGTAACAAATATATATGACCTTTTAAGTAATAAAAAAAGCAAAAAGAGTCTCCAGTTTTCTATTACTACTGTTTATTTTCCTCATAAGTTTCACCCATTTATTGTACAATAATCCCTCATTACTGTAGCACAATAATGCATAGTCTATACCCACCTATAGTTGTCTTGTGTCTATTTAGTTTTAGAGCAAGCAAGCAATTTGAGAATATGGTAATAAAGCCTCAATCACAGTAATGATGTACGATGGGCTGTAATTTCTCTGTGCTAATGGGTTACAAACAATATTACAGTGATGACGGGAAACTCACTGATTCATTATATGACTGCAATAATATCAAAATGACTTAATATAGATCACTATTAAGTCATGCACATGCTACTAACAACCTCTATATTTCACTATATAGATATATAGGGAAATAAAAGTAATACTAGTCTTTCTACATAAAAGTTCACACAGCACAAAACATTTTGTGTTGAGTACCCTAAATCAATGTTTAAAGTTGGAATTACTGCATTGAACTGGTTCTTTGAAAAGAAAACCACTGGTTTTAATCTGCTTGAAGCAATCAATTACTCCCTGTCCTCTTTATTCCAAACTGTAATGAAAACTAAACTGCGTTGTCTTGAAAACTAAATGTGAAGATGATCATAAACAGAATTTAAACTCCATGGATTATTCATATCTACCCATTTAGATTTGCCATTTCCATTATGAGTACATTTGCCACGAGCATTTAATGGACATCTAAAAGGGAATTCATTAAAGCAGGAGCTGTTGGCAGCACTTATGGGCTTCAGACTGCTTTATGCTTGCCTTTAATAGCTCACTATTACAAAAGTGATATATTGTGTTCATCCCATTAGTAGTTTGCAGAAAGGTCTGCAAGAGATAACAAACCCTTCTGAATATTTTCAGAACTGAAAGTAAATCATAGTTTTTTGAAGTATCATATTCTAACAATATACAATTTTAGAGTCTACTAAATTTAGTTGTTTCAAGCCAAAAAAGATTTTAGCAACCACAGATACATTCTACGAAGCAGGAACCACCTTTCTGAAATATTCTCTGGTTATTAATGTAAGACATTAGTAGCCAACAGGCAATCCAATAAATTACTTGAAGGTACAATAGGGATAATAGTACAATACATATTTCTATGAGTTAATGGCAAGACATCACCAAAAGAAAAGCTAGGTAGAATATTCCTATACAATTTCATGCTGCCACTCTTCAGGAGGCATGAAAGGGCTGTTTCTGACATCCTGGATGCATTAAAAGGGTTTCTTAGAAGAATGACATTCATTGTTTTTTGTTTGTTTTGTTTTTGTTTTTTGGTCCTACAGAGGACACAGAAAATGGAAACAAAGAAACACAAAACATGATTTTACTGTTAAAACTTATTTGAGTAATGCAATCAAATCTTAACTGGGAAGGGAGAATAAGGAAAGGAACCCCCAATTTCAGTATGTAATCTCTATAATGCCTATGTCTAAGCTATGCTTTATTCCAAACTTAACATACTTTATTTACTTAAAAGATAACTTGAAGCTTGTAGTGGGGTCAGTAGCATGCCTTTTTCTTAGAAAGGGCAGAACAAACCTATCAATGCACAGAAGAGTCTAAAAGTCACATCATGTGGTTCTAGAATTAATCAATTACTTATTTTTCATAGCACATTTGCCTTTCTAATTTTGTTTTGCTTATAGTAAGGGAAATGAGCTAGCATGTCCCTTATTACACTTACCAGGTGTCTGAAATATGTTAACTGGTGTAGAATGGAAATGTTATCATGGGTAATCTAAATCTATCCATTTAATTCTTTAAATCTCTGTGTAGATAATTAAGAGTTGACACCATCATGATATTTTAAAGACTAAAAACTGGTCTTGTAAATCTCAGTTCATTTGTTTATTAAAACAGATGTTGCAATGATTTCACTGATATAAATATGGAAATATCTAAAATTCACATATACATCTACATAAAAAACTACTGGCTACATAAGTAAAAGAGTAAGAGAAGGGTAAATATAAGGCATTATTTTAAAACTTATACTCTTTAGATATACACATACTTCTAAAGGCAGTCAAATCCTCAAGTTTCATTCATAGTTTGCTATTTCTTCAAAATTACAATTCCTCAACAATGTAGTTGATTATCCCAGCCCAAGAGCAGCATGGGAAATCTGTGTTACTCCCTAAGCTTTTGAAACATGGCCACTGACTTCATTACAATGCAGATTCTAATATGTAATAAACATTTTAATGTGTATGACATTCCTGGTTAAGTAATGTAATTCAGATTTCTAAATATTTAAGTTACTTTATAGATTTATAGGATTGGGTTAGGATATGTTCATGTACTCACACAGTGCACATATAGGAACCTAATCATATTAACAGTTACGGTCTAGTGGGAAATAACTTTTTGTTAGCATCTGAAGCAGAGTTAAATAAATAACTTTCCTGTTCAAGACAGATTATCTTGGAAATATTTTTTAACACCAGTGAATATTTTCAGTTCTTCTGCACGTTACACTAAACATAAGGGGATTACAAAACAGAGGATCTGTATTCAACAAATTCTGTGTGTAAGCCCATACTAATTTAATTGTACTGATACAGAATCAAGTAAACAACTACTTTATTTAGGTTCCAGTCGTAAAATATCAGGTGGTTCTGAATAATAAATGCTTGAAAAAGTTGCTTTCCCAGCCAAAGAAAAGTTCTCTTGCTCAAAACTAGTACTGACATTTTTGAGTAATAAACACCAAAAAATGCATCTCAAAAAGCCAATATTAAAGGGTAATACAACCATTTAGCTTCTTGGCTGACAAAATTTCAGAGAGGAAGACAATTGCTTTTTCCCACTAAGTAGGAGTCATTCTTTACTGTAGCAAACTGAAGTGTATTAACTTCACTGAAGTATATCAACTTCAGTTCATAACTTAGGAGTCACCTGGAGAGTTAGCCAATGGAAGGAAATAAAAGCCCAATTTATTCCTATCTTTGTGTTGGCAAACGGCAGAGACAAGGTATATCAGAGTAGAACTACTTCTGTTTTCCTCACAATTAAATGCATACAGTGTCATTATCAAGATGCAACAAATTAATGTTTTATAAGATTGACAAGTAATTTATTATAGTATATAAAGGGTCACCTATAAAACAAATTATATATAATGTACAAGTGCATTTTGTTTTTCAGATTTTTATTTTAATTGTATTTTTTTAAAGATTTTTTTTGATGTGGACCACTTTTAAAGTCTTTATGAATTTGTTACAATATTGCTTTTATTTTATGTTTTGGGGGTTTTTTTGGCCATGAGGCATGTGGGATCTTAGCTCCCCAAGCAGAGATCAAACCCACGCCCCCTGCACTGGAAGGCGAAGTCTTAACCACTGGACTACCAGGGAAGTCCCTACAAGTGCATTTTGAAGGATAGATTATCAATGTCAGAATACAAGGAAGATTTTTCCCCCCAATTAAAAAAAGCTTTTGAAACTGAGTTGTCTTGAAAATAGCCTCATAGCCACAGACCTAATTCACCTCCCAGCTTAAAATATAGCATCAAGGTGCAAAGTCAGACTTCAATTAGCTAAGACCACTTGCCTGAGGAGCAATCATAAATTTCTGCTTATAACTAGCTTATGGAAATTGGATACAGAACAGGGAAATTCTTGTCTTTGCCCTTAATCGTTCTGACATTAAGTGAAAGAATCCATGGCAAACCAACGAAGACTTTCATGATGACCATGCATGTAAATGTTAGCTCTAATATTCTGAATCTGCCGCTGGATTCAAGACATCTACAAACACAGTTAAAAGCTATTAAAATTACAAAGGTACAAGATTATATCTGCTAGATTGACTTTAAGTTGCTCTCAACTCTTACAAGTTCAATAAAAATGGAAACAAGGATCAGCACTAAAACTGCAACTAGAAATACCTGTTTCAATATGTCTTTCTCTCTAACCATACACACATACTCCTTTTAAGATTTCTGGAACTTAAAATGAGTAAGTATCCTGAAATGATTACATTATTCAGCAAAGAGAATTTTTAATTGATGTGATTAATCATTAATAGTTTAGGTGGGTCCTAGAATTAATGGATGGATGAATTGTATATCTCTCTGGGGTCTAGGAAGCTTTAAAAAACTAAGGCTGACTGATGCTGAGTGAGATAATGCCTGAGTGTGACTTACCTGACCAGAAAAGAAATTGGCTTAACATACAGACTGACTTGCCCTCACCTGGACCCTTAGAGTGTGATCCCTGGTTCAGATGATGATGGGTCAGATCGTTCTCAAGGAGGAAGAAACCCGACTTGGATAGGTTTGCCACAAGCCCTTCACAGGAAGATGTCAGTCTCCTGTGCAAGACAAAAAAGAAAAGAAAAAAAAGGTACAGTGGCAGTGGATGAATTCTCCTTTCTTAGGAGAGGAAAAAAAATCAGGTATGCATATTCTCCACTTAGCTACCTCTTTTCTGTACACAAGGCAAAGAAAGTCTCTGCAAAAGTGGGAGAGACAAAGGTATCAAAAGTCTAAATCATTTTGGAATAGATATTATAGTAATAAAGATGCTAATTACAACTGATTATTTTCATGGCCCTGCTGAATTTGATTTGGGGAAGATCAATGATCAAAAGTTTGTTTTCATGGGCAAAGTAGTTAGTCCTAGAATATTTCTAAAAATACTTAAGAGTAGACAAGGAGGATGTCAACAATGCAGTGTCAATCCAAATCATGAAATTATTTTCAGATATTATAGCTACTCTAATGGTGATTTAAAAGAATTTATCTTTCCGGAGTCCAAATTATCTGGCATTCCAAAGACCAGTATTTGATACGTCTCTAACATGTTCCAATCAAGTTTTCCATAGGTATAAAATATCTTTACTGATATTTTCAAAAAAGAATTCTAAAAATACTATTTTTCTCCAAGACTGATGATTTAGTTCTTTTAAGAATCTATACTCAAAAATATCATGTTAGTCTTTTTTATAGATACACAAAGTTTTATTTTAGATAATTAGCAAACTTCAGGATTTCGAGATGTCTATTTTGCCCTACTAAACACAGTAAATTTTTGTTTTTTATTTATAAAAATTTGTTTAGCTTTATTTGCAGTGCCATATATGTCTAATATTAATTTAACTGTTTTTCTTCATGGGCAAGACTAGAATTTCAATGTTCTGTATGTATGGGTACCACTTAGTTTTTATTTTTAAAAATCAATAAGCAAAAAACTCCATTTCACATGAATGAGATGACAGGGTGAGATGATATAGAAGCTAATAAATGCTACCTTAAAAATACACTCAAAATAAGACTGGCTGCAAAAGTTCAATAGCTACTATAAAAATCTAATAGGCTAACTAATTAATAGCTGATAAATTTATACGAAATCAAAATCCCTTCCTCAATTCTAGTTCTCACCTCCCATTCTACAAAATAAACAGGAATTACTAGGTCTAGTAGTCTATAGCTCAGATGGCAAATAATAAAATTGATCTCTGTAATGAAAATCACTATATGAAGCTACAAAGTTTAGCACTTAAACTTAAGTGTGAAAGAAATTATTATGAAGCAAGGTTTGATGACCAAAATACTATTATTATTAATTACAATATGATCTTACTGGGGTTAGTTTAAATGCTTTACAGACTTTTTTTTTCAGATACTAGGGGTTTTTTTTTTTTTTTTTTGCTGTTTTTCTTATTTATTTTATTTTTAATTTTTTTTGCGGTACACGGGCCTCTCACTGCTGTGGTGTCTACCATTGCGGAGCACAGGCTCTGGACGCGCAGGCCCAGCGGCCATGGCCCACGGGCCTAGCCGCTCCGCGGCATGCAGGATCCTCCCGGACCGGGGCACGAACCCGTGTCCCCTGCATCAGCAGGCGGACTCTCAATCACTGTGCCACCAGGGAAGCCCTCTTATTTTTTTTTAAAAAAACATTATTGAAGTTTAGTTGATTTACAATGTCATGTTAGTTCCAGGTGTACAGCACAGTGATTCAGTAATACATATATATATATGAACATATATATATTCTTTTCCTTTATAGGTTATTACAAAATATTGAGTATAGTTCCCTGTGCTATACAGTAGGTCCTTGTTGGGTATCTATTTTATATATAGTAGTGTGTATGTGTTAATCCCAACCTCTTAATTTATCCCTCCCCCCTTTTCCCTTTGGTAACCATAAGTTTGTTTTCCATGTCTGTGGGTCTATTTCTGTTTCGTAAACAAGTTCATTTGTATCTTTTTTATGACCCCACATATAAGTGATATAATGTGACATTTGTCTTTCTCTTATAGATTTATATTGTATGTACAAGTAGATGAGTTCTTTATAAAGGGGATTTTTAAAACATAGAAAATTCCAGAGAAGAGCTATAATACTCTCTGCAAAGCTCACAAATAGAAGAAGGGGAAAGTGTTTAGCTCTACCAAGATATCAAGGGTAATTCCCTTGAAGAGCATTACAAGGAGATAAGATGCTTCATGGCAGAAATGAGTTTACCAATGCTGAAAGAAAAGACAAAAATGAATTCTTCATGATACTGATTTATCATAGAAATATCAGAATCTTTAAGACTCCTAAACCATGCAGTAATAACAGAATGAAGCTAAGCTGCAGTTTCTGAAAGCAGTGCCTTGCCCTATATGATAAACTCTTTAAGAAACAGACTCTTAAAGATCCATCCAAATTTTACTACATGTTCTAAGGTAGAGAAAATGTGAAACATTCCATAATTTAATTCGAATATGTGAGTAATTTCTCAACTTAGGATCAAAACTATGACAACTAAGAAAAATATTGAATGTCAAATGGAGTAAGTTCATCTGTAGCCTTGGTGTAATTTCTGCATAAATATTCTAGAGCATGCCTGCAAAGATCCAAACCAAATTACTAAATTTCAGCATTCAGTATTTTACAGATGTTTGTTAATCCAAGAAGTACACATATTTTCACAATCATTATGTAAATATTAACAAATAATGAATATATGAGCTAGTATGTATAGATACTAACTTTAATCCCTTTGGAGTAAAAAGGAAAAATTAGTTGGAAGCCTGTGGTAAAGTTACAAATTGCAGTTTTCCCAGTAATAACCTGGTTAGGAGGCTGTAACACAAAGTGTAAGAACATAAGAGCCTCTAGAGAAAGATCAATTGGGTCTGAATCATGGCTCTCCCATGTACTAGCTGTATGACTCTTGGCAAGTGAAATAACCCTTGTGAGCCTCAGTTTCCCCACATAAAAATTAGGATAAGTCTATCTCTACATTGTAGGGTAGCACAGTGAATAGGAAGCACATGAAAGTTGCTCAATAAATGGCAACTATTATCATTATTCTTTACTAAATTTTTCCTAAGGAATTTAATAGCTTCTCAAAGAGAAATTATAAATTTCAGGGGTTTTGTGATAATTGAAACACATGATATACTCATTTATTATTTCATTTCACAAATATTTACTGACTGTCAGAAAATATGCTTGGTGCTGAGAACACAATGGTGAACAAAACAGACACATAATTACATTAATTGTACTTGTGAATAATCACAGTGTGATAAGTGCTTAGAAGACTAAAGACTAAGTAATATGACTTCATATAACTGGAGGCCCTAAGATAGGAAGGAAGGATGAGGGAAGGCCGACCAGAGAAAACAGTGTAGGAATTAGCAAGGCAAAGAACAGAGAAAGATCATTCCAGGGAGAAGAAACAATATATGCAAAGGCCCTGGTAAAGTATTTGGAGAATTTTGGAACTGAAAAAATGCCAGAGTACCTAGAGAAAAGAAACAAAAAAAGAAAAGGAAACTGGTATAGGATAGGACTGGAGAGGGAGACAGAGAGTTTCTTCAGCAGATGCTATAAGCCATGGAAAAGATTTGGTCTTTATCCTACTAACAAAGGGAAACACTAATTTTCATTGTAAAACAACCACTTTGGCTATCGTATACGATGAACAATTTTGGGGGTTGCAAGAATAGATATGGGCAGACCATTAGAAAATCGCCACAGAGGTCATGGAGAGGTGGCCTCGACTAGTAACATGCTAATACATATAAAATTATATAAAATCAAATACTTAGGACAGAGAACTGAAAGGTTTTAATGGCTACAGCGAGTTCTAGGTTATAGACGTGAGCATCAGATGCCATTTACTGAATAGAGAAATCTAAAAGTAAAGCAGCGTTTTCAGGGGATGTCATGAATTCTGTTTAGAGGCTCCTGAATTTAAGATGATAAACAGATGTCAAGTAGATGGCTGGATGCGTAAGTCTAAAGTTCACAGGACAGGCCCAGCTAGAGATACGTATTTGGGCTCTTCAGTAAATAAATGGTAATTAAAGACACAGAAGATGAGACTAGGGAGAAAACGGAGAAGACAGATATGAAGACCTAAGCCCAGCCCTAAGAAACAATGTTTAAAGGTCAGATTTAGGAAAGTTAGTATACAAAGAAGCTGAGAAGGAATTATGAGAGAGATTAAAACAAGAAAGCATGGTGTCAGAGAAGCTAAGGAAAAGGAAAAATTGTTTCAAGGAGAAAGTGGCCACTTATGTTGAATGCTCGTTCATTTAAAGTTCATTAAGATAAGGGTAAAAAAGTATTCACCAGCTTTATAAATACTACTGTCATTGGTGATCTCAGCTCAAGCAATAAATGGGTAGTTCTTTTATGTCAGGTGTGGCAAACTTTTTCTTAAAAGATCAGATAATAAATATTTTAGGCTTATGGGCCAACTACTACCTTTGCCATTGTTGCCCAAAAGCAACCACAGACAATACATAAAGGAATAGGTGTGGCTGTTTTCCAATAAAATTTTATTTACAAAACAGGCACTGGCCCTCAGACCATAGTTTGACAATTCTTATATCAATCAAGCCTCACGTCAAACATTAACTACTTCAGCAAGGCCTTTCATGTTCTTCCAATCTAAAGTAGACTCTTCTTTCCATCTTTCTATCATACCATCCTGCATTACTGTCTTCACAGCACTTATCTAGTATCTTAAATTACCTTTCGGATTTGCTTAGTTATTAAATATTTCTCTCTGCTTCCTCTGAAATGTAAGTTTCATGAGACTAGAGATCAAGCCTGTACAGTTCACATTTTTAAATCTCTAGTATCTAAAGTAGAGATGTTGTTCCCAGTTCAATGAATTTTTTTTTTCCTCTCAAAAGAATGAACTTGCTCTTCTAGCCATGATGCAGTAACAGGCACCTGGCTCACCCTTCTACCTTAAGCAGCAAGAGAAGTAGATTAAATATAATAAGCAACAGTTTTGAGAAAATGGAAAACAGGCAGTACAGGACTTGGATTCCTATAAGAAGGAAACAAACAAGCATTCTGGACTGTAGAGAAGGAGGGGGTATTCTAAGTATAGTACAACAGTCTCACTGAGTTGAGGAGGCAAATATAAGAGTTCAGAATGTGAAGTAACTTGAACCTTCAGGGCACAGTTCCAGAATGTTCACAGACTTCATGTCAGAGACCACAACAGCCAGCAGGCAATGAAACACATTTTTAAATAGCAGAAGGAAAGAAAATGTCAAACCAGAATTCTATACCCAGTAAAAATATCTTTTAAAGGTAAAGGCAAAGCATTTTTCAGGCAAAAGAAAAGAAGCTGAGGGAATTAGTTTCCATCAGACCTGAACTACAAGAAATGTTAAAAAAAAAAAAAAAAAGTTTTTCACATGGAAAATAAAGAAGATACCATAAAGAAATCTACAACTACAGAAAAAAAGTGTCAAATAGCACATATGTAGGTATATATAAAAACTTTCACCTTCATTCTTCAATTTCTCTGAAAGACTACAACTAAAAAATAATAACAATGTATTGAGAGGTTTATAAATGTAGAAGTTAAAGAACAGAAGGGTTTAAATTTAAGTATATTGTTATAAAGTTCTTATATTATATATGAAGTGCTATAATATCATTTCAGGGTAGGTAAATTAGAAATGCGTTTTATAAACTGCAGAAAAACTGTTAAATAAAACAAAGAGGTATAGCTAACACACCAATAGTAAAGATAAAGTGGAATAATTTAAAAATACTCAATTAATCCAAAACTGGCAGGAAAGGGGGAAAAAGGGACAAAAAAACAGATGGAACAAACAGAAAACAAACAGCAAGATGACAGCAATATCGATAATTATATTAAAGAGAAATAGTCTAAACCAGGGTCAGTGATCTACAGATCACAGGCCAAATCCAGCTTGCCACCTAGTTTTTTATGGCCTGTGAGCTAGAAATGGCATTTACACTTATAAATCATTGAAAAAAAGTTTAATAATAGTATTTCATGACACATGACAATTTCTGAAATTCAAATTTCAATATCCATTAAGTATAGCTTTATTGGAAGACAACCATGTCAAATCACTTACATATTGTCTATGGCTGCTTTGTACTAAATAACATAGTGGAGCAGTTGTGACACAAACTGCCTGTAAAGCCTAAAATATTTACTATCTGGCCCTTTACAGAAAAGGTTTACTGATATCTAGTCTAAACATATTAATTATAATGCAGTGACTGTCAGATAGGATACTGCCTGTGAGAAAACCACTTTAAATATAAAGAAACAGGTAGATTAAAAGAAAAAAAAATACAGAAAAAATAAAATCCATGACTTCTGCCAACGTGGAGTAATGGGGATTATATTTACCCCCCTGCCTGAAATCACTAAAAATGCAGACAATTTAAATATATGGAACAATAATTTTCAAGACATTAGAGTCAGGAAGCAAAAAACAGGGATCCCTGGGATTGGCCCAGGGAGGTGGAAGCTTGGTGCAGCCAGAAGGCTCCCCAGGTTGAGGGACAAAATGACAGTCCAAAAGGCCAGAGCAGCTAGAGTTTTGAGTTTGCAGGAAAGAGTACTGGAAAAGAGAGAGCTATAAAGAGAAAGGACTTCAGAGATGTGTAGAGAACTGAATCTTCAACTGAGTACTTATCAATCCATACATGCATTTAAGGAAACTATCCGATGTCAAAGAAAAAAAAACACAACACCAAAAGGACTAGAGAGAATAGTACCTGGGGTTCACAGAGGGCCCCAAAATAGGTCCCATACCCAACAGCCACAATTGAAAACCTTATAATTCATGGTACATTGAGTAGAATACTCAGAAAGATGTTGTTTTAGCATTGAGGCAAAATTAGTCCTAGACAACATGCTTTTCTGGCTCTGCATAACAAAGCTTAAAAGCAAGATCTGAAAGAATCACACTGTTTCCAAGTACTTTAATTGCTTCCCAGACCAAACTCAACAGTATTTATACAAAAATGTCTGCCATCCAATAAAAAAAATTATTAGGAATGCAAAGAAAAAAATTCTATAAATGCAGAATCAGTAGACAAAGACAAAAAAGAGTTACGATAACATATATAATATGTTCAAAAAGAGAGAGAAAAGGGAGAGACAGAAAAATATACCTGAAGAAATAAAAGCCTAAAGTTTTCCCAATTCTAAGAAACTAAAATTTCACAGATTTAAGAAGCTCAACAAATCCCAAACACAAGAAACATGAAGAAAGCAACAGCAAGGCACATCATAATCAAATTGCTTAAAACCAGTGATAAAGATAAAATCTTAAAAGAAGGCAAGAAAAAGGACAAACTGCATACACAGGAAGAGAAAAGAATTACAGCAGATTCTTCATTATAAACATGACAAGTGAGATGGCAGTGGCACAACTTCTTCAATGTATTAAAAAGGAAAAAACTGTCAACCTAGAATGATATTTCCAGTGGAAATATCTTTCAAAACAGAAAACAAAATACATGCTTTTTCAGACATACAAAAGCTGAAAGAATCTTTAATCAGGATTTCTGTGCTACATAAAATTTTATGAGAAATCTTTCAGACAGAAAGAAAATGATGTCACATGGAAATGTGGATTTACACAAAGGAATCAAAAGCATTGGAAATGGTAATTACATGGATAAATATAAAAGACTTTTTTTCTTATTATTTAAATCTCTTGAAAAGATAACCAACTGCTCAAAGCAAAAATAATATCAAGGTATTGTGGGGCTTATAATATAAGTAGAAGTAAAATGTATGACAACAATAGCATAAGGCCAAAGGGGGAAAATGGAAGTACACTGTTGTGTGATATAACTTGAAAGGGAACTATGATGAACTAAAGATGTATTCTGTTTTTTCTATAAAACCCTGATGAATGACTACTAAACAGAAGTTATAGCTAATAAGTCAAAACAGGAGATAACCTGGAATAATAAAAAGTAATCCAAAAGAAGGCCAAAAAAGTAAAACAAAGAAAAAAGAAAAGGGGAACAAAATCAGTTGAAGCAAACAGGAAAAAAAGCAAGATAATGCATTAAATCCAACCATATCAGTAATTATATTAAATGTAAATGGTCTAAACAGCTCAATTAAGTGGTAGAGATTACCATCTAGGATTAAAAAAAAAATTGAACCATATGCTGCCTACAAACTTATTTATATATAAAATAAAAACATAGTAAGGTTAAAAGTAAAAGAATGGTATCAGTAATCAAAAGAAAGTGAAAGTAGCCATATCAATATCAAACTAAGTAGATTTCAAAGCAAAGAATATTGCCATGAATAAGGAGGGTCATTTTATAATGATAAAGGGGTCAATTCACCAAGAGGACATAACAATGTTGTGGTAATTTCTGTTTCTGTAGTACAGAAAAGTGATTCAGTTATACATATACATATATATACACATTCTTTTTAAACAACATTGTAAATCAACTATACTTCAACGACAACAACAAAAATAAATAGAAGAGTCAAAAAAAAAAAAAGGGGAGGACGTAACAATCCTAAAAGTTTATGGACCTAATAACAGACTTTCAAAATACATGAAGCCATGGGGCTTCCCTGGTGGTGCAGTGGTTGAGAGTCCGCCTGCCGATGCAGGGGACACGGGTTCGTGCCCCGGTCCGGGAAGATCCCACATGCCGCGGAGCGGCTGGGCCCATGAGCCATGGCCGCTGAGCCTGCGTGTCCGGAGCCTGTGCTCCGCAATGGGAGAGGCCACAACAGTGAGAGGCCCGCGTACCACACACAAAAAAATACATGAAGCCAGAAAAGCTAGAACTGCAAGAGTAAATAAATATATGTCAGTGATTTCAACAGTTCTCTCTCAATAACCAATAAAACCAAGGAGCCAGAAAATCAGGAAGAATATAGAAAACCTCAATACTATTAAAATGTCAGTTCTCCTTGAATAGATCTATATATTTAATACAATTCCAAAAAATAGTGTTTTTTTTATAGTGATGTATAAGCCGATTGTGAAATTTGTAAAGAGAGACAAAAACCAGAATAGCCAAGGCAATTTTTTAAAACAATATCAAATTTAGACGACTCACACTATGTGATTTTAAGACAGTAAAAGCTACAGTAATTAAAACACTATAATACTGGCATAGAATAGTCTTATAGATCACCATAGGACAGAATAGAGATTTCAGAAATAGATGTAAAGATATATAACCAATTAATTTTCTACTAAGGGCTCAAGATAATTCAATGGAAGAAAGGACAGTCTTTTCAGAAACTGGTGCTGAAACAACCTGATATCCATATGGGAAAAAAAAAATGAACCTCTACTCTATCTCACACCACAGACAAAAATTAACTTGAAATGGATCATAGATACAAATGTACAAACTAAAAATATAATACTTCTAGAAGAAAACATAGGAGAGAAGAGTTGTGACCTTGCAAAGGTAAAGATTTCTTAGGACACAAAAAGTAAGAAACAAAAAAGAAAAAAAAAGATAAACTGGACTTCATCAAAATTAAAAATATTTATTCTTCAAAGAACATCATTAAGAAAGCAAATAGTAAATCGCAAACACAAATCACAGAGGGGGAGAAAATGCAATAAATATGTCTGACAAGGGACTGGAACACAGAATTTATAAACAACACTCTATAATAAGAAATAAATATCTCAATAAGAAATACGCAAAAGAAGTGAAGAGACACTTCACAAAGTGAGATAGATGAAAGGCCAACAAGTCCACGAAAAGATGCTCCATATCATTAGTCATTAGGAAAATACAAATTAGTACTATAGTAAAATCCCACCATACACTATAATGGTTAAAATTTAAAAGGCTGACAATACCAGATTGACAATGTTGGCAAAGATGTGGAGTAACTGGAACATTCATAAGGTAAGTGAAGGCAGGTAAGAACACTGTAATGCAGAATTGGTATCTGCAGTATAATCTTGTAAACTTTGCCGTTTCTGTCATTTTATCTATTTGTTCCATAGTTCACTGTTGGTCTAAAGTGCTCTTTTTGCAAATATTCTACTAACAATTTTATTTCTTCAGCTATGTAGTATTCTTGGCAATACCGTTTAAACAAATCTAACACTAAGGTGATAACCAGAAAAATACAAACTGCAGGACTTTTTACAAAACAGCTGGCTTGAAGTTCTCAAAAATGTCAATATCATGAAAAAAGAAAGGTGGCAAAAAGATTTTATATTAAAGAGAAAAAAGTAAATTCAACACATGATCATTGTTTCTAGCATTAGAATAAAGCTATACAGGACATAATTGAGACAAGTGTAAAAACTTAAATACGGACCATATATTAAATATTCTTATATCATTATTATATTTGAGTGTGATAACGGTATTTTCATATATGAGAACATCCCTCTTCTCAGGAGATACGTGGAAAGTATTCTTAAGGGTTCACTGTCCTGATGTGTGTAACATATTCAAATGGTTCAGAAAAAAGTTTATATGTAATGTGTACACGTAAATATGTCATACATAGAATGAGAGATAAAACAAATGTGGCAAAATGTATGGTATAAAGGCATTTGTTATAATATTCTTTAAACTTTTCTGTAGATTTGAAATTTTTTTAAATGTGTAATTAAAAAATAATTTCCCATAATTATAATGAAGAACTTTTTAATTCCTTTTTTTTAAATTAAAAAAAAATTTTTTTAACGTTTTTATCGGAGTATAATTGCTTTCCAATGGGATGTCAGTTTCTGTTTATAACGAAGTGAATCAGTTATACATATACATATATCCCTATATCTCCTCCCTCTGTGTCTCCCCCCCCCCCCCCCCCGCCATCCCACCCTGCCAGCTGGTCACAAAGCACCGAGCTGATCTCCCTGTGCTATGCGACTGCTTCCCACTAGCTATCTATTCAATTCCTTTTTGATGAATAATATAAAAAGAAACAGAAGTAGTTGCCTATTAGAACAGTACTAAGGGAGACAACAGAGGCCATAAACTACTAAGTAAACTATCCTCATATAACACCCTGGTCATTTCTGATTACCAACTGGGTAATAACATCAATAGTTATTCACATTCCAATGTAATGGCAAATTAAATAAACAAACATATGAAATATATTACCTACTATTAATTGAATTAACCTTAAATTGATTAAACTCTTTTTAGGTACAGTAACTGGTATAAAGTTAGAAATTACTGGGGGCTTTTGTGTCCATATTCATGAGGTATGTTGGTCTGCAATCTTCTTTTTCTGAAATTTCCTTGTTGGATTTTTATATTAAGGCTATATGAAACTCATAAAAGAAATGGGGAATTTATTCTCCTCCTCTCTTTCCTGAAAGTTTGTGTTAGAGTGGTTTTAATTCCTTCCCCAGTGTTTCATGGAGTTCACCATCTGTACCTGGAATTTCCCCTGTGAATAGATTTTTAATTATAAATTTAATTCACTTTATTAGATATTAAGCTATTTAGATTTCACATTTCTTCTCTTGTTAGTTTTGGTAAGTTCTGTTTTTAAAAGAATTTGTCATTGTCTCTCAGCTGTCAAATTTATTGGTGTAAACTTACTTGTAAGGTTCCATAATTATCCTTTTAATGTGTGTAGGATCTATAATGGTGCCCGTTTTCATTCCTGATATTGGTACTTTGTGTGTGTGTGTGGCGGGGGGGTTCTCATTTTTTGCTCCTTAATCTGTCTTGCAGAATTTAATATATTTTATTAGTCTTTTCAAATAACCATCTTGTCATGTCATTGGTGCTCCCCATTGATTGCCTGTTTTATATTCCATTGATTTCTACTCTTATTTTAATGATTTCCTTTTCTTTACTTACTTTGGGTATAATTTGCTAATCTAAGGTAAACTACAATGATTACCTCTGACAACAAAGGGCTTGAGTAAAAAAAATTTTTATAAAGAATTTCCCTAACTCTGGCCACACTGAGGTGGACTGTGTAGCATATAATCAAAATTTTATCACTAGAAGATAATTTGGAGATCACCTACTTTAATATGTATCCTTTTGGGAGATTCATAAACTGTTTTAATAATCTGATGAACACTACAAATCTTTTCACAGAAGTATACAAAATGAAAATATTAGCATATTATTTCAAGGATCTTCGGAGTCATTTCTCTTAGTCCAGTTCAATTGTTTCATTTCACATGGGCTGAATTTGAGATTTAGACTATAACTTACCCAACTAAACCAATGTTAATAGGTATGATTTAAGGAACACCAATTCTGTGTGAATCTCTATACTTACTATCTCTAACCCTCAAAACAACCCTGCAGAGTGCTTTATAGTGTTTTATTTAGGAAAACTGGTATCTAAAGAAGTTAGGTAAATTGCCTAAGGCCACACATACCTACTAAATGATAAAGACAGGCACTAAAACCAAGTTAACCAGATTTTAAAACTACAATATTTTTCACCACAAAATGTGGCATTAATGGTAGAGACAAAACTAGATAGCAAGTCTATTGACTGTGTCCTCCTCATCGTACGGTTTAGATATGTATGTCTAAGCCAAGATGCTGACATGAGAATTTAGTAGGGTCAAATAAATTAAGTAATGTCATACTGCAACATACAAATTACACAAATTGTAAAGGTACATTGTAGGATATTGTGAAGCATCTATATGCAACAGTTGTCAAAACACCCTTCTAAATGTTGTAGCAGTAAAGAAAAGTGGTACTTATTGTTGGAAATACAAGTTCAGATAGATTTCAATAGTAAATATAAATATTCAGATTTAAAAGCAATTTTGAAATGATAAGCCCCCAAAAGACCTTCTGAGTTAAAAAGCTTGATTACACAGCCACTTCAGTTTTACTGTGAATAGAATATACATATATTTTATTTTATATGGACAAAAGACTTCAATTAAAAAAAATAACAAATGTTGGCAAGGATATGGAGAAACTGAAAGCCTTGTCCACTGATGCTGGGACTGTAAAACGGCAGAGTCAGTCTACAGCCACACCACCCTGAACGTGCCCGATCTTGTCTAAAATGGTAGAGCCACTGTGGAAAACAGTATGGCAGTTCCTCGAAAAATTAAAAATAGAATTACCATATGATCCAGCCATTACACTTCTGAGTATACACTCAAAAGAACTGAAAGCAGGGTCTAGAAGAGATATTAGTATACCCGTGGTCATAGCAGCATTATTCACAATAGCTAAAATGTGGAAGCAATCCAAGTGTCCATCAACAGATGAATGGATAAGCAAAATGTGGTTCACACTCACAATGGAATATTATTCAGCTTTAAAAAGGAAGGAAATTCTGACACACGCTACAACATCGATGAACCTTGAGGACATTAACTAAGTGAAATAAGCCAGTCACAGAAAAACAAATGTATGACTCCACTTATATGAAGTACTTAGAATAGTCAAAATCACAAGGACAGAAAATGGAACAGATGTTGCCAGGGCTAGGGGTAGGGGAGAATGAAGAGTTACGGTTTAATGGGTATAGAATTTCAGTTCTGCACGCTGAAAAAAGTTCTGGAGACAGACTGCGGAGATGTTTGCACAACAATATGAATGTATCTAATACCACTGTACACTTAAAATGGTTAAGATAGTCAATTTTATGTTATGTATATTTTACCACAATAAAAAAACTTGGGAAACAGATGATGTCAGTAACATTACTATGTATTAGGTTATAGCAACTGTATTAAAATTCATCTACCTCAAGTCACATATTTCAATCACCTTTAAGAATTCCCATCATATTTTTCTAAGCACATAAGAAACCAAATTGAATACACAGTTTTCATTTTTATGTTTGAAAAAGATGGTATCAATTCTGAATCATTTAAATATTAGTTTATAAATACTGCTTATAGCTTAATAGCATTGTGTAGATGCAGCTTCAAAGATATTGGCTCTGGACAGTAATTATATACTCAGCCTAATCTTTCAATTAATGGATGCGCATTTCAGTGATAATTGCAATGCTTGAACGTAATGTGCCTTTATCAGCAGTATAAAATAAAGCCAGCTTATCCAACTGACAAAACAGGCTATTTTTATAATTACTTAATTTTATTGAAAAATATTATCAAATGGTAAAAAGTTAAACCTACAATAAATACTAGCATTTTATTTACAATTATAGAAATATCTTTAAAAACTTAATGATGGTGAACATTGACATAAGCTGAAGTTGTGAAAATGTATTAATGTAATGATCCAAGAAAATAATTAGATAAAATCATTACATTAGAAAAATAAAAGCCTAGATGCTAGTTTTCTCTCTAACACTTGCCAGCTATGAGACCTTGGGCAAGTCATTTACTCTCACGGGGCCTCACTATTAAAATAGGGTTAAAAAAAATTCAACTGCCTCAAGGTAGCAGATGATTTATCAAGAGCCTTTCCAGTTCTAAACTTTACAATGCCATTACAGTATATAAATATTAAATAAAAACCTGAAAGTATTCTAATATGTTATATTCTATCTAGGTTCATGAACATTTCTATATCTAAAAAAATACTCACAAAGTTTAAAAAAAAACTTGGAATTTCCAATCCAAAATTAAAAAATATTTTATACAAATTAAAAACCACAGCTCCAAGACCTGTGCCCCACTGACATTTTTCTTCATTGAAAACTGTAACAGATTATTTAATTTCCCACCAGCAAAAGCATCTGGATAGACATCCAAGACACAAGTAAAAGCACAATAAAACAGGCCAGTCAGTAGGTCCATTTTTAATTAGTAGTAGTTAATATGCCTCAAGAACCTCAAGAAGACTATTAAACTGTTGAACGAGAAGGGCTTAAAACTAAATTAATATTGCTATCAAAGACCTATACTACTTTTAGTACTGATGCTGTTTTTATGTGAATATACACTTTTCACATTATATGAACACACAACAACATTTAAATACCATGACAACGTAAAGTCTAATCGTAATCATTTTGGTAGTTTTACATGGATATGTCTAAGAATGGAATAGTTTTTTAAGTAGCCATAAGCCCAAGGTTTATAAATGGGCTGCACCCCAAAATGGCCTGAGTGCTCCTAATTATTTGAAATGGCAGTTCCTCCAACCTGACAATTATGTTCAAAATGCTATATTCAAAAATGTATGCACACAGCAATAAAATTCTCCAAAGTCAATGAGGAACTAAGAAATGATAAACAGTATAAGATTTAATACAGCAAATTTATGTGCATTTGGCAGACTTCACGGCATACTGCAAATAAGAAAGTAATGTGAAAACCCTCAACTTTCATCTGTATTAATCAAGTTAACTGTAAAGACATAAAAAGTATATCCAGTGTAAGGACTAGGAGGTAGAACTTCTGAACGAGAGCTGTTTAAAGTGTAGTTCAAGGATCACCTACATCAAAATTAGTAGGAGTACTTATTAAAATAGAGATTTCTGGATCCTGCCCCAAATCTACTTTATCAGAATCTTTGAGAGGTAGAGGAATCTGCATTTAACAAACTCACGCAACAGGATTCTTATGTACACCACAGTTTGAGGAACTACCTTTCCAGAAACATCATATTGAGGATTTTTGGACTTAAATGAAATTTTTTTTTTTTTGCCTAGCAACTAACTTTTCCATTTTTTAGAAGCCACTGCATAATAAATAGTAACACAGAGAAATCTTATTCTCTTTAGTAAAGTTAGCAAAAGATAAATATCCCTTTCCAATCAGAAGAGTAGTAATAATGACAGTGTAACTTGACATACATCTTTTATGTTTTCTCTTTTTTTCTTTTTGGCTGCACCTCGTGGCATGCGGAAGGAGCTTCCCTGACCAGGGATCAAACCCATACCCCTGCAGTGGAAGCGCAGAGCCTTAACCACTGCCCAACCAGGGAAGCCTGGATACATATTTTTAGTTCCACAATCAGACAGTATGTCCTAGGTGGAAATTAGAATCCTAAACATGATGCATCTACATATAGAGCAAGTAATTTGGGGGTTGACCAACCTAGGTCTGAATTCTGGCTTCACCACTTTCTATTTGTGAAAAGCTTTGGCATGTTATTGGGTTAGCCAAAAAGTCTGTTCGGTTTTAAGTAAAAATAAAAGACATTTTTCATTTTCACGAAGAACTTTATTGAACAACGTAGTCACTAACTGAACGAACTTTTTGGCCAACCCAATATAATTATGACTTCAAAATCCTCCAGAAAAGAAACTTTTCTTCATATTCACTTAGTATAGTGGTTGAAAGCTGTTTAGCAGAGCATGAAAGAAATAAATTCCTGATTTCAAATGACCAAACTACCAATCTCATGAAGATCACTTCTGCTTTCTCTGAAGTCAAGTTCAGGTATTACTACAACCACTCTATGAATTCACATTTCCATAAACGATTTTTCCACTCCTCTTTTCTTTCACTGTCATCATGTCTACCAGTAGTGCCCTTATCTTTTCACTCATTGCCTTGCTTTTTAGGAGAAAATAACTTCAACTATCATTTTAATTTAGTAAGAATGAGAAGGAAGACGGTTCTTCAAGCATCCTACCTTTCAGACTTTTAGATTTCCAGCCCTTTTGACACAGAAAGATTATCTTTATCCATAAGCTTTTTTAAATTACTTGAGGGGCTGTGGAGGGTAACTGAAAGTATACAGGGGCTTCCCTGGTGGTGCAGTGGCTGAGAATCCGCCTGCCAATGCAGGGGACACAGGTTTGAGCCCTGGTCTGGGAAGATTCCACATGCCATGGAGCAACTAAGCCCGTGCGCCACAGCTACTGAGTCTGAGCTCTAGCTATGACCTGTGAGCCACAACTACTGAGCCCGTGTGCCACAACTACTGAAGCCTGTGTGCCTACAGCCCGTGCTCTGCAACAAGAGAAGCCACCGCAATGAGAAGCCTACACACCACAATGAAAAGTAGCCCCCGCTCGTCTCAACTAGAGAAAGCCTGCATGCAGCAACAAAAACCCAATGCAGCCATAAATAAATAAATTTATTTAAAAAAAAAGAAAGTATACAGACCCAGAGACAAGCATTATTAATTAACATTTTAATATATTTTCTTCTACTCTTTTTGGATGAATTTTTAAAATATTTATGTATTTATAATTTGTTGTCCTACAAAAAGTGTAACATTTTAACAAAAGCATCATATCATGTCAATAAAATTTTTCAGAAAAGAAAAAAGTATGGAACGATATAGTGGTTATGCCTAGAAAGAGGGAGTACAGGGGTCTACAAAAACTTTTAACTTTCAGTCTAAACAAATTCCATTGTCTGATCAATATTTTATCAAATGCTGTATCATAACTTATTTAATCAATCTTCTCTTTTAAACATTACTGGGATGAATACCTTGCTACACAAAGTTTTGCCTGCATTTCAGATTATTTCCTCAGGCTACACTTCTGTACATAAAACACTGGGTCAACAGATGTGAACATTTTTAAGGACCTTGATATTATAATTATATTTTATTTGGTTTCTCTGAAGCAAAACATGAAGGAAAAGTAGGTTGCAAAATAAGCTGGAGAACAACAGGTAACAGCATCATTACTCTGAAAGTCAAATTTCACAAACATACCTTCACTTTAATACCTAGAGAATCTATTCTAATTGACAACTTGTATTGATAATAAAAATGCTAAATGCAAACGTGTTTACGTAACTTGGTCATAAACTTCAAGGTCTTAAAGAAAAGGTTATGCATATAACAAATTTCAGAAACATTTCACCTGTAATACATAAAATCCCCAAAGAAGATCATAAAAATCTTTGTTTATGACAATATACAGTTTATATATATTTATTTCTTCAAATAATGTCTGACTTCCTGAAATTGGCTGATTTAACTATGAATATTTATTGGAAAGCAGACATTTTAACACATACCAGAACTAATTCTTATTTCACTGAGAATTCTTAGTGTCTTTATAGGACATGTCTAGGCATCAGCTATAAAGGCTGTGCTATTACTCCAAATATTATCCGTATTTTCCCAAAATTTTCCATGTAGAAATTTTTAGATGTTTTCTGACATAAGAAGGCCTAGGTTTAACTTTAAATTATAGTCTGTCCCTTGGAGGTGAATCCAACAGGGTTGTGTTCAAAAAGTAAATAAATTTAATGAATCACTAATTTATTATAGAGAACTTAATATAGCTTACCGATAATCTGTTAGGCTCTGAATGACTCCACAGCTACCTTAAGAAACAGATTTCCATAACTCCTTAATGAAATGACTACTAGAGAGTATTTATGGGGAAAGCAATAAATAAACCAATAACATTCTTCCCAAACATACATGACTTTAAGATGTAAGTGGACAGGAAGTGAGGTTTATGTGCCTTTCTTGTCACAGAATCTGGTCTATTTTCTGTTTTTTTTTTTTTTTTTTTTGGCGTTACACGGGCCTCTCACTGCTGTGGCCTCTCCCGTTGTGGAGCACAGGCTCTGGACGCGCAGGCTCAGCGGCCATGGCTCACGGGCCCAGCCGCTCCGCGGCATATGGGATCTTCCCGGACCGGGGCACGAACCCGCGTCCCCTGCATCGGCAGGCGGACTCTCAACCACTGCGCCACCAGGGAAGGCCCTGGTCTATTTTTAATCATCTTTCTGCCAATATAGAAAGATAACACTTACCAATCTGGAAATTTTCATGCCTGGAAATCCTAAATCTATTAACATATGACCTGGCAATGATAACCTACCTCATACCTATAAATCAAAATGCCCGGGAGTATGAGAATTTGTATTTTTAACAAGTATCCTGAATTCTCTTAAAATCAGAGACACATGAGAGGCACTATATTAGAATTATCTCCCATTCCTCTTTCCTTGCCATCCCATATAATAGAATCATTTCCAATTTTCTACTCGAAACATTTTCCTTTCTACATCCAAACCAGATTAGAAAAACAAGTGAACATGACTAGAAAGAGTTTTGGGTTCCAAACTCAGTCTATAGCTGTGTGACCTTAGGTAAGTCATCAATTTCTATAGAATGGGGTCGAGGAGATGCTTCCTTATCTATAAAAGTGGTTGGTCTAGAAAGCATGTCCCAGAATGTATTCTGTAAAACCTAAGTAGGTATTCCCCATAGAAAAGGTTTCTATGGTTAAGTAATTCTGATAAATGCTAAGGATCATTTAAGGCAAGGCCTTCTTAGAACCTTTAATATGCTAACATGTATTATAAATTTCTAAGAGAGAAATATATAGTACATGGGCTTTTCCAAATTTCTATGGCAAAAAATCCTTTCAAGTGCTATTAACTTGTTAAATTCTGTTATCAAGAGCCTTGTGATCTGTAGAAAACATCTTAGAAAGTGCTCATTTAAATTATATCTGTAGTCTCTTCGAGACTCTTAACATTTTGTTAACTCTAAAAACACTGTATACCATTTAAATTGAAGTAGAAAAGTGAGAGTCACATTGCTGTTGTAGTTGCCATCATCATCATTATCATAGCAGTTAATATTTACTGGGCACTGTGTATCAGGCACTGTGCCAACTATTTTATATGCACTCTCATTTAATCTCAAAACTTTCCTCAGAGGGAGGTACTATTATTATCATTTTCCAGATGAAGAAAGAATGGCTTAGAGAGATTATATATTCATCAAAAATTACAAGGCTATTAAGAGACAGGACTGTGAATTAAATCCAAACTATCTGATTCTAGAAGCAGAAAAGAGTGTGACTTCTGACCTAATCTTGCTAGTGTCTGAAGGACTTTTCTTAAAACATATTAATTTTAAAAAGTTAATGAGCCCATAGATCACCAGCAATATAATATACATAAAAGGCCAAGAGGGAAGAGTCACAACATTTGAGAACTATGTTCAAGGCATTAGTTCAGATTGTAGTTTTCTTTAAAAAAAAAAAATCAATATATGAAGAGAAATTTTATTTAAAAATAATTTTATCTTCAAAAATATATTTAAGAAAAAAATGTTCATTTTAGCATTAATTATAATATTAAAAGAAATGTTGAAAATAGGGATAAGATTAGGAATACTCATGGTTTATTACATATGTATCTTGTATAACTTAATGTATAAGTATATATTTTAGTTCTTGGGAGAGGAGAACATAGATCCTATTGACTTATACATTCCCCTAGATTATTTTAGCACAACGTTTAACAGATAATGGACTAGCGGTCATTTTTCCCTTACCCTTCTTTAGAGCTTAGGTTAAAAGAAAAGCAAGAAAAGAGCACATATTCAGGTTAAAAGAGGCAGGGGTGGGGATGAGTTACAAACAAACCTAGGTCCTTATGATGATTAAAAATAGAAATTAAGAGAGCATCTGTCTTCAAGCAAATAATTCAGTGGTTCTCAAACTAGTGAACATCAGAATCACCTGAAGAGCTTGTTACAACGAAGATTGCTTGGGCCCACACTCAGAGCTTCAGATTCATTAGGTCAGGTACAGTAGGGCCCAAGAATTTGCATGTCTAACATGTTTTCAGGTGGACTATCGCTCCTGATTTGGGGTCTCAGTTTGAGACCACTGCTGTAATTCTCTATTTCTAACCTTTAAAATCCTTTCCTCTTCTGATGAACATAAAAATCTCACCTCCTTTCTTCCATTCTGGCATTTTCTCTCACTCCCCTAACCCTCCATGAAAACAAACCCATTCATTTTCCTTCTCATCACAATCACACTTGAATTGTTCTTTTTGGTTAGTTTGAGAGGAGGTAAGCAGGTGAAAGGTAGTATTGTCATTTTTCATGTAATATGGAGATATACAGAATGCTTCATAGTTTACAACTTACTTTCATATATATTAATTTAGTTAGCGCTCATAATTCTAAAATGTAGGCTGACCGTGCTTATGTTTTAAGGCAGTACTAGAATCCATATCTTGATAAATTGTAAAATGCTCCTCCGGCTCTCTTCTCTTCTGGTGATACATTCTTTTATGCCTATTTGAATTGTTTATTTGATTTTTCTGACAAAAGATACAATGTAATTGATACTGGCATAACATATTGATATAATTCATTACCAAAAAGACCAATGAATACCATTATTCTTATTTTACTAACAAGGAAAACAAAGTTGGAGAAGCTTAGTGTCACAGACCTAGTTAATGGTCAGTGTATTGAATGACTATGACCCAAAAAGGATAGTGGAGGAAAAGCAAAAGAGGGAGGAAGAAACACAAATCCAACACAAGTATCAAAGGCAAAAGAGGATAGAAAAATAGAGATTTTGAACAAATTATAGATTTGATTTAGGCCAGAAGTCACACTTTTGTCTCCTTCTAGAGGGATTTCAGAATCAGACTGGTTTTAGTTCCCAGTTCTGCCTGGTATTAGGAAAAAAACATGAACTTAGATTATCTACCAATATTACAATGACTGTAACTATGAGCCCCAAAGCCAAACTATTTCCAAATTCTCCACACACAAAAAAATCAATCTGTGATACGTCAGTCAAATTCTGAAAAAGGTCAGAAATTATATTATATATTCTAAAGATTTGATTACATTAAATTCTTTCATGGAGAATTTCCCCATTACATGAATTTGTAGAGATCATTTTTTAAAATTTAGCCCTACCTTCTTATCAATAACAGATTTTTTTCTTTCAAGTATCTGCATTGTATTAAATTCTATGCTAAATACTTCTCACATATCTTACTTCATCTTCACAATTCTCTGTAAAAGGTATCTCTCCTGCTGATAGAGGAGGAAACTGATACGTAGAAAAGTCAATGGATTTTCCAAGGGTAGTTAAGAGATAGCAGGAGGAGCACAGATCAGGCTTGAGGTCTATTTGACTAAAAGCCCAAGCTGCTTCCCACTCCAGCACTGCATCTTTATTCTAAATAGATAAATCCTTTCTCAACTGGATTGTTTGATAGCTACCTTATTAAAGTGTCTAAAATACATAGCTCTATTTCTCTAACACTGCCTACCAGAAATAAATAAGGTGACTACCTTGATAATGTCTAATTAGGACACTTCTTAAAAATTCAAAATAAATAATCATCTTTATCTTATTATAACACATGACAGAGGATATATGCAGTTCTCATTATGATGCTTTCTTAAACTCTAACTGCTAAACTTAAATGAGAGGCATTCGGTATAATCTGAAAAATATTCAGTTCAATTAAAAGTAATTGATGCATAGTGAAATAATTTTTCCCAAAGCTGCTGTAAAATCTTCAAAAAAATAAAGCTACTTAATAATTTTCATCTCCTACAGGCTAGAGAGAAGCATTATTGCATATTAAAAATTGGAGTGTAGTTTTCCCAGAGGTAAAAGAAAGTTATTAAAACAACCTATTTATTGTTGATGTAACTATCCATTTGTGCCACACAAAAAGTAACAAATTTCAGTACATTAAAAGAAAAGCTAATTAAGGTATAATTAGTATTTTCTGTATTTTGATAATTAGGGGTTAGTTGGTTATTCCTTTTCAAATTTCTACTTGATGCACCCCGACAATGCCTTTAATGAGCAACTAACGCTATTGAATCCCTCATGGCAGAGGAGTTTAGTGACCACTACTACATTACTTTCATTTATCACTGCCTCTTTACCTATAAATTAATCTAGCCCTGTAGCTATGTTGATCTACTTTATATCAATTTCTTCATCCATATCAGCTGAATATGTATGGCATTAACCTCATTTGCTAGTTGAGAAAAGCAGAATTAAAATGAGATCTAATTTCTCGTGCACAGCACAATTTCAAAACTGCCTGCTAATTTCCACCACCTGTCAGTGTGAAGAGTCTTTACTTTCTTGTAATTAAATAAAACAGTATATTTTTTTAGCAGCTCTAAAAAAATGCTAATCTTTCAAAAGTGTTCAGTGATCATTAATCATGAGGACAGTAAAGGAGCCTTATTCAGAATGCTCATTTATCCTTTGTTTAAGCTAAAACTTTTCTGGCCTTTCCACAGAGAGAAAAAAATAAATGTACCAGATGGAATATAAACAGTAGCTATTATAATCCATGCTATTGACATTTCTATTTATCTGGTTTACAGCCACATGGTGGTAAGAGGCTTAACATTACATAACTTGGAGATAGCTAGTTTGATAGAACTAAGCGGGGACATAATAAGCACACAACATTCTCTAAAATCAGTAGGAATCTAATAAATGCACACTGCAGCCATCTATATATAGTAGAAACTGAATTTATATGATTTAGAATATAGTCTAAATGGATAAGTTTTGACACACATTTAAACAAATTCATCCAATAAACCGCCTACTATGCTCTGCATTAAATTGTTGCCTAAAAGTATCATTTGAACAAAGAGAGTGTCATTCAGACTTAGACAAACATAGTTAAGCATGTTTAATTGGACTTTACTAGATTTTCCAAATATATATAACATAACCAGTAGGAAAAATCCAAAACTATCAAAAAAACCAAAAAGAAAACACTGCTTGTCATTTAAATATTAAGAAACAGCAATTTTTAATTACATTTCTTCTGTCTTTTCTAATACTTATTTTTTGTTTGTTTTTGATGTAATCACACTATTAAGTTAATAAATAGCCTGTAATTCTGGACTGTCATTCATGTACATATTTCAATACGCCTACCTTGTTAATTTTTCTTCCTAGTTATCAGATAAGAACATGAATTAGCAACGAACAATATATATTTGAGGAAGAAAAATATAAACACACACACGAATATATTATTAAAATGTTTAACTACTTAATATCAGGCTCGCTCTCAGGCTAAACATACCTATTCTTCAAATACTAACATGCCTTGGAAATAATACGATTACTTTCTTATATTACCAAAAAAGAATAACATATCAGTAAATAAATGATTAATTACTATAGAGAACTTTTAAAGAATTATTAAATAAACGATTAAAGAATGATCCACGATATTCCTCATTCAGATTTGTAGAAAACATTTGATGCGATAGAATCACCATCTTAAAGCCTAAAACTCTTCTGGAAATACTTTAACCATATTTATTTACAAACTTGTAGCTAAAATAACTTTTCTTATCATTCCAGTTGATCATCCAGTCATTATAATATATAATAGGTGTCAAGCATTCCTTGAAGCTAAAAGAAACAAAGATGTGGGATGGATTATTTACAAATTTTACGTAGCTTCAGGGTTTCTGCAGCAGAAGTAGGATGGATCCTCTCTCATCCGGATTCCCTTCAAGCAAGCCACTTAAAGCAATTATCAACAGAAGAAAAGAAAATACTTTCTGGAATGAAGTAGGAGATTCTCACTGATCACTACTTTGACACTAAATAATAAAGAAGATAACCAATTTTAGCAACACCATCACAGGTGAACACATTTCTAGTGTAAATTCAGTAGATTTGCATGCCTCACCTTTTGATTTGTAGGGAAAGATCATCTTGTGTGTGATTTCCACAAGACCCAATGCCTATTCAGAAAAACTACAGACCAATGTGGGGAGAAAAATGTTTTAGTTGTAAAATTTAAAAACTAAAACCTCTTTAAACTGAGTGTTTTTTAGTGCTGAAAATGCTTCAAAGACACATCTTAGTCACATCCACATACTATTTCATTTATTATTTTTATCACAACAATTTCTCAGAATCATTAGGAAAATTTCAAACATCAAAAGATGTCCAGATAAATGTATCTGAGGCAAAAAAATCACCACCAAAAGAAAGTATTATCTTCTGCCTTTCAAAAAATTAATGAAGAGAACAATCCAAAATATGTCATTCATAATCCAAATGCACATGTAGTTTTACTTTGTTCATTTTGTCCACAAATGTCAAATTCTATAAATGCTTCAGAATTTATAATCATTTAAAATAAATGGAAAAAATAAGAAAATATAGATTTAAAATACTCTGTGTATAAGCATATACTTTATCAAGTTTTTACAAATAATCATTATCTTTGGAATATCCAGGATTTGGCATAGTGCTAAGCACAAGGAAGACCATAAGTGTTTAAGGAATACATGTATGAAGAATTACATGATTACATATGCCAAATAATGGTATATTTGATTTGGTATGATAAATAATACATAGGAGTCAGTTTAAAAATAATAAATTGAGCCCATTATTTTTCCAATTTAAATCCTGTATTTCTCCAAATTACATCATAATTTCAATTATTAACAGCTGCTAAGATTTTAACTTTAGATTTTTCTGCTGCAAACCTCCTTGTCTAGTACTTAATGCTCTTGAATCAACACTTAAATGCACTTAGGGAGTGGAGTGCCAAGCATAACTTGGCAAATCCATTTATAAAGCAAAAACATTAAAAAAAAAAATTAGGCCTTAGGCTGCTTTGCTCAACTTTCTATTAAGCAGAGACATAGAATGTGTTTTTTCAATAGTTAATAAATATTATCAAGTAAGATGAATTACATGGGAATGGGGGTAGACAAATCATATTTTTAAAAAAGGGTCTGTCTGAATTCTGATGTATTATATATGTATTAGATGTATTACATGACAATTGAAAGAAAAAATCCTTGAGCAATAAAACAATCCAACACTATTAAGCATTAGCTAGGACTATAAGCACTAACCATTATCCAAGAAGGAAAACGTAGCTAGCTCTGAAAACACTCTATCACAGAGACAAATTATGATACATTTACACAGAAAATGTGAAAGCAGCTGAAAATGAAAGTTCGAAAACTTTTTTAAAAGTTTTAAAACACTTAATAGAAAAAAAAATCCCAAGTCAATGATCATTATTCTCTAAAAATCCCAAAGTCAGTGATCATTAATTCTCTCTACTCAAACTTCAAAAAAAACAATCAACTTTTGAAGGTACTTTCTTCCCCCTACAACCTGCATGATATACTTGTTACACTAGAATATTTTTTTACTGTTAAATGTTTACTGTTTAAATGTTTTAAAGCTGCTACGTATTTTTCACCAAAGTGAAAATCCTATGCACAAAACAATTTTCATGTGATTTCTTAAATACTTTCTCCTAAAACTGTTATTAAATACATATACAAAAATTGTTTTGCCCAAAATTGAAATATATCCAAGTTACCTGGAAAAGCAGCAAGTACATTATTTCAACACTGGATTGCCAATTATAGTTACAGCAGTCTACTTAAGTTACCGTTACGATTATGTTTTTCTTTTTCATTATTCACGTGCTTCCCTACTCGATTTACCAGTAACTGTTACTAATATTCTACACAGGAGGATCTAACAGTTGTAGAGAGAGAATGCCATCTGCTGCTTCATGTGGTACTCAACAGGAGAAAAGCTTGATAACAGGTAAAGTAATTACAAAACACAATTTAGAAATCCATATACAAAGATGATACTTGAAAGTTGAAATATTCCCATTTCTATTTTGGATAACTTGAAAATACATCAACAGTCACTTACTGTCTTAGTACAAATTCCAAGTTATTCCACAGAATTACAAGGATACAATGTGCTTATATATCACTAGTTCATGATGATTATAAATAAGGCTTTTACTCAGGTATGGAGAGCCAGAGAAGCAAAAGAAAAGGATCACTTTGCCTGACCTTAATAAAGTTATTTCCCATTTATGAATTACTACAATATCCTATATATGAACATATGGCTTGTACATAAAGGGACCATATAACTTATTATCCAGGGACACTTTTGAGAACAAAAGATGGAGCAATTAATTATCAATTATGCTAGCACAACAAGTGTGAACTGGGACAATCCTAGGCAAATCTGAATGCATGGTCACCTATTTATAAATTAGTATGTTGCCTTTATTCCCTTTGGCTTCATAACAATGCCCTGAGAACCTTCCTGAAAAGCAATTTGCAAATTTTTAGAAAATAGCTGATTCAGGAGGATGAAGGCAAAAAAGGGGGAGGTGGAAGTAGAAATAACATGAGAGTGCATTCCCAGACCACATAATGCCTCAATCTAAGTAACTACCTCAAACAGAGTGATTTTTTTACTTACTTCACTTTGTTATACTATTTGAAATTCTTTGGCACTAATAAATATCTTCTTTAGAAAAGGCAAATCCTTCCTAGGATAATTCATTCATCCATTAATTGGGAGTCTTCCCTTTTGACACCTAGCAGATGCCAAGTGTTTAGAAAAAAAGCAAATTTGTGAGGTGTGTGTTTGTGTGTTGCTGTGTGCATGTGTGTTGCTGTACGTAGTGTGGTGATGGAGAAAAGAGAGTTACAGATCATTTCAAAGAATGAAATCCCTCTGGTGGTGACTGACTGTATAGGATGTCAAAACTGGGAGTGAAGAAAAGGAGAGAAAACCTCTAAGACTAACTTGTCTACTTGAAAATTTAAATCCTAAGAGGGAAAGGGAACTTGCTTCCTCCTCAATTTCTGGTATCCTAGTTTAGGAGACCAAAATTCAGGAAACTTCTATTAATACTATGGCTTATCAGTGTCACTGATTAAATAGTTCTTTGTAGGTCTATTTTTAAAGGAAAGTACATTCCAAGATCTAAACGACCACAATTTAACTAACTTTTGCAATTCAACTTACTGGTGAGATTTCTGTAACCAACAAAAGCAAAACTGATGTTTATGGGTAGGGTTGGCTTGAATAAATAAAGGGAATTAAAAACAAAGTTCAAAATTTCCACCTACTGATAAATATTCAGAAGCCAAGATCTCTGTGTGTGTGTGTCTATAAAAAAGGTTCTTCCATATCCCATTTTAAAATTTACAATTCAATTTTAACTGGATTAAAAATTACAGTGGGGCATTCAGATCAAGATCGTGGAGCAGGAGGACATGGGACTTATGAACACATCAAAAATACATCTACATTTGAGAAATTCCCACTGAAAACTAAAATAACTGGAGAGTTGCTAACTCTTGTACAACCAAGGCTGTAAGAAAGATCCACACGGAATCCAGTAGGAAGGAAAGAGAAACGATCAGGTCAGGACCTGGGTCCCTGGGAGGGGACAAAGAATAGGAGGGGGATCCTCTCTAGGGAGTGAGAGGTTCAAGTCACATATTGGGTGCTCCAGCCCTGCAGTCTGACACCACCAATACAAGTTCCCTTAGCTGGTTACAAAACCAGTGGGAAAAACAGGAAGGCTGTAAGAAACCTAGATTCTGCTGGTGAAGGGCATACACACACTTGGTTACTCTCGAAATAAAGTGGAGAAAGCAGAGTGAAACTGCCCTAGACTCCTACAAGTTTCCTGTGATTGTCTCAACGCAAGGCCCAACCTCAATTAAGCGCCCATGTTGGCCCTGCTTGCTTTGCAACATGGTTCCACACTAGGGCTAGGGCTGCAGTGGCTCAGGGGAGTGCTCAGTTGTGAGGGACAAAGGTGGCTTGAACCCTGAACAAAACCCGAATGGGACATGGGCAGTCATTACTGGCATTTGTGGAAGCAGTTTGACATAAGTGGTCTCGGACTCTGACTCCAGCTGGGACTGCCACAATCCTGTGCCCAGATCCACACCAAGGGCCTGCTCCAGCCCCTGTTGCTCCAGCACTGCTCCCCTCTAGGGCAAGGGCGCCAGTGCTGGGAGAGGGAGCGCACACACAGAGAGGGAACAGAGCCAGCTCAGACCTGATCCTCAGGGCTTCTAGCTCAGCAACTTGAAACCTGCCCCTGCCCCCAGTAGGACGGTGACAGCCACTGAGCAGAGGAGAAAAAAAACCTAAAGGACCCCATCACCATCAATACTAAACCTTCCATAAAAGCAATGTAAAGGGTCTTCTCTAAAGTGCAAAAGAAAAGGATATAACAAGAATTAAGTATCTATAGGATAGGAAAAAAAAAACTCACTAGTAAAGGCAAATATACAGTAAAGGCTGGAGATCAACAACTTAAATAAGCTAGTACAAAGATTAAAGGACAAAATATTGTAAAGTCAACTAAAACTACAATAAACATTAAAGGGATAAACATGAAGCTGTAAAATACAACATCACAAGCACAAAATATGGGAGAGGAGAGTAAAGAAATATAGATCTTTTGTTTTCTTTTTTTAATTTATTTATTTATAGCTGTGTTGGGTCTTCGTTTCTGTGCGAGGGCTTTCTCTAGTTGTGGCAAGCAGGGGCCACTCTTCATTGCGGTGCGCAGGCCTCTCACTATCGTGGCCTCTCTTGTTGCGGAGCACAGGCTCCAGACCTGCAGGCTCAGTAATTGTGGCTCACGGGCCCAGTTGCTCCACAGCATGTGGGATCTTCCCAGACCAGGGCTCAAACCCGTGTCCCCTGCATTGGCAGGCAGATTCTCAACCACTGCGCCACCAGGGAAGCCCAGAAATATAGATCTTTTAGAATGATTTGAACTTAAATGAATACCAGTTTAAAACAAGTAGATATAGTTATAGGCCAACACATACGAACCCACAATGACCACGAGTCAAAAACCTACAATAGATAAACAAAAACTAGAGAGAAAGGGATACAGGCATACCACAAAAACAAACAAACAAACAAATCATCAAACCAGAACAGAAAAAAAGAAAAGAGAACTACAAAAACAACCAGAAAACAAGTAACAAACTGGCAATAAGTACATACCTATCAATAATCACTTCAAGTGTCAAAGAACTAATGCTCCAATCAAAAGACACAGGGTAGCTGACTACATAAAAAAATAAGACCCATCTCTATGCTGCTCATAAGAGACTCACTTCAGAGCTACAGACACACACAGACTGAGCATGAGGGGATGGAAAAAAGATATTTCATGCAAATAAAAGCAAGAATGCCGGGGTAGCAATACTCATAGCAGACAAAATACACTTTAAAATAAAGACTATACCAAAAGACAAAGAAGGGCATTATAAAATGATAAAGAGATCAATATAAGAAGCAGATATAACACTTGTTAACATATATGCAACTAAGACAGGAGCACCTAAGTATATAAAGTGAATATTAATAGACATACAAGGAGAAGGTGACAATAACACAATAATTGTAGGAAATTTTAATGCCCCGTTACATCAATACACAATGATCCAGACAGAAAATCAATAAGGCAACAGTGGTCTTAAATGACACATTAGGTCAGTCTGACTTATTTAGCAGATATCTACAGGACATTCCATCCCAAAACAGAAGAAAATACGTTCTTTTCAAGTGCGCATGGAATGTCCTCCAGGATAGATCACATGCTGGCCACAAAACAAGTTTCTACAAATTTAAGAAAACAAATTATATCAAGCACTTTTTCTAACCAAAACAGTATGAAACTAGAAACCAAATATGGGAATAAAATTGGGAAAAACAAACACATGGAGACTAAACAACATGCTACTAAAAAACCAATGGGTCAATGAAGAAATGAAAGAGGAAATCAGAAAATACATCAAGACAAATGAAAGTGGAAACACAACTTTCCAAAATCTATAAGATACCAACAAAAGCACTTCTAATAGGGAAGTTTATAGCAATACAGGGCTTCCTCAAGAAACAAGAAAAATCTAAAATAAACAACCTAACCTACGACCTACAGGAATTAGAAAATGAAGAACAAACAAAGCTCAAAGTCAGCAGAAGAAAGAAAATAATAAAAATCAGAGAGGAAAAATATAAAATAGAGACAAAAATAACAATAGAAAACAAATCAATGAAACAAAGGGCTGGTTTTTGAAAAGATAAACAAAATTGATAAGCCTTTAGACAGGCTCCTCAAGAAAAAAAAGAGGATACAAATAAACAAAATAAGAAATGAAAGAGGAGAAATAACCAATACCACAGAGATACAAATTTTTTTTTTTTTTGTGGTACGTGGGCCTCTTACGTTGTGGCCTCTCCTGTTGCGGAGCACAGGCTCCAGACGCGCAGGCTCAGCGGCCATGGCTCACGGGACCAGCCGCTCCGCAGCATGTGGGATCTTCCCAGACCGGGGCATGAACCCGTGTCCCCTGCATCAGCAGGCAGACTCTCAACCACTGCGCCACCAGGGAAGCCCAAGAGATAGAAAAATTTTAAGAGAATTCTATAGTTATATGTCAACAAACTGGACAACCTAGAAGAAATGGACAAATTTCTAGAAACATAACAACCTTCCGTGACTGAACCAGAAACAGATAATCTGAACAGACTAATCACTAGAAGTGAAATTGAATTTGTAATAAAAAAAGTATCCCAGCAAACAAAAGTCCAAGACCGAATGGCTTCACAGGGGAATTCTACCAAAGAGCTAATACTGATCCTTCATAAACTACTCCAAACAATTGAACCAGACAGAACACTCCCAAATTCATTCTATAAAGCCACCATTACTCTAATACTAAAACCAGTCAAAGACACTACAAAAAAATTTTTTTACGGGCCAATATCTCTGATGAATACAGATGTAAAAATCCTCAACAAAATTTTAGCAAACTGAATCCAACAATATATAAAAAGGATCATACACCATGATCAAGTGGGATTTATTCCATGGACTTAAGGATGGATTGATATTCACAAATCAATCAAAATAGCACATTAAATTGTTAAATAGAATCATAAGGTATGTACACTTTGTGTCTAATTTTTCATTCATCATCATGGCTAAATTGATTATCATCAATTTACCCACATTTTTACATGAATCATAATATTTTTCTTTTCTTTTACTGCCATGTGGTACACATTAATTTATCTATCCATTAGACTGTTGGTGAACACAGGTTTCCAGTTTGGGGACATTATAAATGAAGCTACTATGAACATTCCTATATAAGTCACTTGGATATATAAACATTTCTTCTGGGTAAATACCTAAGAGTGAAACTGATGAACTATAGGGTAAGCTCTGTTCAGCTTTAGTAGACTCATCAAATAGTTTTCCAAAATGGATACATCAGTTTACATTGCCATCAGCAACATATCATAGTTTCATATATTCCACACCATCATCAAGGCTTGGGTTTATCAGTCTTTTCATTTTTAGCCATTTTGGCAGGTGTGAAATGATACTTCTTTCATATTTCTCTGATGATTAACAATGTTGAGCATTTTTTTATGTGATTATTGGCCATTTAGATATCTTCTTTAGTCGTGCTTGTTTAAATCTTTTCCCCATTTTAAAAGTGAGCTTTAGTCCTTTTTTGGTAGTAGTTGAGACATTCATACAACCACACATTTAAAGTGTACAATTAATTGGTTTTTAGTATATTAACAGATATTTGCAACCATCACCACTATCAATTTTTGAATATTTTCAACACAACATAAAGAAACCTTTACTAGACAATAATCTACATTCTGTTTCTATAGATATGTCTATTCTGGAAATTTCCTATAAGTAGAATCACACAATATTTGTTCTTCTGTGATTGGCTTCTTTCACTTAGTGTAATGTTTTCAAGGATGATCCATGGTGTAGCATGTATCAATACTTCACTCCTTTTTATGACTGAATAATATTCCATTTAGGGATATACCACATTTTATTTATCCTCTCTTCAGTTGATGGATATTTGGATTTTTTTGACTTAATGACTACAAGGAATGCTTCTACAAATAGTGTGTAAAGTTTTTATGTGGATGTGTGCTTTCATTTCTCTTGGGTATATACAGAGGACTGGAATTACTGGATCATATGGCAACTCTATGTTCAACTTTTTGAAGAACTTCCAATCTGTTTTCCAAACTAGCTGCACCATTTTACATTGCAACAGTGTATGAAGGTCCAACTTCTCCACATCTTTACCGATATGTTATTATCTGTCTTTATGATTATATCCATCCTAGGGGTGAGTGAAGTGGTATGTCATTATAGTATTGAAATGAATTCTCCTGAATTATGGTGATTTAATTTCCCATGAATTATAATTTCTATTACATTAATTTCTACTCTTACTTTATTATATCCTTCCTTCTGCTTACTTTAGGTTTAGTTTCTTATTTTTCCAGTGTTAAGGTAGAAGGTTAGGCTATTAAAGATGTTTCTTCTTTTTTAATGTAGGCGTTTATAGCTATAAAGATAGACCTAAGTACTGCTTTAAATGAATCTTATAAGTTAGGGTATATTGTGTCTTCATTTTCCTTCACCTAGAAGTATTTCCTAATTTCTCTTCTTATTTCTTCTTTGACTCATTGGTTATTTAGAAGTGTGTTGTTTAATTTCCACATATATGTGAATTTCCCAAATTTCTTTTTTACTGAATTCTATTCATTCCATTGTGGTTGGAGAACATACTTTGTATTATTTCAATCCTCTTAAGTTTACTGAGTTTTGTTCTATGGTAAAGCACATAGTCCATCCTGGACAATGTTCTGTGTGTACATGGGAAAAAAGTATATTCTGTTGTTGTTGGGTGGAGTGTTCTATAGTTGTCTGTGGTCCAGTTAGTTTATAGTGCTGTTCAAGTCTACTACTTCCTTATAGATCTTCTGTCTAGTTGTTCCATTCATTATTGAAGCTAGGGCATTAAACTCTTCAACTAACGTTGTTATTTCTGTCAGCTTTTGCTTCATGTAAAAAACAGAGGCTTCAGTTTTTGCCTCTGTTCTTAGGTAGTAATATGTTTGTAACTGTTATATCTTCCTCGTGGGTTGATTATTTTATCATTATAAAATGTCCCTCTTCATCCTTAGTGATATTTTTTGTTTTAAAGTCTATTTTGTTTGATATTAGTATAGTCACTCCAACTTTTTTTTTTTTTTTTTTTGGCAGTACGCAGGCCTCTCACTGTTGTGGCCTCTCCCGTTGCGGAGCACAGGCTCCGGACGCGCAGGCTCAGGGGCCATGGCTCACGGGCCCAGCCGCTCCGCGGCATGTGGGATCTTCCCAGACCGGGGCACGAACCCGTGTCCCCTGCATCGGCAGGCAGACTCTCAACCACTGCGCCACCAGGGAAGCCCAACTCCAACTTTTTTATGGTTGCTGTCTGTATATCTTTTCCATCCGTTTACTTTCAATCTACTTGTATCTTTGAATTTAAAAAGTGTGTTCTGTAGATAGCATGTTGGACATTGTTTTTTTTTTTTTAATCTGACAATCTCTGCCTATTGGTTAGATTATATAATCTATTCTAAATGTAATGTTATTATTGATATTGTTAGATTTATGTCAGCCATTTTACTTTTTAAAAAATGTCTACTGTCTTTTTTGTTCCTCTAGCTTTCCTGTACTGCTTTCTTTTGCATTAAGCGAATTATTTTCTAATGTAACATTTTAAAAACTTTAATGACTTTTTTCACTATACATTTTTTTGGTAACTTTCTGGGTGGTTGCCTTTGGGCTCAGTATATACATCTTCATAGAATCTACCTCAGATTTATACTAACTTAGTTCCAATGAGATAAAGAAGTGTTGCTCCTACATAGCTCTATTCTTTTTGCTCCCTTTTTGTAATATTGCTATTGTACGTTATAACATATTACAACTACATATTATAAACCCAACAATAAACTATGGTAATTATTTCTTTACGTAATTTTGTCTTTTAAAGTTGAGAGAAAAAAAAAGCAAGAATATGTTTAAAGTGTTTGCTAGATAAACATTCTTACTTACCATTTCTAGTTCTCTTTATTGATTCTTATATTTGAGTTACCATCTTGTGTCCATTTCCACAACTTTGCTTCCACCCACCTTTTTTTTTTCCCCACCCACCTTCTGTGTGCTGCTATCAATATCTCTACATGTTATATGCTATCGATACAGTGTATATGTATATAAAATATGTAACTGCTATATACAATTGCTTTTCAATCAGTTGAGAAGTACCGTATTTTATAATTGCTTAATTAGCTTCACTAGTGCTCTTGGTTTTTTCCATGGATCCGTATGAATTTGTCTGAGATCACCTGCTTTCAGCCTGCAGTACCTCATTCAGCATTTCTTATAAGGCAGTTCTGACAGCGATGCATTCTCTCAGTTTTTGTTTATCTGAAAATGTCTTTAATTTTTCTTTCATTTCTAAAGATAGTTTTGCTGGATATAGAATTCTTGGTTACCAGTTTCATTCAGCATTTTGAATATGACATCCAAATGTCTTCTGGCCTTCACTGTTTCTAAAAATAAATCAGCTATTAATCTTATTGGAGTTCCCTTGTATGTGAGGAATAGTTTTTCTCTCGTTGCTTTCAAATTTTTCTCTTTGCTTGTCTTTCAGCATTTTTACTACGGTGTGATTTTAGTGTGGACCTTTTTTGTTACACTTCTTTGATGGGTAATATTTTTCAACAAATGTGGTACTTTTTAAGTCATTATTGCTTTAAATATATTTTTCTGCTCCTTTCTTTTCTTTTTATTTTTTTTTTCCTTGCTGTACGTGGGCCTCTCACTGCCGTGGCCTCTCCCGCTGCAGAGCACAGGTTCCGGATGCACATGGCCCAGGGGCCATGGCTCATGGGCCCAGACACTCCACAGCACGTGGGATCTTCCCAGACCGGGGCACGAACCCGTGTCCCCTGCATTGGTAGGCGGACTCCCAACCACTGCGCCACCAGGGAAGCCCTCTGCTCCTTTCTTGCTGTCCTCTTTGTTACTCCTCCTACCAGGTACTCCATATGTTTGTTGGTGTACTTAACGGGGATCTACAGTTCTCTCAGGCTCTGTTCATTTTCCTTCATTCATTTTTTTTTTTTTCTTTTGCAGTATGCAGGCCTCTCACTGTTGTGGCCTCTCCCGTTGTGGAGCACAGGCTCCGGATGCGCAGGCTCAGTGGCCATGGCCCACGGGCCCAGCCACTCTGCAGCATGTGGGATCTTCCTGGACCGGGGCATGAACCCGTGTCCCCTGCATCGGCAGGTGGACTCTCAACCACTGCGCCACCAGGGAAGCCCTCCTTCATTCTTTTTTGTCTGTTTTTTTTTGTTTTTTGTTTTTTGTTTTTGCGGTACGCGGGCCTCTCACTGTTGTGGCCTCTCCCGTTGTGGAGCACAGGCTCTGGACGCGCAGGCTCAGCGGCCGTGGCTCAGGGGCCCAGCCGCTCCGTGGCGCGTGGGATCTTCCCGGACCGGGGCACGAACCCGTGTCCCCTGCATCAGCAGGCGGACTCTCAACCACTGCGCCACCAGGGAAGCCCTTGTCTGTTTTTTGAATTCTATAATCTCTAGCCATCTGTTATGGGCTACATGTTTGTGTCCCCCAAAATTCATATGTTAAATCTTTAACTTCCAAAGGAATGGTATTAGTAAGTGGGGTTTGGGGGAAGTAACGAAGGTTAGGTGAGGTCATGAGGGTGGGGCCGTCATGATAAGATTAATGCCCTTATAAAAAGAAGAGCAGACAAAGAACCACTCTCTCATTTTTGGCATGGAGCAAGGAAGGACATGTGAGGACACCATCAGGAAGAGGGCCCTCACCAAGAACCTAACCACACTGGCACTCTAATCTCGGCTACCAGCCCCCAAAACTGTGAGAAATAATTTTTTGTTGTTTAAGCCACCCAGTCAATGGTATGTATTATAGCAGCCCAAACTAAGACATAGTCAATCTTCAAGTTTGCTAATTCTTTCTTCTGCGAGTTAAAATATATTATTGAGCCCCTCTAGTATACTTTTCATACCATTATTGTACTTTTCAACTACAGAATTTCTATTTGTTTCTTTTTTTTTAAATTTCCCTTTATCGATATTCTCTATTTCATGACACATTGTTACCTCTTACTTTACTTAAGTGATCTTAATGATACTGAGTTTCCAATTCATAAACATAGTATATATGTGTCCATTTATTTGGGACTCATTTAATTTTTTACAACAATGTTTTAGAGTTTACACTGTACACGTCTTGTACATCTTTCATTAGATTTATTCCCATTTTATGAAGGGCTTTTGGGGTATTAGAGTAGATGGTATTTTTAAAATTAAGTTTTCCAATTGTTTGTATACCTGAAATATTCTTTTTCTAAAATTTTATTGAAGTATAGTTGATTTACAATGTTGTATCGAAAATACTCTTAAATATGTCATCCGTACACGTGAGCATCTTTAAAGTATGTTCTCAGAATTTATGTTCCCTGATCCAAGAGTATATGCATTTTTCACTTTCTTAAATATTGCTAAACTGTTTTCCAAAGCACTTTTACCAATTTGGATTCCACCAGCAGTGTAAAGTGTTTGCTATTTTACTTCCTGACAAATACTTAACACTTGTCAAACTTTGTAACTATTTCCAGCTAACAGGTATAATATGGTATCTCACTGTAGCTTTAATTTGCATTCTCGAGTCCACAAAAGGATGAACATTTCTTCATGTTTATCGGCAACTGTGATTTCCTCTTCTGTGAATTGTTTATTCACATCTTTTGCCCATTTTTCTACTGAGTTGTTTTGCTCTTACTGATTCATAGAAATTGTTTATATAACTGAATATTGATTCTCTTTAAGTTACATGTATTACAAATATCTTACAACCTGTCTACAGGTTGTCTTTTTACTTTGTTTACTGTATCTTTTTTATCCACAGAAGTTTTTACTTTTAAAATGGGTAGAATTTATCAACCTTTGTATCTACACTTTGGGCTTTTTATGTCTTAAAAAAATCCTTCCCTACCCCTAAATCATAATCTTCTACTTTGCACACTAAGAGTCCTCTAACTTAGTTGGATTTGATATTTGTGTGCTGTGAATAATATAATTTTTACATAGATATAACAAAATATCCCAGCAGCATTTATTTAACAGTCTGTCTTTTCCTTATTTATATACTGTTTCAATATAGACATGGATAAATTTTCTATTTTTTCTCTTTATTTGCTACCTTCCCTCTTTAATTTATACACTTACTGGGGAGATGGACCATCCTATTTGCCTTTGTATCCCTGGCCTTAATATAAAGTAGTTACTTATTAATATTCATTGGATAATTGAAATATGCAAGCAGGAAATAAATACACAGCAGCACATATACATCATGTCATAGAATAGAATGCAGTATCAAAAGAAAAAGTTGCAAAGGTAGGTGAAGTTTGACCATAAGAAGAAATTTATTTTGTAAATAATGGGAAATCAATAATAATTTTAAGCAGAGAAATGGCACAGTAAGAAATGTGTTCCCTGAAGAACGGCAAAATTTAAAGACTGACAAAAGCAAGTATTATGACAATATACAGCAACACACACCTACTCTGCTGGGGGAGGAAGAATAAACTGTTACAACACTTAGGAGGGCAACTTGATAATACCTTGTAAAGCTGAAGATATGAACATTCCACAACCTAGCAATTCCACTCCTAGTATTTACCTTCAAGAAAGTCATACAGGGCTTCCCTGGTGGCACAGTGGTTGAGAGTCCGCCTGCCGATGCAGGGGACACGGGTTCATGCCCCGGTCCAGGAAGATCCCACGTGCCGCGGAGTGGCTGGGCCCGTGGGCCATGACCACTGAGCGTGCGCATCTGGAGCCTGTGCTCCGCAATGGGAGAGGCCACAATAGTGAGAGGCCCATGTACCGCAAAAAAAAAAAAAAAAAAAAAAAAAAGATACTCATACATATGCATGAGGAAATAAGTATTAGTATACATACTGCAGTATTTTTTGTAAACGTTAAAACTGGAAACACCTAACGTATATTAAAAAAAGAATATATAATGGCACAGTAATATATTGTAATACCATTAAATAATTAAAATACTTAAAACTATACGTATCAGGGCTTCCCTAGTGGCGCAGTGGTTAAGAATCTGCCTGCCAACGCAGGGCACACGGGTTCAAGCCCTGGTCCTGGAAGATGCCACATGCCACGGAGCAACTAAGCCTGTGCGCCACAACTACTGAGCCTGCGCTCTAGAGCCTGCGAGCCACAATTACTGAGCCCATGTGCTGCAACTACTGAAGCCCGTGCACCTAGAGCCTCTGCTCTGCAACAAGAGAAGCCACCGCAATGAGAAGTCCATGCACCACAACAAAGAGTAGCCCCCACTCACTGAAACTAAAGAAAGCCTGTGCATAGCAACGAAGAACCAACATAGCCAAAAATAAATAAAACAAATAAATAAAAAAAAAAAAAGAATGACACCTGTTCTTTAAAACAAACAAAAACTACATGTATCATCATGGATAAATCTCAAAAACAATGTTGATCAAAAAAGGCAAGTTTCTGCCTAATAATTTTCTATAAAGTTAATAATACTATATTTTGTTAATAAATATATAGAAATGTGGGAAAGAACGATATCGTGCATGAAAATCACACTAAATTTAGGGTAGTGGTTACTTTTGGGCAAGAAATGAGGCAAATAGAATCAGAGCAATGTTTTCAATATTTAATTTTAAAATGTACAGATCTGAAGTAAATATGGCAAAGCATTCAGATTTGACAAAGCTGGAAGATGGATGTGTGACTCTTCATTACACTATTCTCTCTGGTTTTCTACTGAAGAAAAGATTACTCTGGTGGCAGTATGGAAAATGGACTGGAAGAAGGCAAAAAGGAAACAAAGAGTACAACCAGAAGACTTTTGAAATCTAGTGAGAAATGTAAGCAGTAACAAGAATAAAAAGGAAAGTTCCACTCCTGAGAAAGGAGTGGAACTGAGAGATATTTAGGCAATAAAATCAGCAAGAATAGGTGACAGATTAGACATAAGAAATAAGAACAAAGTGGAAATTTTGGGTTAAAAGTCATTCTTCCTCAAAATAGAAAACTAGGTAGAAAGCATTTTAGAAGACAATGTTTCTTTTTAGAACCTGTTGAGCTTGAAAGGCCCATTCAATACCCCTGCCAAAGATCCAACAGGAGGCAATACAGCAAAGTGGTTAGCAGCAAAGGCTCTATCAAGTGTCCTGGGTTCAAATCCAGATTCAACCACTTAATCAAATTAATTAACTATTCCAAGCCTCAGTTTCCATATCTGTAAAAAGTGGTGGGGATGTTAATAAAGACAACTATTTCCATGGAGTTTTTGTGAGATGAAATTAGATGCCTGTCAAGTGCTGAGCAAAGTCTTTGGCACAGACTAATTGCTCAATTAATGCCTACAGCTACTATTTATGACTTTTCTTTCTCACTTATAGGACATACTTCTATACAATCACTTCAATGATTCCCACCTTGGTTCTTGGAGCATTTATTTCTATAAATTATATGATTTTGCATATGAAGGCTTTTATAGAATTTTTAAGATGCTTATTAATGGTATACCTTACTTAAAATTGTCAAACAGGGCTTCCCTGGTGGCGCAGTGGTTAAGAATCTGCCTGCCAATGCAGGGGACACGGGTTCGAGCCCTGGTCCGGGAAGATCCCACATGCCGTGGAGCAACTAAGCCCGTGAGCCACAACTACTGAGCCTGTGCTCTAGAGCCCATGAGCCACAACTACTGAAGCCCGCGTGCCACCACTACTGAGCCCGCACGCCTAGAGCCCGTGCCTAGAGAAGCCACCGTAAAGAGAAGGCCGTGCACCACAACAAAGAGTAGCCCCCACTCGCCGCAACTAGAGAAAGCCCGTGTGCAGCAACAAAGACCCAGTGTAGCCAAAAATAAATAAATTAAAAATAAATCAATTAATATATCTTTTATAAAAAACTGTCAAACAATTTCACTAAAGTCAGCATCATTTTCCAACTCAAGAACATACCCTTTATTACCTGAAAGTATTATACATGATATCTAGACACAATTCCTATGAAATTCTACTAAATATATACATTCAACCATTATCTAGCAGAAAGCATACAAGGAATATGCCAAGCATGTGGAGGTGATAACAATAAAGAAGACAGAACAGTCCTAACCCAAATTATAGTCTCTATATGTTTTGCTAAGAAATAATTACAATGCAGTATAATAATCCTAAAATAGGGGACAGAAACTCTCCCAGAATTTAAGTTAAGAAGAGCATCCTAAAGGATGGGGTATCTGATGTGAAAGAAAAGTAGAAGTTAGCTAAGTAAGGCAGGGAAGTGGAAGCTGAATTAAAAAAAATAGTGTCCTAGGCAAAGGAAACAAGTTTTTTCAAAGGTCCAGAATTGAAAGAGAACGTAGACTGTTAAAGGAGCTGAAAAAAATTTAGTACACATAAAGTATGCAATACAAGTATGGAGTAGTGAAGCATGAAACTGATGACATACATAGAAAAGAGACTGGGAAGAACTTTAAGTCATACTCTATACGATCCAATTAAACGACATAATGCTTAAGAGAGCTTAGGAAAGTTCCTGGTACAAAATAAGCACACACTGAACATTATTCGCTTACTTTAACCTAATGCTCTCCCTTTTTTTGCCATAATCCGGAATGCTCTCACCAAAAAATATTTTCCATCTGGTCCTCCTTAGTTGGTTGACAGAAAAACAGTATGTAGAGAACTTATTTTAAATGTCTTAGACAGTCTTTTCTTTCATTTGTAAAATGGGAACAATAATACCAAACTTGCAGGCTTGTTATAAGACCTAGAGAGAATGTGAAGAGTTCCTAGAAGAGTGCCAGGGCACACAATAAGGACCCCCAGAACAGTTCCTACTAAGGCAGATCAGCAGACAAGCCAAAAAAAAAGAAAAGTGGAAAGCTTTGGCTTCACTTCAAGGTTATGCAGTAGGAATGCCTCAGAAATAAAATCACCTTATTCTCTTTGAAAATAGGATAAGATGCATCAAAAACGTTAGAGTAAAATTAAAATAAAAGAATCAACACCAGTCTGATGATGTGTTTATTTTTTCCTAATATGTAAGCAATTTCAAAAAAGAAAAACTTATCTTTTATAATTCACTTTTTTCACAATTACCTTATATTAAAAGTTATATACATATAAGAATCTTCAGAAAAAAAACTTCTCAAACCCATTGCCCTAAAACAATCGATTTCATTTTACATAATTATTTCCAAGTGCTTTAACCACAATAATTTTAAGGCTTTTCCACTCCATATTACACTGTTCTGATTTAGGACCCAGACCAAATGGATATTAGATAAGCAATGTTTCAAGAGTATTCACTTTTGCAAAAGCAAAATAAACTCTCTGGGTACATTTAAAACAAGACAGTTTATCATAATTCAATGTGTACCCTGTATAAATTTTATACCATGTAATTTTTGTCTGATTCTAATTTGTCTTACTGTCAACCTAAAACAGTTATATCTAGCTACTCCTTTTTCTCCCTAGTTGTCTCATTCAATGTCAGCTTAATTCTAAGAAAATTTTTTTGATATTAATCCTGAATGAAAACAAATCCTAAATGGCAATAAAATATCACAATGTATTTCACAAAGAAAGCATCAAACTACATCACCTTCTTAAAAAGCAAAGAAAATTTTACCTGAAGTAAACTAAAGGATGATCTTAACAAAATCAAATACTTTTCATACTACTATACAACTACTATTAACAGAAAACCATAAATGAACTGAAGGTTAAGCTAAATTTCCCAGGGAAAAAAAAGCTCAGTTCAATATAAAAAGCTTATTCTAGAACTTAATCTCTTAACATTACTAATACAAACTATAAATCCAAAGGAGATAAGAATATCCTTAGGACTTCCAACAGAGAAGGTTTTGGAAAGTTATTATTCTAGGAAGAAAAGAAAAGAAAAAAAACCCCTCATAGATCTTACTCAGTGTCCAAGTGCTACTAAATATTTGGCTAGGGTTCACATAAATGCCCTCAATAATACCTTAATGCCTTAAGATCAATTCATCTGAACTTGCTAATGCTAAACTTTCAATCACCATAGTAGAAATGTTCCCTTCACTAAGTTAACTGCAGCCTCTCAAAGGCATGTCTTACTCTTCTTGTCCTCATCATTTATCATGTAAAAATGCCAAGAAATGAGTGGAAAATACACTGGAAACCACAAAAATAAGTATCAAAAAACCCCCCCACCAAAACCCTCAGAACTACTAAAAGAGTAAATCGTATGTTTTAAACCTTGAAATACAATAAGGCAAAATTCATTAAGGTGTTTAAAATAATCTTAACTAATGACTAACCACATAAAAAATATTGTCTAACTCTGCCAATCAATCTTCAAAGACAATGGTAAATCTAGGCATAAAACAAGCAATCTCACATTGCCTTCAATACCAATTAATCAACCGACTTCAATTGATCAACTAAATTTCTTATGTAGAAATTGCCCAAATATATCATTCAGCTTAAAGCTGTTACATGTGAACACCTTTCTTCATCTTCAATAACATTAATTTTAATCTCTAGTAAAAACCTACCTTTGAGGTTCGCTGAAGTTGATCACCAACATATGTTTTACGAAACTGATCCAAGAACCACAGAATTGCAAGTTCTATTTTCTCATTAGAACACTGAGGCAATCCGGTATCCATTAAAGATATAAGCTGAAAAACTCTTTTCATGAAGGAAAAAAGAAGCTTCAGTAAAAATTCTTAGAGAAATACCATTAAAACATTTATCATCAATTTTATATAATATAAAAAGTGGAAAAATACAAATGCTTATAACGAAAATATTTTTAAAAATCATCTGAAATCCTACCACGAAGAGATACTACAATTTGGTCTAATTCCTTCTAGCCCTTTTTCTTAACACATGCACTTCATATACATGCATACAAACCTACATGGACATGCATTTATTATTTTACTAAACATTTATATATAGATACATATGACATATACATATATAGTAAATATCTACAATTATAACTATTATATAAACACAGGTATTAACTTATATATTTATGTATATATATAATATTTTAGTAAAAGAAAAATGATATTGAATGTGTAGTTTTGTATTTTACTTTTTCATTACAACATATTTTCATATAACTATATATTTTGGGGTCATATGGTTCAAAATACAAAAAAAAGAGGTACAGCCATCAAGCTGTATCACTTTCTTAATGAGTAATAAAAATCTTACCTGAAATAAATTACAAGATGATCTTAACAAAATCAAATATTTTTAATACAAGTATGCAACTATTATTATCAAAAAATCATAAATGAACTAAAGGTTAAATTAAATTTCCTAGAGAAAAAGCTTAATAGAATAAAAAGCTTAGTCTAGAATTTCCCCCCACCCCCAAATCCTTCTGTTATCTATCTATTTTCATTAAAATTTTCCAGTGAATGGCTGCCAACTGCCTGGTGCTAACAAAATTAGCATATCATAATAAAATTTTTAAGAAACAGAAGTAGAAGTTCTGGAGGAAACAGCACCTATTTCTCTTTTTTCTCATTATGCAAAGGCGGCTATGCCTAGCCCTAACCCACTCACTTCCTTCCATGTATGCACACGAGAACATACACACACGCTGTTAACGGTTTGTGTCATTCCAGAGACTTTTAAAATGTATGTATGACTATACATTCTCCTCCCAACTCTTTTACACATATGGAGCATACTACACTGTTATATTGTTAAACCTAGCTTTTTTCATTTAATAATATATCTTAGAGATCTTTTCATGTCAGATATAAAGAGCTTCCTTATTCTCTTTTTACAGCTGCTGAACATCATTATATGAACATACCACATTATTTTCATACTTTCCCCCACTGAGGGACACTAAGGTTGTTTACAATTTTTTGCTGTTACAAAAATGATGCAATTAACAATTTTGTACACATCACTGCACACATGTTCAGTTATAATATACACCAGTAAAAGTCAAATTACTAGCTTAAAGAATATGAATTTACAATTTTGATAGCTATTACAAAATTGCCTTCCAATGAAACAAACAATTTATACTCCCATCATCAGTAAATGAGAGTGTCTATATACATATAAATAATTCAGGGTGATATTAAACTTTACAATTTACTGGAATCTGAAAAATGGTATCTCAGTGAAGTTTTAATTTGTATTTCTCTCATGAATGTAAAGTCAAAATTTTCCATATTTTTAAGTAATACATATGTCCTTTTGTGTGCCCTTTTTGCTCATATCCTTTTTTGATTTTTCTGTTGGGTTATTTTTTTACTGCTAACAAATTCTTTATATATTAGAAAACTGAGCCCTTTGCCTGTGATTGAGATGTAAATATTTTTCCCCACTTTTTCATTTGTCTTTTGACTTTATGGTGTTTGTTTTGTTTTGTTTTGTTTTTTTGCGGTACGCGGGCCTCTCACTGTTGTGGCCTCTCCCATTGCAGAGCACAGGCTCTGAACACGCAGGCTCAGCGGCCATGGCTCACGGGCCCAGCTGCTCCGCAGCATGTGGGATCTTCCCGGACCGGGGCACGAACCCGTGTCCCCTGCATCGGCAGGCGGACTCTCAACCACTGCGCCACCAGGGAAGCCCTATGGTGTTTTTTTAATACCATGCATGTTTTTCTTCTTTTTCTTATGCAGAAAACCTTACCAATTTTTCTCTTATGGATTTTATATAATAACAAGGTCTTACCCAAATATGAGGTGTTTTTGTTCCATCTTTTTACATTCAACTGTATGATACACTGAAATTAACCTTGAACCTATCTGGTGAGATATGGATCAACATTTTTTCACAGATGGCTACCCAGCTGCTTCAACACCATTTCTTTCTTGTATAGTCTGTCTTTTGCCCACTAATTTGAATTACCCCCTTATCACATACATTAGGTCCATTTATGCATTCATATTACTTCCTGGACCGTTTATTTTATTCCATTGAACTGTCTCACTAAACATATCTTGCCCAATTATTTTTTTCATATTATTAAATAACTTTCCAAAACACTGTATAAAATTAAGGCTACACCAAATTTTAATAATCTCATTTTGAATACAAACTTACATTTCAGTGAACTATAATTATTCTCCTATTCCCTACCAGCAAAGAGTTCTAGGAACAAAATGTGTAGGTTACAGTGAATGAATTTCTTTAAAAAACTTGGTATTTATTGCCAAAGTGTTATGAAATAATATTTTGGTAACCATTTTTATAGTTATTAATTCCTAAATTAAGCTACTTATTTAAAAGTACCTTCACTTACTAAATATCTTTAATGCTATTAAAATTCATAAAGGAAAGCTTATAAAGATCAAATTTAAGAATGACTCAACCAGGTGTGTTTGTTTTTCCTAAAAAGATGTGTTTATTCTCTGATTTTGAAAGGAGGTGACAAAGCTCACTTTTAAAGTCTGTGTATTTGTGAATGCACAGACTCCTGAAGTAATTTTTAGTTAAATAAATAGATACACACACCAAACTTCATCTCTGGATCCAGGTGATTTCTTAAATGACTTAAAGCATATCCTGCTGTTAAATTCTTTATGAGTAGGACCTCCTTTTTCTTACTCTGGTTCTTTGTTGATTCTATGCAATGGCTTGTTTACTTTTATTTTCTTTTAATAACATACGTTCCAAAAATCTGAGGAAGACATGAAACCAATAGCCAAGTTTGTTGGGGTGCCTTTACAGCTCATATCAAGCTGGTGATTCACATTTGCTTAAGAGGCAATGCAAATCACCAGCTTGATATGAATTGCAAAGGCACTCCAACAATCCCCAACAGGAGAGTAGGAAAGAGTTCCCAGAAGGGTACATGATCCATCTGTCAAATAAGCTCTGATAGTCGTACAAGAAGTTCAGTTGCAAGTGACTGAAATCCAAAAACAATGGCTTAAACAATACAGATGTTATTTTTCTCTCAAGCAAAAAAAAAAATTCAAGGCAATGCTCTAGGACTAGTTGGTGCTCCATGGTGTATCAGGGACTCAGGTTCCTTCCATCTTGTTGTTACACTTGCCTCCACTCACCCAATCACTTTATGGTCTAAGATGGCTTCTTCAGCTCCACCCATGTGCATATATGTTACACGTACCACATTCACTTACATTCAATTGCCCAGAACATAATCACTTAACCATACCTAGCTGCAAGAGATTCTAGTAAATCTAGTCTTATTCAGGTGGCCAATGCACAGCAAAACATTTCAGGTATTCTATTACTGCAGAAGAAGGAAAGAAGAGATACAAGACAACTAGTAGTCTCTGCCACAGTGTCCTTCAAAGATCTGTGGCCACCTCTAATAAGTGCATAAGACCAAAGCTTGTATTGTATATACAATACTCACTTGTGTTTCAATTTATTGTCCTACATTTATTTTTACCTTTATCTTAAATTATCTTTGGAGCATGGAGGGAATAAAAAGATAAATATTAAATAATTTTGATCCAAGTATATGTACACCATTTTAAGTATAAAGAAATGAATGTTTGGATAATCAACTCTTTTATATTCCCCTTAATATCCAATTCCGGAAGTACTTATTCAGTCAACAAATATTTGAAGGCCTACAATATGGCAGGTATGTATTAGGAGTTCAGAATACAATACTGAGCAAAACATATATATTCCCAGTCCTCCAGAAATCTATAGCCTATGCAGGGAAAGACAGTAAAACAAGCAATTAGAATAACGAATGACAAGTGCTATAATAAACACTACAAAGAAATTAGCGAGAGCTCCTAACATTCTAGGATGGAACAGAGCAGAGAGTGTCAAGAGAAAGGGGAAAGCATGTGCAGCTTTCTAGACGGGAGGGGCGGGGGGGGGCAGGGGGGGAAGCATGGCTCATTTAAGAGCTGAAAAAAAGTTCCATACAGCTATAAGACAGTCAGTGGCACAAGATGAGGCTACTGAGACAGGCAGGACCCAGATTATGAAGAGCCTGATAAATCACATTGATTTTAATCCCAGTAGCAATGAAAGTCATTGCAGACTTTCAGCAAAGCACAGACATAATCAAATCTTTATTTTAGAAAGCCAGAGAGGAAACAAGGTGCCCACATAAAACTGTAGCATGAATCCAGGCAAATGATGACAGGAGTTAAAACAGCAAGGGTAATAGAAATAACTGGACTAATTGGGATAAGCAGAAGGTAGAAGTGACAGAATTTGATGACTATACGGATGCTGGTGAGAGAAAAAAGAAAAAGTTAAGGAGAAGTCCCAGGATTCAAGCCTAGGCAATTGAGTGGACAGTGATGAGACACACAAAGAGAGTCAGGGTCGGGAGTGGATGGAAGAGATGAGTTTAAGTTTAGTCACTGAATTAGAGGTACATGTGGGACAACACATGCAAGGAAAACAGTTCAGTAAGTGTTTGGAAGTCAGAAGATAAGAATTACTAAAATAACACAAATCACTGAGCCATGCTGAGGGCTCAGTTAAGGTTAAAAAAAAAAAAGATATCTTAGTTGGCAATGGTACCTACCTAAAGAAGTGTGCAATTTCTTTTATCACTCGACAAATTAAGAGAAAACTGAATTCCTTCAGAGTTTAGGTTTTGCCAGGCAGATGAGATAAAGATACAGCAGTGAACAAAGCAGATAAAGCTTATTCCTTCCCTATTCTAGTGGAATAAACATCAAGAGGTAATAAGTGCTGTGAAGAAAACTAAAGTAGGATAAAGATGTTATTTTGGATAGGGAGGTCAAAAGAGGTAGAGACATCTAGGTACAGACCTGATTGAAGTGACGGAGTACTACATAAACCTCTGGGAGAAAGCATTCCTAGCAGAAGAGAAGCGCAAAGTCCCTAAAGCGAAAACATATTGGTAATACTCAATAGCAAGGAGGTCAGTGTATGTAGCTGAGCTGAATGAAAAGGGATAGGAAATAAGGTCAGAGAAGTAGCACAGTACACTTTGGGCTATGGCAAGAATTTGGAATTTGTTTCACGTGTGACAGGAAGCCACTGGAAGTGTCTTGTGTAGAGAAGAGGAAGCAACACCTACCGGATGGGAAAGAAGTTGAAGTCATCTATATCACAGCAGGGTTTGGGGCAGAGAGCAAAACACTGAGCTAGCTGCAGAAGTCTTCAATGAATAATGAGGAATGATTGAGAGATGAACAGGTGAGAGCAACATGAAGAAACAGAAACAGAGGGTGGCCTAACTGAGAGGAATGAGCCGAAAAGAAGCAGCCACCAGCAAATTAGAGAGGATACAGGACAAGACAAAATCCCTGGGAAATCTCTCAAGAGGTTTACATTCTGGTCATGATGAATGAAACTGAAATGATTATAAAGTTATCTTTATTTAATCAGAATTGTGTGGCCTGAGCACAAATATACTTATTTGCCAAGTTAAAGCAGCATATTTAAAAATGTTAAAGTAACATGTTTTAAATATCATTATCACAATATTCAAAGTTTTTATGAATATCAACCTTTTTCTGATAAAATAACACACAGATTTTTGGCAGGAGCTCCTCAACGTCCAATTTGGTAGTGTCCTCCCAGAAGTTAAAAAGGTCATCATATAACAACACCAAAAGGCAACAGTATGACAGTTCTAGTTACCTGGATTTCTCCATGTGAAACTGATATTTTAAAATTTTACATATAACATCATTCTCATTTAATTTAAAATCTCAGTATGTTAAAACACATATATTTATGTTTTCTCTAGGCAAATTATGTAAGTCCTGGTACATACCCCACCTTGAATCTGCTCGGCCCCGTTTAACCCCCCACCAACCCCACCACCACCTCTCCTCCTGTCCCTGGGCTCAACCACTTGCCTTGTAGCCCCAGTAAAGACTCGCACAGCTACTGCAGTTACAAATCCTCACTCAGGGGGAGGAAAGGCCTACCATAGCTCCAGCCAGCCCCTACCTCCAACCAACAGGACCAATAGTAGCTCTGGCTTCCCCAGCAGCTCCTCAAAGAGGCCAGGGAACACAACTAAGAAGTATGGAAAAGTTATACTCTCCGGGAGTAGATTTCAACCACTAAAAATGGGGTGTAGAAATAAGTGAACATATAAACCACTTGCCCTCAGTCCCCGTCCCCCCACCACCACCAAGATGGACTGCTTTGAAGCACAGCTGGTTCCATGTGGTCTCTGGGGAAACCTGTAAAAGTGAGCAACCAGGTGTGTAATGCACCACCTTCTATAGTTGATTCTCATTATTTATGGTAGTTATGTGCTGTAAAATGGCCATAAAAACTGAATTAGCAAATACTGAACCGCTGCTCCTAGAGGTAATACAGGAATAGGTTCCCGAGGAACTCTGGTCACAATATTTTCATCAACTAATCAACACATAACCTGTTTTATCTTTTACTCACTTTTCCTTCATTCTTTCTTCCCTGAAAATGTATCCTTTTCCCCACCCCACAAAAAACTCTTAGCCCATAAACTTCAACTAAGACTTTGTTTCCTAGGGAAGACAGGCTAAACACAAAACAAATCTTACTGAGAGCTAAATATGTTTGCCGCTTAAAGAAAAAATTAAAATTTTCTACTTGGCAGATACTTTTGTTTATTTCCCGTTATATATATTTTTCAGGAAAATAGTGCCAGTGGGAAATTCTCTACTTGATGATGAAAACATTAAAAAAAAAATCGAACTAACTATAGCAAAAACTTTACTAAATATGTAATATTAAAAGATGTTACAGAAGTAAATTGTTCACTTGGTTTAAAATTAATCAAAGCAGGGCTTCCCTGGTGGCGCAGTGGTTGAGAGTCCGCCTGCCGATGCAGGGGACACGGGTTTGTGCCCCGGTCCAGGAGGATCCTACATGCCGCGGAGTGGCTGGGCCTGTAAGCCATGGCCACTGGGCCTGCGCGTCCGCAGCCTGTGCTCCTCAACGGGAGAGGCCACAACAGTGAGAGGCCCGCGTGCCGCAAAAAAAAAAATTAATCAAAGCATTTTGAGAATGCCCCAGTCATATTTTAAAGTGGTTTGATATTGGAAATAATAAATCTTAGGAAAAACTAAAAATATTTATATTCCATTCAGATTCAAATTTCATTGAAATGAGGTAGTTTAAAGGTTAAAAAGGGTATGAAATGAGAGAGAAATCTCTATTCAAAATGGCAACAAATTTATTAAACAGGAATATATTTAAGAATAATAATGAGGGAGAATATCATACTAAAGACTTCAGTAGGGTGATAGTGGTGTACTAATAGACTTCCAAGATCAGTGGAGAAGAATGAAAGGCCTAGAAAAAGACATGAGAATTTTGTGTAAGATACATGCAGCATTTCAAATCAGTAGACGGTGGGGTTTGACATTAACTGGTTAACACTTGGAAACTTTCGAAAAAGTACGTAACAAAATAAATGTTGGATATATTAAAAATTAAATATAAGCTGAAAGCATAAAAGATCCAGGAGAAAATATAGCAGAATATTTTTATTATCCAGGTGTGGAACAACCTTCCTAAACATGAGCATTGAAAAAAGTATGAAAGAAAAAATTCATAGATCTTAATATATAAATGTTTAAAGCCAGAAAAAAAGCAATTTCAAAAACAAATTAAAACATATGGAGAAAATGAATAGCAAAATATTACAATCTTTGATATATACTGATATATACTGAGCTCTTACGGATAGATTAGGAAAGATAATCATAAAAGAAAACCAGGTGAATGATACAATCTACATATAATAAAAAATCACAAAGAGAAAATAGAAATGGCAAGAAAAGGAATGGAAAAGAATGTTTGACACCACTTGTAAACAAAGAAATACAAATTAAAATGAGACATCAGTTACCTATGAACTGGCAAAGATAAGAATCCTACCACCTAGTGTTCAACTGCAAAAAAAAAAAAAAAAAAAAGAAAAAACCCAATAGCCTCTCATGGCCTTTGGGCTCAGAGGATAAACTGGTACTTTTCCAGAAGGCCATTTGGTAATGTGTATTGAAAGTCTTTAAAGTGCTATATACTATTCAACCAGCTATTTAGCTTTTAGGACCTAACTCTAATAAAATTATTTTGATCTACATAAAGATATAGCTAAAAGAATATTCACGTTTATAATAAGGAAAAATTGAGAAACAACCTAAAATTCCCAAAGCAAGGACCTATTTAAATTATGGTATAGCTTAGAATATGTCATGTCTAGATAAAATGTTTATAAATAATTATTATGTTTGAGTTTTTAAAAAAGAATTATTTTGGGGTTTCTTTTGGTAATATAGTGCTTACTATTTGCCAGGCATTGATTGTCCTAAGCACTTTAAAATTATTTTTAAATTATTAACTTATTTAATCCTTATAACAGCCCAAAATGAATTAGATATAGTACTAGAATCCCAATTTTAGTTTACAAAACAATATTATAGTATAATTTTTGTTGAAAAAAAGTTGAGAAATACACATGTAATGTACATATACTCTCAAACATTAAAGACTCAAAGATCTTTACCAAATGACAGTAGTTATTTCCAAATTAATATATAACTTTCTTTTCATTTAAATCTTTAGTGTTCAACAAAAACATGTATTACTTTGTTATAAAGAAAGATGTTATTAAAAGTGAATTAAAATATATGGAAAACTAGCTTACTCATATTATTCATATGAATATATTTGACTATACTACTTATTAGAGATATGACTTTTACAAATCACTTAAGCCTTGGTTTTCTCATCAGTAAAAAGGAAAATAATACCTTCTCCAAAAGGCCAAGTACAAAATGCTTTAGCTCATAATAGCAGCTCAGTAACTAAATTTCTAAGTACTTAGTAAATTTCTGTAAATTATATGGCTACTACTTACCGACAGGATAATTCTCCATCCATAGCATCATGTTCATCTGTACTGGTATACGTTAATCTTCCTCCAACAACTGTCCCAACCAAGTATACCAGCCAGGCAAGACGTCCTAATATATAACAAGGAAAAAATCATTTAGAAAGTATTGATAGAAATAAGGCTTATTTTTCCCGATATTCTAAAATTAGCAAAAGTTCTTCCAAACAAGTGATAAACTACTGTGAACTCAGTTCTTGACAGAGTGAAGAGTTGGATTTTAAGTTCACCAAGGTAGTATAATAGTGAAAATGACACATTTTAGAGCCAGATACAACTATGAATCCCAGCTCTACCAATCTGCTATGTAATCTTGCATAAGTATGTCTTCTTTGGAGAAATGTCTATTTAAATCCTTGGCTCAGTTTAAAATTGGGCTATCTATCTTTTTTATTATTGAGTTGTAAAAGTTCTTTATATATTCTAGATACAAGTCTCTTATCAGACATATGATTAGCAAATATTTTCTCCCATTCTGTGGGTTGTTTTCATTTTCTTCATGGTGTCCTCTGACGCACAGAAATGTTAAATTCTCATGTGGTACTAATGCTAATTTTTCCTTTGTTATTTCAGCTTTTGCTGTCAAATCTAAGAAACCATTGCCCAACCCAAAGTCATGAAGATTTAGTCCTATGTTTTCTTCTAAGAGTTTCATAGCTTTAACTCTTACATTTAGGTCTATGATTCATTTTGATTTAATTTTTTGTGTATGGTAGGATATAGGGTTCCAACTTCATTCTTTTGCATGCAGACATCCAGCTGTCCCAGCACCATTTGTTGAAAAGACAATCCTTCTGTCATTGAACTGTCTTCCTACCAGTCAAAAATCAACTGATTACAAATTGGAGGGTTTATACCTGAACTCTCAACTACATCTCATTGATCTAGTGTCTACCTTTACACCAATACCACACTGTCTTGATTACTATTGCTCTGTCATATATTTTGAAATCAGGAAGTGTGAGTCTTTCAACTTTTTTTTTTTCAAGATTACTTTGGATATCCTGGGTCGTCTGGATTTTTAAGGATCAGCTTGCCAATTCCTGAAAAGAAGCCAGTTGGGATTTTGACAGAGATTACACTGAATCCATTAAGTCAATTTGAGGAATACTGCCTTCTTAACAATATTAAGTCTTCTGAATCATGACCATGATGTCTTCCAATTTATTTAGATATTTGATTTAATAATGTTTTACAGTGTCAGTGTACAAGACTTAACACTTCTTTTGTAAAGTTTTTACCCAAGTAGTTTATTCTTTTAAATGCTATTGTAAGTGGACTTGTTATCTTCATTTTTGATTGCTCATTGAAAATATATAAACCCACTGTTGATTTCTGTCTATTGATCTTGTATCCTGCAACTTTGTTACTCTTTTGTTAGTTCTAATAGTTTTTTGGGATCTGCCATTTTTTTCACTTTCTTACACCCTTCATGTCTTCTCTACCCTGCTTACCTACCTCCAGTTCTACTGCCTATCGTTATAATCTCTGTCTTGCATACAATGTCAACTTCTCTCCTCCTCTGACATACTCATCTTACAAAACCGTAATTGTTTAAATCCAATTCTCCACCTACTCTTTGCCTATCCTCACACAGCTTAATGTACCTGCAAAAAGATACAACCATGTTGACTAGTCTCACTTTGAATGCCCCTTCTCAGTCAGGTCTTACACAGCTATCCTATCAATTTTCAATACCTAGACTACGGTAGTGTGTCTTCAAGATACCCATCAATTCCTTCCCTCCATGTATGCAATTGCCATCAGGAAGTGGAGTCTATTTTTCCAATCCTTCATAAGTCTGGGCTGGACTGTGACTGCTTTGACTAAAAGAATATGGTAGAAGTGACACTTATTCCAGTACTGGGCTTAGCCTTTAAGAGAACTGGCAGCTTCCTCCAGTCTCTCAGGGAATGTTCACTTAGGGGAAGCCATTCACCATGTAAGAAGACCACATACCCTGAGACCTAAAGGCTAGCCATGTAGAGAGACTACATGGAGAGAGAAATGCCCAACTATAGCCCATTCATCAAACATTCCAGCAAAGAGAACAGACTTGTGAGTAAAGAATCATTCAGGTGATGCCAGCTGCAGCTGTCACCTGATTACAACGCCTGAAAGACAGCAAAGGAGAACCATCCAGTTGAAACTTATCAATCCCAGAGAACACTGAGAGATAAGAATAAAATTGTTATTTGATAAACCACTAAGTTTTGGGCAAAAGATAACCAGAATACAATCTGCCAACATTTCATATCCACCTTTCCTGATTCATTATTTTTTTAAATTTTACTTATCACTTTCTAACATAATATATACTTTATTATTTATCTTGCTTTGTTACTTGTCTATTCCAATAGAATGTACACTGCATGACAGCTGTTATTTTTTCTGTTTGGTTGTCTATTGCATATCCAGAGCCTGAAACAGTGCCTGGCATACATAAGTTATCAAATAGACATGGGTTATTGAATTAAGAAATCATTACATAGAAAATACAGCATGAACCAGGCAAGAAGAAGTTAACAGCTTATTATCAATTTAGTAAACATTATAATGTAGAGTTGTTATTAAAAACGAATGTTAATGGTAGTTACATTTCTCTTGCTTAAATAAAAGCAGCTTCTTAAAGCACATTCAATGCAAGGTATGATCTAGTCTATCCTGCTATTTGCAAATTCATCCACGTGGTAAAATTTATTTGTAATCGCCCAAATCAATACTTGTGGTCATTCATGGACAGATGCAGAACAGCAAATAATTTAAGTTGCCCAATGTTCACATTCCAAGATCAGGTAAAACAAAGCAACAATCTGCTTTCTTGTTTCATCTCTCATTCTATAAAGTATCCCTTTTTGGTATCTTTTTGGTATCACATTGTTTTTTCACTTTTGTGCTCCTTGTTTATAATTTTACTCTTTAAAATAGTCAATTAAGAATAGTGCTAATGTGTTGCCTAGTGTTCCTAAGTGAAAAAAAAAAGCTATTATGTACCTTGTAGAGAAAATAACATGTGTTAAGCTTCGTCCAGGCATGGGCTGTAGTGCTGTTGGCTGTGAGTTCAATGTTAACGAATCAATGATATATATTAATGTAAATTATCTTTAAGCAGGAATACATAACACAGGGTTATATGCTGATCAGTCGATGAAAATGTGACCAGAAGCCTGCAGGAACCCAAACTGTATTTCCCCTAGGAGCAATGGTTTAATATTTGCTAATTCAGTGTTCACAGAAACTTTATAGAACATTAAATACCAAAGAAGGAGAATCGACTGTATATCTCAGAATCTTACAAAGGTTATCATCAATAGATTGTGCTCCAATGTGTGTGGGGCATACACATTTTATACAATTGATATGAATCTAAAACATTGTGACCATAATCTTTGGTGAATGTAGTATAATAACTTACCTGCCCTATGAGAGTCATTATTTTAAAAATATCTTACTACAAATTATTTCTCAAAATGAAAAATATTATTTAAATCTAAATAATAACCTTCTTTATATATTTTATCTATTTAGATTCTTAGATACTAATTTTGCTTAAAGTAAGCTTCACTATTACTAAAAATAATAGCAAACATTTAAATAGTACTTAACATGCACTAAGTACTATTTTAAACATTATATGTATTACCTGTACCTATATTTATTTAGTGTCACAAATCCCTATTAAGAAGTATATGATTCAAATATAGGCAATGGATTTCCAAGAGTCCATTCTCATACCCTTATGAGATATGTACCACTTCCTCTCAAGACTGATTAAAATACTTGAACAACACAGTGGTCAATCAGCTAGACAGACCTTGATGATCCAACAACCTCTTAAGTGTTTATTTAATACATTTTAATTCCTAATCCTGACTGTTCTCCACCTGTCTCCCAGATTTTTGCTACACATGAGACTGCATCTCCCTTTGGGATCATTTCTAGGGCATTCACACTTCTTTTGATTCCCAAACCAGCCACCCTAAAACCAAGTATATGTGACACGTGAAACTAACATTTGTTGAATAGCTGAATTTAAAATAAGCAAACTTACTTTTGGAGTTTATAACTAATGTAAATGTAGAAACATCTGCCTACTAGCTCTTCATAAAACAAGCCATCTTGAAAACAGACACTGATTATATATGTAACTTTTATATTTCTCTGTTGGAAGATCAATATTTAAAAATGGAGGCAATACAATTTAGCCACCAAGAGCACAACTTGGATTCAAATTCTGCCTCTACTATTTATTATGCTTGTTACTCAATCTTTTTGGCTTTAATTTCCTCATTTATAAATATGAAATGCTAATAATAATTGGCTCGTAGGCTTCTGACAGCACTGAATGGTATTCTGCATGTAAAGTACTCATAATAATTCCTGCTACAAGGGCTGACTAAATGTTGACTATTATTATTATTATTATTAAATAGCTATACTGTTTTTAGTTCTTCTATATCATAGCTACAAAAGCCATAAAACATATCAATATGGAATATTTATATGTCCATTCTAAGTTTTACTTTCAAGCTGCTCAAGAAAATGAAGTCACACAATATTTAAGAATTTTTAAGTTCTTCCCTCTCTACCAAAGAGGCTTTTCGCAATTAAAGCTACTTACAGTTAGCTGTGTCTACAAACAAAAACCCTGAACTGAAAAAAACTCTCAAGAATTTTCAGAAAATTCATTTGCTGAATATCTACTATGTGCCATGTTCTGTCCACTGGGATATAACTAAATATGTATAAGGCAGGGTGAGAAGGGAGAAAGAGACCCTATGCTCAACAGGTTGAACCTGGTGAGAGAGAGAAAATTGAAAAGATGATTTTTTCATTCACTGTGATAAGTATCACTGTCTAATAATAAATACTAAATATAGGACAAGAATTTCTCAAATTTTAATTTTTTATTCTTTAATTCATTTTATTTTGTGACCTTGAAATTAAGGCTTTGATATCAAAGAATGCTATGCAAAGATAGCATGTGATCAACTGTGAGCATTTTTTCTAAAATTATGGTAAATTTTGAATGGAAGTTTACTCAGAGAGAAGTAGGATGTATATTTACTCTTTCCCTGTTTTAGAAAGCAGTGATTTCTATTGTATGAGACAAAAAAGCAGGAATTTTTAACCCTAAAAATTAACAACTACTAACTGAAAAAATTAGGATTAGTGTTAGAAATGAACAATGCAATGAAATATAAAGGCATTTTAATTAATCTATCAAATACAATTTTCCTATTTCACTGAATGAGTGATATTTCTCAAACACATTAAACCTTACCCTAAAACTCTAGAATATTAGAGTTACAGCATTTAGAATAATAGATGTTAAAAAGTTACATTGGTTATGGAATTATATCCACAAAGTTTAAAGAACCATGTAAAGCCATAAATCTAAATTGCATTTAGAAATTTAAATATCCTATACATGAGTTTCATATCTATAATTTTATTTAAAAATTCTCATCTTAGATTACATTTCCATTATAGTTTTTCATTTTTCGATTTATTCTGAAATGTTCAGGGCATTTGTTCAGCAGCTGTTCAAGAACAGAATATTTTTTCCTTTAACAAAATAATTATTGCTGTAATAATCTGTAATTATGGTTTATAACTGCAATAATCCCAAAGAAATCAGTCATTACCCTAGATCACAAGTAATCGTTAACTATTGTTAATGATCTATTTATTTCTTAGGGATTATTGTTTTCGTAAACCATGACCATATCACCACGAATATGGAAGAGCAAGACAATATAATACAAGTGAGATTATAATATAATAATAAACTTATTTTGTAACATTAAAAGCCATTAAGCATCTAAATTAAAGCACACATAACGAGAGCATATAATTTTCTTTGTTCAACACTAACTGAAGTCTTTACACAAAAGAAATTGAACACTACCATACACAGCAGTACAAACTAGAACCACACTAGGCACTTTTCATAATATAAAACAATTATTTCTGAATAGACCACAGATATTTTTAAAGGGCAGACAGACTCCTTCTCACTAACCTTTTGACTAGAAGAAAGGAAAAAAATATCTATTAAACATTTCCATGTATCAGGCATTATATTAGAAACTCTGAAATGATGTTTTATTAAAACTACAACTACAAAAACTCCCTGAATTTGTATTAGTCAAGAATCAGGTCTGGGGCTTCCCTGGTGGCACAGTGGTTAAGAATCCGCCTGCCAATGCAGGGTACATGGGTTCGAGCCCTGGTCCAGGAAGATCCCACATGCCGCAGAGCAACTGAGCCTGTGCGCCACAATTGCTGAACCTGCGCTCTAGAGCCCATGAGCCACAGCTGCTGGGCCTATGCGCCACAACTACTGAAGCCCGCACACCTAGAGCCCATGCTCCACAACAAGACAGGCCACCCCAATGAGAAGCCCATGCACCGCAGCGAAGAGCAGCCCCCGCTAGCCACAACTAGAGAAAGCCTGCGCGCAGCAATGAAGACCCAACGCAGTCCAAAAAAAACCCCCAAAACAAAAAAGAAACATGTCTGACATTTTATTCAATAGATAGGCCTATTTAATACCAATAAATGATTACATTTCAGTTAATTCCATTCATGTATCTTAGAACAGCTATACTTTCTTCCAATAACCCTTTTGTAGGAAAACAAGTGTTTGATTTTACAACTGAATCTTTTTACACTGTAACTAATATTTGATACATATGAAAGAATATATGTAATGTATGTAAAGTACAGTCTTCCCTCAGTATCCACAGGGGATTATTTCCAGGATCCCTATGGATACAAAAATCTGCAGATGCTCAAGTCCCTTATATAAAATGGCACGGTATTTGCATACAACCTATTCGTAACCTCCATATGCTTTAAATCATCTCTAGATTACTTATAAACCTAATACAATGTAAAGTCTAGGTAAAGAGTTGTAAATACAATGTAAATGCTAAGTAAACAGTTGCTGGCACATGGCAAATTCAAGTTTGGCTTTTTGGAACTTTCTGGAATTTTATTTTGGGGGGGAATATTTTCTGTGGTTGGTTGAATTAGCAAGTGCAGAAACCTCAGATACAGGGGGATGACTGTATGATAAAACAAACTCCTGTGACCCCCCCCATCCAATTTAACAACCAAGGCATTACCAATACTGTCACACCTACCTCCATACCCCGAACCTAGCTTCCCCCCTTACCTTGCACCCCAGAAGTAACCATGACTGCATTTGATGCTTACTATTTTCTTGACATCTTTTTGTTTTATCACTTACAGATATATTCTTAAGCTATATATTTTTAGTCTCACTTGTTTTGGGGCTTTATTAAGCGTTTCATACTATATATAGCTTTCTGAAAATTGTTTTTTTTCCCCCACTAATTATTTCTGAAATTCATCTTTAAGTATATCTGTAGTTCATTTTTTTATGTTATATAATACTCCATTGTATAACTATATTATGATCTGTTTATCCATTTTCATGTTGATGGACATTTGAGCTTTTTCCATTTTTTTGCCTTTAATAACATTAAGGCTATGAACATTCTCACGCCACGTCCTCTTGTTTAGAAGAGCTCTTCTAAAGGACATATCTAAGAGTGGAAGTGCCAGGTCAGAAGGTATTAAAATGTTCCACTTTTCAAGATAACACCAAAGTGATTTCCAGTCTATTTCCAAGTGACTATACTTTATATTCCTACCAGAAGGATGTAAAAATTCCCTTTGATCTACATTCTCCTGTAAGATTTACTTTTGCCAATCTACTGGAAGTAAAATGGTATCTCATGTGCCTTGATTTCCCTTTCTCTTATGAGTAGTGACATGCTTATTTGTATCTATTGATCATTTCCCTAAAGAATTGCTTGTTTTATTGATTTCTAGGATTTATTTCCAGGTTCTTCTAGATCCTTGCTTGGGTTAGTGTGTGTGTATGTGTTGCAAATATCTTCTTCGACTTCTGGTATTTTTTAAAAAAAATCTTGTGTTGATTTTAAGTTATTTTTCTAGGAATTTACTAATTTCGAGTTTTCTAATTTGTTGACTTCAAAAAATACTATGTATAATTTTATCTTTTAAACCTCTGCTGTATCTGTAATTGTATTTCCCCTCTTGATCCTAATGTTATTTGTGAATTCTCTTTTCTTCTTATCTCATGAGAGGTTTGTCAATTTTATTAGTACTTTTAAAGAATTAACTCTTGATTTTTTTGATATTACTGAATCTTTGTTGTTTAGTTCCTTAATTTCTGCTCTTTGTTTCCTTCTTTCTCCTTTCTTTGGGTTTGATCTGCTCCTCTCATTCCAACCTCTCAACTTGGATGCTTAAGTCACATTTCAGCCTTTCTTGTTTTTGTGAAATAAATTTCCTACTGAATTCCAAACATATTGTATTTCCACTTTTCTTTGTTTTTTAATTTCCTTAAGACTTCTTCTTTTACTCCATAATTACTTAGAAGTATGTTTATAAAATTACCAACTTTATGGAATTTGTTATTTTTACAGGTTGGTTTTAATTTAATCGCAAATTGGTAAGAAAATCTGGACTCTATGATACTGTCATTGAAATTTGTTGAGACTTGCTTTATGTACTAATATTTGGTTAATTTTTTAAAACTGAGATATAATTGAAATATAACATATTAGTTTCAGGTATACAACAAAATGATTTGATATTTGTATGTATTGGGAAATGATCACCACAATAAGTCTAGTTAACATCCACCACCACACAGTCACAAATTTTATTTTCTTGTGGTGAGAACTTTCAAAATCTACTCTCAGCAACTTTCAAATATGCAATACAGTATTATTAATTATAGTTTCCATGGTGTATATTACATCTTCATTATTTATTTATTTTATAACTGGAAGTTTATACCTTTTGACCATCTTTACCCATTTTACCCACTCCCCAACACTACCACAGCAACCACCAACCTGTTCTCTGTATCTACAAGTTTGTTTTGTTTTGTTTTTCAGATTCCACATACAATGAAATCATACAGTATTTGTCTTTCTCTTAGTTCACTTAAAATGCTCTCAAGGTCAATCCGTGTTGTCATAAATGGCAAGATGTCATTCTTTTTTATGATTGAATAATATTCCTTATATACTATATATATAATGTATAATAATTTTACATACATATGTTTATGTGTACACACACACACACACCCCACATATTTTCTTTATCCACTCCTCCAGCAATGGATACTTAGGTTGCTTCAATGTCTTGACTATTGTAAACAAGGCTGCAATGAACATGGGGGTGTAGATATCCTTTTGAGTTAGTATTTTCATTTTCTTCAAATACTTAGAAGTGGAATTGCTAGATCATCTGGTAGTTCTGTTTTTAACTTTCTGAGGACCCTCCATATTGTTTTCCATATTGGCTATACCAATTTACATTCCCACCAACAGTGCACAGGGTTCCCTTTTCTCCACATTCTTGCAAACAGTTGTTATATCTTGTCTTTAAGATAATAGCTATTCTAATAGGTGTGAGGTGATATCTCATGGTGGTTTTGATTTGCATTTCCCTGAGAATCAGTGATGTTCAGCACCTTTTCACGTACCTGAAAGCCATTCATATGTCTTCTTTGGAAACATATCTATTCAGATCCCCCGCTCATTTTTTAATTGGGCTGTTTATTTTTTTGCTATTGAGCTCTGTGAGTTCTTTACATATTTTAGATATTTGCCCTTTATCAGATATGTGACTTACAAATATTTTCTCATATTTGGTAGGTTGCCGTTTCACTTTGTTGATGGTTTCCTTTGCTGTGCAGAAACTTTTTAGTTTGATGTAGTCCCACTTACCACTTACTTATTTTTGTTTTTGTTGCCTTTGCGTTTGGTGTCAAGTCCAAAAAATCACAGCGAAGACCAATGTCTAGAAGCTTACTACCTATGTTTTCTTCTAGGTGTTTTATGGTTTCAGGTCTTATGTTCAAGTCTTTTCGATTTGAGTTATTTTTGTGTATGGTGTTATTTTTGTGTATGGTGTAAGATAGGGGTCCAGTTTCATTCTTTTGCATGTGTCTATATAGTTTTCCTAACACCATTTATTGAAGAGACTGTCCTTTCCCCATTGTATATTCTTAGCTCTATGTCATAAATTAACTGACCATGTGGACATGGGTATATTTCTGGGCTCTCTATACTGTTCCACTGATTTATGTATCTGTTTCTATGCCAATGCCGTACTGTTTTGATCACTATAGCTTTGTAATATAGTTTAGAGACAAGAAGCATGATGCCTCTAGCTTTGTTCTTCTTGGTCAATTCTTTTAAAAACATGCCACATGTCCTATTAATATTTTCTAATTGTTGGTTTCAGCATTTTATATACATCAATTCAATAAAGTCTGTTAATTATATTGTTCAAATCCTTTTGATTTCCATATCTAATTTATCAACAATAATTTGCAGAAATGTACTGCAACTCCTCATTATAATGGTACATATGTCGATTTCTCCCACAGGATCACCATTCTTTGCTTGATGTTTTGAGACTATTTCAAGGTACTAGATATTTGAAATTGTTGTACCTTCTTAGTATACAAATGATTATCTCCAGTTTTAGTAATGCTTTTTATCTTACAGTCTTGTTTGATATTAATATAACTACCCCAACTTCCTTTAGGTTCATATTTACACAGCACATTTTTTTTTATCTTTCAACTTTCTATGTTTTAAAGTTTTGAGTATGTCTTTTTTTTTTTTTTTTGCGGTACACGGGCCTCTCACTGTTGCGGCCTCTCCTGTTGCGGAGCACAGGCTCCGGATGCGCAGGCTCAGCAGCCATGGCTCACGGGCCCAGCTGCTCTGTGGCATGTGGGATCCTCCCAGACTGGGGCACGAACCCGTGTCCCCTGCATTGGCAGGTGGAATCTCAACCACTGTGCCACCAGGGAAGCCCTGAGTATGTCTCTTATAATGGGCATTTGGCTCACTGGAATATTTTTTAAAATATTCAACTTTATAATCTGGCTTAATTGTAAATTTAATTCATTTATGTTTATTAGATTAATAATGTATGTGGAATGCTCCTACTATTTTATTTTCTATTACTGTCTTTCTTTTTGTCTCTCTTTTCTTGGCTTTTTAAAACACTGAGTTTCCTTGTTTACCTATTTCATTATTTTTCCTCTACTGTGTAATGGAAGTTAATCACATGTCTTACACTTTTGTTACTCTTGAAATTTTACCATCTTAATTCTCTTCCAAAATAAAACAAGGCATTAAGACAATTTTAATTCTTATCACATCCCTCTCTCATGTACTACTGTTTATGGTAGTTTCTTTTTTAATTTCACAAGTTAAAAACAATAACTTTTTTAAAAATATAAGGCTATGTTTGTTAAGATTTGTGTGTTTACCAATTTCTGTGTGTTCCTTTCCTTCCTCATGGAATCATGTCCCTTCTTCCTGAAAAATAATCTTTAGAACGTTTAATGAAAACTTTTAATAAAGAACCTCAGTAAAGATCTACTGGTAATAAAAATTCTGTTTTCACTTGTCCAGAAGTGGTTTCAGTATCTTTGCTCATGAAAGATACTTTTGCTGACATACAGTTATACGATGGCCATTACTTTGACTCAATTTTTTGAGAATAATATTCCACAATCTTCTGGCTTACATTTTTACTGTTGAGAAGTGAGTTTTTCGGTCTATTTTACACTCTTTAAGCTGCTTTAGAGATTTTCTGTCTTCGGAGCTACACAGTTTGACTAAACTGCTGGTTTTTTTGACTGGTACATTTTGGATTTGCTGTATTGACAGATGCATGTCTTTCATTAATTCTAAAAAATTCTCAGAAAGAATGTTTTCCATTATTGCTTCTGTTCCATTCTCTCTATTCTGTCTTCTGGGATCCAACTTGACATATCTGACCTCTTCATTCCATCTTTTAACTTCTCTTTTAATAGCTACTTTTGACTTGCCTGGTGGTTCAGTGGTTAAGGTTCCATGCTTCCACTTCCAGAGGGCACAGGTTTAATGCCTGGTCGGGGAACAAAGATTCCCACGTGCCGTGAGGTGCGGCCAAAAAAATTAAAAAATAAATCCTTCACCAGTTTTTTTTTTTTTTTTAAAAAGTTACTTTCCTTGTTTCCCCACATTCCTAAAAATTTCTTCAAATCTAACTGCCAATTTTCTAATTCTTTCCTCAGCAGGCTCTAATTTACTGTTTAACAAATTCATTAAATTTTAGATCACAAAAAATATTTTTTTCAATAATAAGTTTCATTTGAGTCTTCTTCAATCTGCCTGGTCATTTTTCATTCTCTTGTTTGCTCATCTGTAGTTCTAACTTTTTCCTTTAAACATTTCATACATAATTATTTTATATTCCTATAAAATTCCAGTATCTTAAGTCCTTGAGGAGATCTAAATCAAATAAACCATTCACTGTTTTTGTTAGTGCTCAGTCATGGTACCTTGTTTTGTTGTTTGCGTGCTGGTTATTTTTTAAGTCATGAAGAGTTAATTGACTGCTCTTTATCTGCAGGATTCTTAAGGCACTAAAGTATGGTTGCTATTCTTTAAAGAAGATTTTAATTTACTTTTTTGCTGGAAGGCAAGGGGATCTACCAGTTTCAGACCACTATATCCCCTCTCAAGGGCCCAACTTAATATAAGAATCCCAAGTTCAGTACACTGACTTTGCTACTAGCTTAAGGGTTTGCCACCAATTTAATCATTGATAATTTGCCTCTAAAGGCAACACTGGCTTTTTTGCCCTTGTTTGCTACCCACCAGTTCATTCTGGTTAAAGTTCATTTTTTGAGGGGGAAGTAGTCAGAAGAAAGAGGGACAGAGAAGTGGAGGAGAGCAGACTGGAGGAGTAGGAACCTCAGCAATTTCACATACTTATTTCAAGCCAAGCAATGCAGGATCTGACTGCAGCTCAAAGGCCTTTCAGAGCATGTAGTTGACCACACTGAAGTGAAAGTTACTACTAATTCTTTACTTTTAAAGAAGCAAACACTAATTGTGATATAAAACCAAAAACAAAAAATGTGATTTTTATAGGTAGTTGGTTAAACATGAACCAAATTATAACATAATCTGAATTAATATAAAAAATGAATCAGAAAAGATATTATATAAGGCTGCCATTGTGTCATCAGGCAAAAAAACCCCAAAACACTATAAGACAGGCTTACAGGGCAACCACATATCTACAAAAAGGACTGAAGGGACAAGTGGGGACTGAAATCCAGCCTGTACTCTACTCACCATAGTAGCATACTATACTTGCCTGGGTGCTTTTTCTAATTTGCACAAAGGCACCTGATATATTACTGAGTTGGTAAGAAAGTAAAATAAATCCACAAAGGCAAAAATAGATGTCTGGGCTGAAACTGAGAGATATAGGCATAAAAACAACTAGAGAACTTGAGCTTCTTGTTTGAAGGACAAAGGACAAAGCCTAGGGCATGCCCAATAAGAGGACTCCAACAAGAAACTCTTACACCCTTAGCAAGAAAGTGAACTGTCTGCCCTAGACAAAGAAAGACAAAACAGAAAATTGTCTAACTTGACTTCCATGTTAGTCACAGGAAAGAAGGAAAAATCCCTCAATTCAGACCTCACACAGCGAGGCCTAAATACAGACTACCAGTGTGATATGAAAAACCTTATTCTAAGGAAGCAGTTTAAATGGTATTGAGTTGATAGTCTTCCTCCACCCCATTTAGTAGATGGGCCAAACATTTCAATTAAAGGACAGAGATGGTCAGCAGTGATTTTTTTTTAAAGGAAGAACTATACACTGTCTACAAGAGACACGCTTTAAAAATAAAGACACAGACAGACTGGAAGTAAATGGATGGTGAAGGATATCCCACGTAAACAGAAAGTATAAGATGGCACTGGCTACAGTAATAACAAATGCAGTAGATTTTAAGATAAAAGGATCAATTAACAAGGAAGACAAAAAATTATAAATGTCTAAATGAAGCAAAAATTGAAAATTAAAAGTAGTATATGGGACTTCCCTGGTGGTGCAGTGGTTAAGAATCCACCTGCCAGTGCAAGGGACACGGGCTCGATGCCTGGTCCAGGAAGATCCCACATGCCGCGGAGCAACTAAGCCTGTGTGCCACAACTACCGAGCCTGTGCTCTAGAGCCTGCGAGCCACAACTATTGAGCCCGCAAGCCACAACTACTGAAACCCGTGCGCTCTAGGGCCTGCATACCACAACTATTGAGCCTGCGTGCTGCAACTACTGAAGCCTGTGTGCCTAGAGTCTGTGCTCTGCAACAAAAGAAGCCACCAGAACTAGAGAAAGCTCACGCACAGCAATGAAGACCCAACACAGCCAAAAATTTAAAAAATTTTTTAATTAAAAAAATAAAAAGTAGTATAGACTATTCCACAATCATATTTGGAGATTTAATACCTCTTTCTCTGTAAATAACAGAAATAGGCCCCAAAAATAACAAACAGAAAAAAATCAGTAAAAAAAAAGAATATCTGTACAATACTATTAATCATCTTGACTTAATTTCTATTTACATACTACTATACCCAACTATGGCTATGGTAAAATACATATTCTTTTCAAGTGTACATGGTCTGTCTGTCAGGAGAGACCATATGCTGGGTCATAAAACAAGTCTCAATAAACTTAAAGTCTGAAATCATACAAAATGATATTTGCCCAAGGTAGAATTAAAATAGAAATCAGAAACAATAAGACAACTAGGAAAGCCCCAAATATTTGGAAATAAAAGCATACTTCGAATAATCCATAAACTAACAAAGAAATAACAGATTAGAAAATAATTTTAACTAAATGATAATGAAAATAAAAGATCAAAATTCATGATATGCAGCTAAAGCAATGCTCAAAGCAGAATTTATAGCTTTAAATGTTTTTATTAGAATACAAAAAAATCTAAAAATTAAAGATGTGATGTCTCCATCCAAAATTAGAAAAAAAGACCAAATAAAATCAAGTATAAGGCAGAAAATAATAAAGCCCCCCAAAAAAACTTATGAAATAAAAAATGAACAAACAAAAAAGAAAATCAGTGAAACTAAAAGTTGATTTCTTGAAAAGATTAACAAAGTTGATAAATATCTAGTTAGTCTATCGGGAAAAAAAGAAAAAGGGCAAAAATTATCAAATGAAGGGGGGTCAAAAGGTACAAACTTCCAGTTATAAAATAAATGTCATGGGGATGTAATGTACAGCATGGTGACTATAGTTAATAATGCTGTATTGCATATTTGAAAGTTGCTAAAATAGTAGATCTCAAAAGTCCTCATCACAAGAAAAATAATGTGTAACTATGTATAGTGATGGATGTTAACTAGACTTTTTGTGCTGATCATTTCCTAATATATACAAATACCAAATTACTGTTGTACATCTGAAAATAATATATTATGTGGCAAGTATACTTCAATTCTTAAAATAGGAAGAATGAAAGAAAAGACATCACTTCAGCTCCTACAGACATTAAAAGAATAATAATGAAATATTAGAAATAACTTTATTCCAGTAAATTTAAAAATAGGACCAATTCCTTGAAAGACACAAATGACTAATTTGACCCCAGGTGAAAGAGAACATTTGAATAGTCCTATACCAATTAACAAAATTTCATTCATAACAATAAACCCTCCAGCCCCGCTGGCTTCACTGGCTTCACTGATGAATCCTATCAAACGCTTAAGAAAGAAATAATACCAATACAACACAAACTCTTTCAGAAAGTAAAGAAGGGGGAAGAAACACTTCTTGACTCATTTTATGAGGCCAGTATTATCCTGTTACCAAAAGCAAAGTCATCACAAAAAAAGAAAACTACAGACAAATATCCTTCACGAACATCAATGTAAAATAAAATTTTTGCAAACTGAATCTAACACTATATAAAGGAACAGTATCATAACCAAGCAGGATTTATCCTAGGAATGGAAAGCTGGTTTAAAAGAAAAATCAACCAATATAATTCATTATATTAGTAAAATAAAAAATTAAACAAAGGTCATTTGAGTAGGTACATAAAAAAGCACTCAAAGAAATCAATGCCCCACTCATTATAAATAGCCTGAGAAACAGAAGGGAACCTCATCAAATTTATTACCAATGGTAAAAGGCTCAATGCTTTCTATGTATAAACAGAAACAAGGCCAGAATATCCATTCTTACCGCTTTTGTTCAACATTGTACTAAAGGTCCTACCAGTGGAATAAGGAAAGAAAAAGAAATAAAAGGCATGAAGACAAGACATAAAACTGTCTTTATTTTAGGTGACATGATCATATAAAACAATCCTAAAGAATCTACAAAAAAAGCTATTAGAACTAATAAGTAAATTCAGCAAAATCACAGGACACAAAGACAAAAATCAATTCTGGTCTTATATAAAATAGCAAAGAATAATCAAAATTTACAATAGCACCAAAATATATAGGAATAAATTTTGTGAAAGATTTTTAATACCTATGAACTGAAAACAATAAAACATTGCAAAGAAAATTTTAAAACACCTACATAAGTGGAGCAATATACCATGTCCATCAACTGGATATTAAGATGGACCAAGCTGATATATAGATTGAGGCAACCTCAATCAAAACGCTAATGAGTTTTTTTTTAAAGAAACTGACAAGTTGATGCTAAAATTAATACAGAAAAGCAAAAGATGTAGAACACAAAACTATTTTGAGAAAGAAGAACAAGACTGAAAGACTTAAATTACCTGATTTCAAGACTTATAAAGTTATAGTAACCAAGACAGTATAATATTGGCATAAGGATAGACATTTAGATCAATGGTACAGAATAGAGTCTAGTAACAGACCCTAGCCTTTTATGGCCAACTGATTTTTGACAAAGGTACATGATAATTCAATAGGAAAAAAGATGGTGCTAGAACAACTTGATAACTGTACAGGTTGGGGAGGAGACCTTATCCTTACCTCACATCATGCACAAAAATTAACCCAAAGTGGATCACAGACTTAAACATAATAGCTAAAACTATTAAACTTCTAGAAGAAAAATATAGAACATATTCATGACTTCAGTTACAGAAGATTTCTTAAATATAAAAAGCATAAGCCATGAAGAAAAAACTGAAAAGGCAGATCATCAAAATTTAAAACTCTGCCCTTTGAAAGACAGTTGAAAAGACAAACGACAGACAGGAAGAAAATATTTGCAACATGTATGTGAAAAAGGGACTGTATACAGAATATATTAAACACTTACAATTTCAATAATAAGACTATATACAAAAGAACAAACAACCCAATATAAAAATGGGCAAAAATTGTGAACAGACATTTCACAAAGGAAGATATAAGAATGGCCAAAAAAGCACAACTTCATTAATTATCAAGGAAATTCAAAATATAACCACAATGAGATACTACTACTAGATACCCAGTAGAATGGCTAAAGTTAACAAGACAGTATCAAATGATGATGAAGATGTGGAGCATTCTTAATGGGAATGAAAAATGGTACACTTCGTAAAATAGCGTAGTAGTATCTTATAATATTATACACACATTTCTCATATGACCCAGCAAACTGTCACTGGTATTTACCCAAGAGAAATGACAATTTAAGTACATACAGAGATTTGTCTGCAAATGTTCACAACATCATTATTCACAACAGCCAAAAACTGCAAGTATAACTCAAATATCCATTAAGTGGTAAACAGCTAGACAAACTAAAGAAAAAGCCATACTATGGAATACTACACAGCAATAAAAAGGAACAAAATATTTATATATACAATATGTTTGAATCTCAAAACCATTATCCTAAGCAAACAAAGTCAAACACAAAAGACTAGCTATTGTATGATTTCATTTACACAGAAACCCAAAAGAGATGCACCATAGTGACAAAAAACAGTGGTTACCTGGATATAGAGTTAGGAAAACGGATCAAAGGGCATGAGAAAATTATTTCTAAGGTTCTCTATCTTGAATGTGGTGGTAGTTACATGGCTATGTATCTACTAAATTCAAACTGTATACTCAAGAAAAAAGAAAAAGAAAAAAGATATTTGCAATTCAACACAGACAAGGGGCTCATTTTTCTAAAATATAAAGAGCTCTTAAAAGTCAGTGAGGAAAAAAAAAATCAATGAGAAAAAAAGAACCAATAACTCAACAACAAAAAACTGAGCCAAAAAAATGAGTAATTCTTTTACAGAAAAAGAAGACCAGGGCTTCCCTGGTGGCGCAGTGGTTGGGGGTCCGCCTGCCGATGCAGGGGACGCGGGTTCGTGCCCCAGTCCGGGAGGATCCCACGTGCTGTGGAGTGGCCCGTGAGCCATGGCCGCTGGGCCTGCTTGTCCGGAGCCTGTGCTCCGCAATGGGAGAGGCCACAGCAGTGAGAGGCCTGCATACTGCAAAAAAAAAAAAACAAAAGAAGACCAAATAGCTCTTAAATAAACAATGCTTAACCTCATTGATATGAGAATGTTAAATTATACTGAGAAATCATTTTTCACCTATAGGATTGCCAAAAATTCAAAAGCTTGGTAATACTGTCCTGTGAAGGCAATAACATGGAGCTCTCATAGACTGCTGGTGGACAAGTAAATTGGTGCAGTCCTTACAGAGAGTAATTTGGAAATATTTATAAAAATTACAAATACATTAACCCTTCTACCCAACAGTAATTCTGCTTCTGGAAATGTATCCTACAGATATACTCACATAAATATAAAATGACAAGTACAAGGTTAATCTGTACAGCATTAGTTTTAATAGCAGAAGATGGCAAACAACTCAAATGATTCTCAACAATGGAGAGAATAGTTAAATAAATTATGATACATTCAATAAATAAAATATTCATCTATAAAAATTAAGTATTCTTTGTATACTGATTTAAGAATAGCTATAAAATACACTGTTAAATGAGAAAAAGCAAGGAGTAAAATGTGAGTGTGGTATGCCACATTCCATGTAAACAAAAGGGGATAAGAACTTATATATTCCTAATGGTACATGCATACAGGAACTTTAGAAAGATGCAGAACCAACAAGAATCGTTATTTGTTAGAGTGAAGAACAGTAGGACAGATTATAGGACTGGAACAGAACCCTTTTTTTTTAGTGGTACACGGGCCTCTCACTGTTGTGGCCTCTCCCGTCGTGGAGCACAGGCTCCGGACGCGCAGGCTCAGTGGCCATGGCTCACGGGCCCAGCCGCTCCGCGGCATGTGGGATCTTCCCGGACCGGGGCACGAGCCCGTGTCCCCTGCATCGGCAGGCAGACTCCCAACCACTGCGCCACCAGGGAAGCCCCAGAACCCATTTTAATTTCTTTTTTCTGGACAATGTAAATATAATACCTCTTCAAAAGATTGGGTGAATTAATTAAAATAAAATTAGATATGAAAACTAAGAGAACAGACACATTAAAGTTACACGTAAAAACAGGTAACAAACTTGAGGGCAATATTTACAATTCAAACAACTGAAGGATTAGTGTTAAAATATTATAAAGAGCTCCATTAGTATAAAAAAATCAAAGACCAAAATAATCCAAATGGTGAGGAGGAAATGAACAAAAGTGATGAACATATATATCACTGACGATGACAGAACATAAACATAAACACTAAACTTCATTAATAATCATGAGAGTGAAAAGTAAAATATGCATGAGGTATATTACAACTAGCCTGACAAAAAGTCTAACATTATGAGCCATTGGTGAGGATCTAGCTAAAAGTGGGTGGGACATAAAGTAGTACAATCACTTTGTAAAATATAGTTTGGCATTGCTTACTGAAGCTGACTATGTAATTAATATATATAACAATCTTTACAGCAGCACTCATTGCATTAGCAGAAAACAGAAAACACAAATACCCACTGACAAGAAAATGCATCAATAAATTGTAGTATATTCAAACAACAGCACTGCAGCAGTACAAATGAAGGAACTATAGCTACAGCATCCACACAAACTCTCATGAATGCAACACTGAGAAAAAATAATGAAGCAAGTTGTAAAAGAATAATTTTGATTCAATTTGTATAAGGTTCAAAAATATGCAAAACCATGCATTATTTTCAGAGTACATACATATGCAGTAAAACTATGAAGAAGAGGCATCAATTAACGAACAAACATCAAGTAATTTTTTGCTGGTAGGAAAAAGGGAACAGCAAAGATATTGGTATTGACCTGTTCTTTAAGCTATGTGATGGTGCTTGTTACTGCTAGTTACTATGTCTCAAAATATATAAATACCCTTTTGTATGTATTGGATATTTAATAATTTTCAGAACTCTGCTAAAGAAAGGAATCAGTCATGAAGACAAGATGCTACAAAGTAAAATGTTAGTTCTCCTCCATCTAATTTATAATGAGATACTAATAAAAGAGAACATTTCAAGAAGGTTAACTATTCCTCTATCCGCTGCTGAGCAGTACTGTGTGACTCAGAAAACAAACAAAAACCAAAAAAACAGATAATGAATAAAAGGCATTTTTAGAAGACAATACGTAAATGTATAGGATAATTTTTAAAGAACTTTTTAAAAAGAGTTTAAATGGAAAATCACTCAAAGTTTGACTATCATCCCTTACCACTCACTTTCCAAACAAATATCAAAGAAAACAAAAACATCCTGGAACTGTAATTAAACTGCCTCCTATTAGAAATGTATATAGCCACCTGGCCTCTTTGGTGAGGCTCATGGCAGACTCTGGGAGGGCTCATGCCAAAGAGTGCTTCCCAGAACTCCTGCTGCCATTGTCCTTGTCCTCACGGTGAGACACAGCCACCCACTGCCTCTGCAGGAGACCCTCCAACACCAGCAGATACATCAGAAATACATCTACACGTGAAACAACTCCTACAGAACACCCACTGAGCACTGGCAGAAGACCGCAGACCTCCCAAAAGGCAAGAAACTCCCCAAGTACCTGGGTAGGGCAAAAGAAAAAAGAATAAACAGAGACAAAAGAATAGGGACGGGACCTGCACCAGTGGGAGGGAGCTGTGAAGGAGGAATGGTTTCCACACACTAGGAAACCCCTTCACGGGCGGAGACTGCGGGTGGCGGAGGGGGGGAGCTTCGGAGCCGCAGAGGAGAGCACAGCAACAGGCGTGCGGAGGGCAAAGCGGAGACATTCCCGCACAGAGGATTGGTGCCGACCGGCACTCACCAGCCTGAGAGGATTGTCTGCTCACCCGCCGGGGCGGGCGGGGCTGGGAGCTGAGGCTCGGGCTTCCAGTCGGAGCGCAGGGAGAGGACTGGGGTTGGTGGAGTGAACACAGTCTGCAGGGGGTTAGTGCACCACGGCTAGCCGGGAGGGAGTCTGGGAAAAAGTCTGGATCTGCCAAAGAGGCAAGAGACTTTTTCTTCCCTCTTTGTTTCCTGGTGCGTGAGGAGAGGGGATTAAGAGCAAGGCCTAAAGGAGCTCCAGAGACGGGCACGAGCTGCGGCTGTCAGCGTGGACCACAGAGACGGGCATGAGACGCTAAGGCTGCTGCTGCTGCCACCAAGAAGCCTGTGTGCGAGCACAGGTCACTATCCACACCTCCCCTCCCAGGAGCCTGTGCAGCCCACCACTGCCAGGGTCCTGTGATCCAGGGACAACTTCCCCGGGAGAACGCACGGCGCATCTCAGGCTGGTGCAATATCACGCCGACCTCTGCCGCCGCAGGCTCGCCCCGCACTCTGTACCCCTCCCTCCCCCCGGCTTGAGTGAGCCAGAGACCCCAAATCAGCTGCTCCTTTAACCCCGTCCTGTCTGGGCGGGAAGAGACGCCCTCAGGCAACCTACACGCAGAGGCGGGGCCAAATCCAAAGCTGAGCCCCTGGGAGCTGTGCGAACAAAGAAGAGAAAGGGAAATCTCTCCCAGCAGCCTCAGAAGCAGCAGATAAAAAGCTCCACAATCAACTTGATGTACCTGCATCTGTGGAATACCTGAATAGACAATGAATCATCCCGAATTGAGGAGGTGGACTTAGAGAGCAAGATATATTATTTTTTCCCCTTTTCCTCTTTTTCTGAGTGTGTATGTGCATGCTTCTGTGTGAGATTTTGTCTGTACAGCTTTGCTCTCACCATTTGTCCTAGGGTTCTGTCCATCCGTGTTTTTTTTTTCTTTAAAAAAAATTTCTTTTCTTAAAAATTATTTATTTTAATGACTTTATTTTATTTTATCTTACTTTATTTTATTTTATCCTCTTTCTTTATTTCTTTCTACTTTTTCTCCCTCTTATTCTGAGCCGTGTGAATGAAAGGCTCTTGGTGCTGCAGCCAGGAGTCAGCGCTGTGCCTCTGACGTGGGACAGCCAACTTCAGGACACCGGTCCACAAGAGACCTCCCAGCTCCACATAATATCAAACGGCGAAAATCTCCCAGAGATCTCCATCTCAACACCAACACCCAGCTTCACTCAACGACCAGCAAGCTACAGTGCTGGACACCCTACGCCAAACAACTAGCAGGACAGGAACACAACCCCACCCATTAGCAGAGAGGCTGCCTAAAATCATAATAAGGCCACAGACACCCCAAAACACACCACCAGACATGGACCTGCCCACCAGAAAGACAAGATCCAGCCTCATCCACCAAAACACAGGCACCAGTCCCCTCCACCAGGAAGCCTACACAACCCACTGAACCAACTTTAGCCACTGGGTACAGACACCAAAAACAACGGGATCTACGAACCTGCAGCCTGCAAAAAGGAGACCCCAAACACAGTAAGATAAGCTAAATGAGAAAACAGAAAAACACACAGCAGATGAAGGAGCAAGATAAAAACCCACCAGACCTAACAAATGAAGAGGAAATAGGCAGTCTACCTGAAAAAGAATTCAGAATAATGATAGTAAAGATGATCCAAAATCTTGGGAATAGAATAGAGAAAATGCAAGAAACATTTAACAAGGACCTAGAAGAACTAAAGAGGAAACAAGCAATGATGAACAAAACAATAAATGAAATTAAAAATAATCTAGAAGGGATCGATAGAAGAATAACTGAGGCAGAAAATCGGATAAGTGACCTGGAAGATAAAATAGTGGAAATAACTACTGCAGAGCAGAATAAAGAAAAAAGAATGAAAAGAACTGAGGACAGTCTCAGAGACTTCTGGGACAACATTAAACGCACCAACATTTGAATTATAGGGATCCCAGGAGAAGAAGAGAAAAAGAAAGGGACTGAGAAAATATTTGAAGAGATTATAGTTGAAAACTTCCCTAGTATGGGAAAGGAAATAGTTAATCAAGATCAAGAAGCACAGAGAGTCCCATACAGGATAAATCCAAGGAGAAACACACCAAGACACATATTAATCAAACTGTCAAAAATTAAATACAAAGAAAACATATTAAAAGCAGCAAGGGAAAAATAACACACAAGGGAATCCCCATAAGGTTAACAGCTGATCTTTCAGCAGAAACTCTGCAAGCCAGAAAGCAGTGGCAGGACATATTTAAAGTGATGAAGGAGAAAAACCTACAACCAAGGTTACTCTACCCAGCAAGGATCTCATTCAGATTTGATGGAGAAATTAAAACATTTACAGAGAAGGAAAAGCTGAGAGAGTTCAGCACCACCAAACCAGCTTTACAACAAACGCTAAAGGAACTTCTCTAGGCAAGAAACACAAGAGAAGGAAAAGACCTACAATAACAAACACAAAACAATTAAGAAAATGGGAACAGGAACATACATATCGATAATGACCTTAAATGTAAATGGATTAAATGCTCCCACCGAAAGACACAGACTGGCTGAATGGATACAAAAACAAGACCCATATATATGCTGTCTACAAGAGACCCACTTCAGACCTAAGGACACATACAGACTGAAAGTGAAGGGATGGAAAAAGATATTCCATGCAAATGGAAATCAAAAGAAAGCCGGAGTAGCAATTCTCATATCAGAAAAAATAGACTTTAAAATAAAGACTATTACAAGAGACAAAGAAGGACACTACATAATGATCAAGGGATCGATCCAAGAAGACATAACAATTGTAAATATTTATGTACCCAACATAGGAGCACCTCAATACATAAGGCAAATACTAACAGCCATAAAAGGGGAAATCGACAGTAACACATTCATAGTAGGGGACTTTAACACCCCACTTCCACCAATGGACAGATCATCCAAAATGAAAATAAATAAGGAAACACAAGCTTTAAATGATACATTAAACAAGATGGACTTAACTGATATTTATAGGACATTCCATCCAAAAACAACAGAATACACATTTTTCTCAAGTGCTCATGGAATATTCTCCAGGATAGATCATATCTTGGGTCACAAATCAAGCCTTGGTAAATTTAAGAAAATTGAAATTGTATCAAGTATCTTTTCCGACCACAACGCTATGAGACTAGATATCAATTACAGGAAAAGATCTGTAAAAAATACAAACACATGGAGGCTAAACAATACACTACTTAATAACGAAGCGATCACTGAAGAAATCAAAGAGGAAATCAAAAAATACCTAGAAACAAATGACAATGGAGACACGACGACCCAAAACCTATGGGATGCAGCAAAGGCAGTTCTAAGAGGGAAGTTTATAGCAATACAATCCTGCCTTAAGAAACAGGAAACATCTCAAATAAACAACCTAACCTTGCATCTAAAGCAATTAGAGAAAGAAGAACAAAAAAACCCCAAAGTTAGCAGAAGGAAAGAAATCATAAAGATAAGATCAGAAATAAATGAAAAAGAAATAAAGGAAACGATAGCAAAGATCAATAAAACTAAAAGCTGGTTCTTTGAGAAGATAAAAAAAATTGATAAACCATTAACCAGACTCAGCAAGAAAAAAAGGAGAAGACTTAAATCAACAGAATTAGAAATGAAAAAGGAGAAGTAACAACTGACACTGCAGAAATACAAAAGATCATGAGAGATTACTACAAGCAACTCTATGCCAATAAAATGGACAACCTGGAAGAAATGGACAAATTCTTAGAAATGCACAACCTGCCAAGACTGAATCAGGAAGAAATAGAAAATATGAACAGACCAATCACAAGCACTGAAATTGAAACTGTGATTAAAAATCTTCCAACAAACAAAAGCCCAACACCAGATGGCTTCACAGGCAAATTCTATCAAACATTTAGAGAAGAGCTAACACCTATCCTTCTCCAACTCTTCCAAAATACAGCAGAGGGAGGAACACTCCCAAAGTCATTCTACAAGGCCACCATCACCCTGATACCAAAACCAGAGAAAGATGTCACAAAGAAAGAAAACTACAGGCCAATATCACTGATGAACATAGATGCAAAAATCCTCAACAAAATACTAGCAAACAGCATCCAACAGCACATTAAAAGGATCATACACCATGATCAAGTGGGGTTTATTCCAGGAATGCAAGGATTCTTCAGTATATGCAAATCAATCAAAGTGATACACCATATTAACAAACTGAAGGAGAAAAACCATATGATCATCTCAATAGATGCAGAGAAAGCTTTCGACAAAATTCAACACCCATTTATGATAAAAACCCTCCAGAAAGTAGGCATAGAGGGAACTTTCCTCAACATAATAAAGGCCATATATGACAAAGCCACTGCCAACACCGTCCTCAATGGTGAAAAACTGAAACCATTTCCACTAAGATCAGGAATAAGACAAGGTTGCCCACTGTCACCACTATTATTCAACATAGTTTTGGAAGTTTTAGCCACAGCAATCAGAGAAGAAAAGGAAATAAAAGGAATCCATATCAGAAAAGAAGTAAAGCTGTCACTGTTTGCAGATGACATGACAGTATACATAGAGAATCCTAAAGATGCTACCAGAAAACTACTAGAGCTAATCAATGAATCTGTAAAGTAGCAGGATACAAAATTAATGCACAGCAGTCTCTTGCATTCCTATACACTAATGATGAAAAATCTGAAAGAGAAATTAAGGAAACACTCCCATTTACCATCGCAACAAAAAGAAGAAAATACCTAGGAATAAGCCTACCTAAGGAGACAAAAGACGTGCATGCAGAAAACTATAAGACACTGATGAAAGAAATTAAAGATGATACAAATAGATGGAGAGATATACCATGCTCCTGGATTGGAAGAATCAACATTGTGAAAATGACTATACTACCCAAAGCAATCTACAGATTCAATGCAATCCCTATCAAACTACCAATGGCATTTTTCACAGAACTAGAACAAAAAATTTCACAATTTGTATGGAAACGCAAAAGACCCCAAATAGCCAAAGCAATCTTGAGAAAGAAAAACGGAGCTGAAGGAATCAGGCTCCCTGACTTCAGACTATACTACAAAGCTACAGTAATCAAGACAGTATGGTACTGCCACAAAAACAGAAATATACATCAATGGAACAGGATAGAAAGCCCAGAGATAAGCCCATGCACATATGGTCACCTTATCTTTGATAAAGGAGGCAGGAATGTACAGTGGAGAAAGGACAGCCTCTTCAATAAGGGATGCTAGGAAAACTGGACAGGTACATATAAAAGTATGAGATCAGAACACTCCCTAACACCATACACAAAAATAAGCTCAAAATGGATTAAAGACCTAAATGTAAGGCGAGAAACTATCAAAGTCTTAGAGGAAAACATAGGCAGAACACTCTATGACATAAATCATGGCAAGATCCTTTTTGACCCACCTTGTAGAGAAATGGAAATAAAAACAAAAATAAACAAATGGGACCTAATGAAACTCAAAAGCTTTTGCACAGCAAAGGAAACCATAAACAAAACCAAAAGACAACCCTCAGAATGAGAGAAAATACTTGCAAATGAAGCAACTGACAAAGGATTAATTTCCAAAATTTACAAGCAACTCATGCAGCTCAATAACAAAGAAACAAACAACGCAATCCAAAAATGGGTAGAAAACCTAAATAGACATTTCTCCAAAGACCATATACAGATTGCCAACAAAGACATGAAAGAATGCTCAACATCATTAATCGTTAGAGAAATGCAAATCAAAACTACAATGAGATATCATCTCACACCGGTCACAATGGCCATCATCAAAATATCTACAAACAATAAATGCTGGAGAGGGTGTGGAGAAAAGGGAATACTCTTGTACTGCTGGTGGGAATGTGAATTACTACAGCCGCTATGGAGAACAGTATGGAGGTTCCTTAAAAAACTACAAATAGAACTACCATATGACCCAGCAATCCCACTACTGGGTATATACCCTGGGAAAACCATAATTAAAAATGAGTCATGTACCAAAATGTTCATTGCAGTTCTATTTACAATAGCCAGGAGATGGAAGCAACATAAGTGTCCATCATCGGATGAATGGATACAGAAGATGTGGCCCATATATACAATGGAATATTACTCAGCCATAAAAAGAAACGAAATTGAGTTATTTGTAGTGAGGTGGATGGATCTAGAGTCTGTCATACAGAGTGAAGTAAGTCAGAAAGAGAAAGACAAATACCGTATGCTAACATATATATATGGAATCTAAGAAAAAAAAAATGTCATGAAGAACCTAGGTGTAAGACGGGAATAAAGACACAGACCTACTAGAGAATGGACTTGAGGATATGGGGGGGGGAGTGTAAGCTGTGGCAAAGTGAGAGAGTGGCATGGACATATATACACTACCAAACGTAAAATAGATAGCTAGTGGGAAGCAGCCACATAGCCCAGGGAGATCAGCTCAGTGCTTTGTGACCACCTAGAGGGGTGGGAGGGAGGGAGACACAAGAGGGAAGAGATATGGGAACATATGTATATGTATCACTGATTCACTTTGTTATAAAGCAGAAACTAACACACCATTGTAAAGCAATTATACTCCAATAAAGATGTTAAAAAAAAAAAAAGAAATGTATATAGCCAGTTCCATTCTCATAAGTTATCCCACTTAAAATCTGAAAAGTGTATTTAATTCCCTATGTTCCTGAAAATCCTTTCGTATTAAGGAAATATACAGAAATAAATAAATCCTCCTTCAGTAAAGAATGAAAAATAAAGAGGAAATTGAGAAATTGACATATAATAATCAAATAAAGCCATGGTGAAGGCAAATAAACAAATGCAAAACCACGATGAGGTCTTTGGTAAATTTTTACTGGCTAAAACTGGGCTTGAATTTGCAGTCAGATATAGCAAAGAGGGAAACATGATTAGTTAAAAGATAGTTATAAGTTAATAAACTCTACTCAAAGATCATTATCAGCTTTTTTTGATAGTGAATCCAGAAAGAAATATTCCCTGTGAATCTTATGAAGAACTAAAACCATCAAGCCAACAAAATACCCAGAAGGTTAATAAAATTAATGGATTATTAGAGGAATAGAATTGGGGGAAATAAACAAAAATACGTTGCAGTAAAATTATTAAATAAATTGATTAATGAAGATAGTTAAAATTCAACATAATACCATATTATTATATTATTTATATGGTCATATAAAATTTACTGACCTTCCTGAATTGCCATGTCCACAGTTATTCCAGAAGCTGAATGCAGAAGCTTTTGGTAATTCTGTGCATTTTGATCAAACAACTGTACAAGAAGAGTGCATGTCTTCTCATATTCACATCTGCTAACAGTGCACAACTGCTCCAACTGCTGAAACACAGTGGCGGTATCATCCAGTGGATCATCTAAATTATCTCTGCAAATATATAAGAAAAGGATTGCAGATGATGTTAGAATGAGATGTACTTTTATTCACCACAAATAAGCTTTATTTATGTTAAATAAAAATTCTATCATGGATAAAGAAATAGAAGACATAGACTGTAAGGTAAGAAATAAAATGTCTATATTTGAAAATGTGAACCACAAGAAAGCTACTAGGACTAACAGGTGAGTGTATTTCCAAGGTGCTAGCAATACATATCAATATATAGAATTCATTACTGTATACTAACATGAACAACTGGAAATTTAAGTTTAAAAAACAGTATCTCCAAAGGCACCAGAAAACATAAAACACTAATTAAATCTTAAATATATGTAAGATCTAAAGGCTGAATAATACAAAACAGTGATGAAAGGAATCACAGAAGAGCTCTAAATAAAAGATAAACATGCTCATTGGCTAAAAGACTCAATATTGCTGAGATGTCAATTCTTCCTCCAAATTAATCTACAAATTCAATGCAATTCTAGTCAAAACTCCAGCAGGACTTTTTTTTGTAGATACTGACAAGATGATTCTAACATTTATACAGAAAAGCAAAGGAAGTAAAAGAGCCAAAACAATTTTAAAAAGGGAAAACCAAGGTGAAAATTCACACTACCTGATTTCAAAGCTTATTATAAGGCTACAGTACTCAAGCCAGGGGCTACTGGCAGAAGGAGAAAAACAGAGACTAATGAGAAAAGAGTCCAAAAATAGAACCATCCATATGTGGTCAATTAATTTTTGAAAACAGAGTAAAGACAATGCAATGGAGAAAGGATAGTCTTTTCCACAAATGGTGTTGGGGATAACTGGTCTTCGCTATGCAAAAAGGAAAAAAAGAAAGAAAAATAACATTGAGTCTAAACCTCATATCATATACAAAAATTAACTCAAAATGGATTATGGACCTAAATTTAAATTATAAAACTTCTAGAAGAAAAAAATAAATGATAAATTGGACTTCATTAAAATTTAAAACTCCTGCTCTTTGCAAGACTCTGTTAAGGAAATGAAGAGGCAAGCAATGGACTGGGAAAAAATATTTGCAAAACACATATGATAAAAAGACTTGTGACCAGAATATACAGACCTCTCTAATCGCAAGATAAGAAAATAAACGACCCAATAAAAAAAAGGGAACATATTTGACAGGCATTTTACCAAAGAGTATATACAAATGGTAAATAAGCACATAAAAAGATCCTCAACATTGTTAGTTATTAAGGGAATGCAATTTGAAACCACAATGAGGCACCACACTTATTAGAATGACTAAAATTTTTTAAAACTGACAATATCAAGTGCTGGTGAGGATGCAGAGCAACTGGATTTTTCATACACTGCTGGTGGGAACGTGAAATGATACAGCAACTTTGGAAAACAGTTTGGCAATTTCTTATAAAGTAAAATATACACTTACCAGGCAACCCAGAAATCTCACACCTAGGAATTTATCCAAGAGAAATAAAAACTTAAATTCATACAAAAATCTGTATAGGAACACTTACAGCTATTTTACTCATAAAGGCAAAAACAGAAAGAACCCAAATGTCCATCAATAGGTGAGTGGACTAATAACTGTGATATATCCATAAAATGGTATACTATTCAGCAATAAAAAGTAAAGAACTACTGACACAAAATGGAAGAATCTCAAATGCACTATGCTAAGTGACAGAAGCCAGACTAAAGGGCTACATACTATATGATTTCATTTATGCAATAACATCCAAAAAAGACAAAAATCTTAGGGAACAGAACATCAATAATTGCCAGATGCTGAGGATGGGGAAAGGTCTGACTACAAAGGAACCTAAAAAAACTTTTTGGGGTGATGGAACTATTTTATATCTTGATTGTGCTGTTAAACACAACGGCATACACTTGTCAGAACTCACAGAACTGTATACTAAAAAAGGTGAATTTTACCATAGGTAAATTATACCTCCATTTTTAAAAATTCCAAGATGCAGAAGATGAAAATACAACAAAAACATTTAGTTTTCAATACCTCACAACTATGGCAACAGATTCCAACCGAGAAGTGATAAAGGCCTTCGTGATTTCTGGTGCATAAGTGTCTAATAAGTGGGGTTCAGTTGATTTCACAAAAGGAACTGATGCTACCATCCTTTGCCAGAGAGTTAATAAATAATGAACACTGTTGGGAGCAAATTCCCAATGCTACAAAAAAATAAAGCAAACGTTATTTAAAATGACATTATGTCTTCCTAGAGTAAGAAATGGAGAGGCAAAATTAGTAAACATACAGTTTAAAATAAACTTTTATTCTGATTATAACCAATGAACATTTAAAATAGCAAATTCTGTTAAATGTTTGTGAACTTCCTTCTAATCTTTCCAGGAATATTTTTTCACAGAGTTGATATCATGTGGAAAATATGGTTTTAAAACTTCCCCCCAAACTTATAAAAAGAATTTTTCCGAAAACTAATCTGTAAAACTTTATTTTATTTCTCCACATAGATTTTACTACAGCATCTCAATTCGGTCTTTAATTATTAGATATTTAGATGGCCTCTAAATTTTTACTATTATAAAATTTGTTACAAAGAAGTTTTTTACCTAAAATCTTGCAATGAACATTTTTAGCAAAGTGCTCTAATAAATGTTTTTTTAAATCCCTACCAAATCTTACCAAGAAAGTGTTTTAAAACTATCTACAGTTTAACATCAACTATATATTTTTATTTACCTGTAGGCTAGTAATGGTAAAATTAGCAATCAATCTGATAACTTCAGGATACTCCTTCACCATAACTAATTCTCCCAGCTGGTAATTTGTCTTTAAACGAGCCAAAAATCGACAAAATTCATGATAATTACCTGGATTGGACAAACCCTAAATTATGAGACAAAAAGAAAGGCTTTTTAAAAAACTTAACAACAAAAAACCAAATGATTCCTACTGGACTTAACGTTGTCATAAATGATTAATAATAAGAAATCCAAACTAGAGGCTTTGGAGGAAGCTTTGACCATGATGACTAAATCATAATGTTTGGGAACCACGATATTACCCCAAAAAAACTTGCATGAGAGACAGAAAAGAGACAGAAAAGGGTGGAGAGAGAGGGAGAGAGAGTGTGTATCTTGTGACTTAAATAGAAGTCAATACAAGACCTGAAAAATATTTAAGATGGAAAATAAGAATGGGCTCTTGAAATCCTGGAAAAGAGCAATACCACTAGACTTACATTAAATGTGTACCCACAAATAACAGAAACACCTTTTAATTCAACAAATATTTATTGAGTACCTAGAGGCATTATGTCCTCAAGCAACTCCTTGTCTCTTAAGACATTCAAATAAACTGCTGCAATGTAGAGCAGAAAGTTTAACAAAAGTACTACAAGAAACAGAGGTAACTTCGTGGGGAGGACAGCTTAAAAGGAAAGACCAAGAAAGGTGCCCCCAGTGAGCTCCTTGAAGATAGGACATGTATGTTATTATCTTTATAGTTTGAGAACTCTGCACTATAGCTGGCATGAAACAGAATTCAAGTATCTTTCAGTATCTGTTTAATAGTGAAAGAGTTTGTAAAAAATTTCAACCCATGAAAAAATATAACATAGTTTCTAATTATTAAGGACTAATTTAAAAATATGTTTTGTATTCATGGGTCTTTTAATACATATTTATAATTCTAAAAATATATATAATATTCAAATTAACTTTTGGAGCCATAACACATCAACATGAGGATACTGGAAAATCAATTAAGAGAATTATCTGATATTAGCATATTATCTTCCACATATTGACTGATGATAGTGAGCTGAATAACTAAAAATTTTAAAGTATCGATATATTGGTAAAAATCCCATTTATCAGCAAAACACATAAATTTCACAGTTATGCCAACAGTGAAAAGGTAAAACGAATGCACAACACATAAAATACCTCTTAATCTGCAAAAACAACTGTTCTTTATAGAGTAAGCATGTTTTCTTTATGTATAGATATTATATGTCCCCCCTAAGTTATTAATAACCAAGAGACTTAGATAAACCTCCTTAAATCATCATTTAACCTTTTAATATTTGTACTTTCATTACAGATATTTTAAACCAAAAGTGAAACAAATTTTATCTAGGCATCCAAAATCACTAATTTATAATGGCTGTGCAATTCTCTGAAATGAACACTGCCACTGAAGATTTGCAGTTAACATAGAGAGTAGATTTAAAAATCTACAAATTTTTATTGTCCACAAGAGGGCAAAAAAGATATTCATAATTTAAAGCCACTTATTCCAATATTAACATCCAGATTTATACTGTCTTCTAGTTTAGAAGGTAGATATGACTGAATTAATCACTTCAGTAATTTAAGAAGTGCAAGGAAAGTACAATGGTAGAAAGCAGAAGCATAATAAGGTATACAACCTCTATTCATATTTACCTAAAAGAACGGGAAAAATAAAAAGAACAACACAGCAGTCAGTCAGGAAAACATTCACTTTTAAAAGCTGCCCATTTATACTACAAATGAGATCCAAGAAAGTAGAATATGATACTTATTTTCTTCCAGAATCGTAATAAAGTCATAAGTTTATTATGCACCTTTCAGCAGAAAAACTGTATTTAAATATGGTAAATATTAATTAAATTACTTCAAAAATACCTGAGGGTTTTCAAGTATCCTTTTTACTCCCTTGATTAAATTACCAAGGTACTTGGCACGTTCAGGACTGCTAAATAAGGACCTTCTTGTAGAAGCAAACTGAACTAAACATGAAAGTGCCTAAAAACAGGAACAACAAAATTCATTTCACCTTTAAAATTAATGTAAGGCCACATGTAAGGAACACTATTCTTTACATTTAAATTTTTTTAATTTTAATGATAAAATAGTGTTATAGATTCCAAAAACAATGAAAGCTAAACATCATCAATAATTACCACCACCCAAAACCCGTCAATCCCACCACTAGAATTCCTGTTTCTGTGTAAAATTCCTCTAATATTTTTGTATATATTAAATACACGAGAGCAGAGCCGGGACCTGCATACACTCAAAGGCTCCTAATTGCTTGATGCCTAATCTGTTTGTAAACCAACGAACCAGGTGTTTCACCAAAAAGAAAATATGGTTTTGTTGTAGAATACATTTGGGAACTACTGTACAATATGCACTGTGGTATCCTGCAAGTGGGAAAAAAATCCTTTAACTTTACTTAATCCAGCATGTCCCAAATTTATCTGGTGATAAAACATCTTGCTCACACCATTTATTAGTATCTTAAGGAACAATTTGGAAAATGCTGCTGAAAAAGTCAGATACCCTATAAAAATTCCTGCAAAGTGTCTGTGGCCTAGTTATCTTTCTGAAGTTAATACTTTATCAGTCAATTTCACTTCGCGGGTTCTTAATTCTACTACTGGAACCCACTGAAGCCTGTTTGTTCATTAACTGAGAGGCCCAAAACTGGCAACTTTCAGGCCAAACTGGCCCACATATGTAAACTTGCCCACTTTAAAAAAAAAAGAAAAAGAATTATTTGTCAATATTTAAATATTCCAGTTAGGAGATTTCACACAAAATGACTGGCTCTCTTGGCAAGGGTGAGAATAGGGACAAAAATCAGAGGATAGCCTTTTTAGATGTTACTCAGTTTGCCACAGTCCTTAATGTTAAAAACAAAAACCAAGCAAACAACCCAAAAAACAAAACTCCCTTCTGATGTGTAGAAGGTTCAGGAACCACTAGCGTAATAAAAATATCCAGGGGTTTGGGGCCAAAACCACCTGGGTTTGAATCTCAACTCCAAAATTTAGTTCACTGCCCTGAAGGAAGTCACTTAGGCCATTCTGGATCTGTTTCCTTGTCTACATAGTGAAGGTAACAATACTTACCTTGCAGGGCCACTGTGAGGATGAAGTGAGATAAGCATCATAGGATAGGGCATGCCCAATAAATGTCAGTTACATTCTCTTAAAGCAGTTGCTTTCCAATCTACTTTTAAGCACCAGTAGCTTGTTTGTTTTATCCCAAAACATAACTGTACATGAAACCATGGTTTTTAAACAACTAAAAACAAGACTATTCTGGTTAAAAGACAGAAGGCTGAAGTTCTGTGGCACCACCTGGAAACATGAGTGTCCTGTGAAACCCAGTTTAAAAACCACCACCTTAAAACCCTCGATTTGAGAGCAAACATGTTTTCTAAGAAAGGGAGGGAGTATTTTTGTGAACCTATTCCTCCCTTCTAGGTGATAACATATCTAAACAAACATACTGCTGATATGTACTTTAAATATGGAACATCTTTTTTCGGGAAATGACAACATAAGAATTCCCCAACTTCACTTCTACAAGCTTAGATATTAAGCTAACAACTTTCTTTTTTTTTTCAATCTTGCCTGGTCTCTGTTTTAGATTCCACAAAGATGGGATACAGAGTCTCAAAGTTCCATACTATAACCAAAGAGTTTCAAGAATCTTTTAGCACACAACAGAATCTGATTCAAAAAATAAATGAACAGCTGGAGTGATGAGCACAAAATCAAGTGAGCAGATCCCCTTTGTTTCTCATTTGGAGATATCTGATGGGGGCCACATGGCAAGCCTGACATGGAGCCAAGCAAAGTGGAGAAAGAGTCAGAGAGGTTAAGAAAAGGGAAGGTAACAGGTGGGGTGGCAAACTACTGGACTGAGGCCCAGAAGAAGAGCTGGGGGTGGGGACTGAGTAGGAAAAAAGATACTTAGAGGTTGATAGGTTGTCTTGGCTATGGGCAGGAACGAAATCACCAGTTATGGGTTTTGGGCTCACCAGTGAAATGACGGGAACTATGGACTATAAATAGAAACTGACAAATAGCTTACGTAATATAAATCCCAGATGATGTAAGAATCTCTTATGAGAGGTAAACCTAATCAAGAATATAAATAAATATGTACCACCCTTAGATAAATATCACAGGTATTTTTAATGAAATAATGAATTTTACTTACTAACTGAGATAGGAGTGGTGGAAGTGAATGATACAAATTAAAGAAAAGATCCAATGTTTCTGGTTCCAGGAAAACTGGAAAAAAAAAAAAATTCTAACACCATTACTTTCAATTCAGTGATCTTCACATAGTAAGACATTATCATACAAACCAAGAACTCCAAGACCTCTGCATGTGGCCAATCTTTCCTTGCAGTTAGGCTTAATTCCTTTTTAATTCCTAGCTATTTTCCTTTGAAATATGAAATAATACAAAGATAAAAATTAATTAGCTAAGATGTTCCTTATTTCCATGTAGCACCTACAGTTCCTATCGAGAGAACCTTCTCACTATTTTCATTTATATTAAGGTAATAAAAACATTTAAAAATTCAAATAGTATAAAAAAGTAAATAGTACTAAAAAGTATATAGTAGAAAACAGCTGTACCCTACTCCATTCCAACTGCCTTTCAACTCTTAGATATATTTAAATACATGTTTCCAAATTACATGCTGTATTACATGTCTTTGACTATTTTATTTTAGGTCTCAAATGACCTTGTTACGGTACACTCTCCCCTCTACTCCCACCACTCTTTCTACAATCCATCCTCTCTCAAAAATCCATCCACTGTTATAACAATATGGAATTAAATCAATTCTAAGTGTTTACTTTATTATGACTAGGTAAATAATGTTAACAGCTAAGCCAAGTATACTATGATTATATCACATTTCCAACACTCCCTGGATTTAATCACAGCATCTTTTCTGTGCTTAGTTGTGTAGGTCGATATCTGTCATTAATTCTTTCCAAATGTTCTGACAGATTTGCAAAATGTTCTTCATGCCATTCTCCACCTGGTCAATAGCATCAAATAACCTATCACTTCCATTTTCCCTTCCTCCTGGAGCCTTCTTCAACTTAGACTGGCTGTTCCAAAATGTGTTACATAATTATCTCCTTTTTATGTCTGCTGATTGTCATCTTGTGTTAGCTTTCTTGAACTCCATATCCTCCATTTTCTTGCTTGTATATCAAGTAGCTTCATAACAGCAAGTACATAAGGGCTAAATTTCAGAACGATTTACATGTCTGAGGATATTACTCCATTGTCCTCTAGCTTCCAGTACTACTGTTGAGAAATCTAATACCATTCTTTTTTTTTTTTTTTTTTTTTTTTTTTGCGGTACACGGGCCTGTCACTGTTGTGGCCTCTCCCGTTGCGGAGCACAGGCTCCGGACGCGCAGGCTCAGCGGCCATGGCTCACGGGACCAGCCGCTCCGCGGCATGTGGGATCTTCCCGGACCGGTGTCCCCTGCATCAGCAGGTGGACTCTCAACCACCGCGCCACCAGGGAAGCCCTCTAATACCATTCTTGATCCCAATCCTTTGTAGGTGACTTTCTTTCCGGTAGATTTTAGGTTCTCTTTGTCCTTGTTATTCTGAAATGTCATGATTATGAAGCTTAGTGTATTTTTTTTCATTCATTATGTTGGGTACTTATGGGATCTTTCAATGTGAAAATTTATGTATCTCATTGCTGAGAATTTTTTTTTGGTATTGTTTGCAAATTGCCTTCTGTTTTTTCCTGTCCTTTCTTGAACTCCTAATAGTCAGATGTCAAGCTTCCTAGTTTCATGCTTTAATATTCTTGCATTTTTTTCTATCAAATCTCTTCTTGCTTTTTTGGTTCTACTTTCTGGGATATTTCCTTAGCTTTATCTTCCAATTCTTTTACTGAATGTTTTATTTGGGCAACTTGTATATCTGGAACACAGTCTTGACTTCCGTTTTTGAAACAATATCCTATTCATGTTTCAGGAATGCATTACCTTTTCTTATCTCTCTGAGGATAGTAATTAAACCTTTTTGAAATTTACTTCGACTCTTCACTTTGTCTCTGTTTCTACTAACTCTCCCTTTTTAAAAAAAGATTTCTTGAGATAATTAGATTTATATGCAGTTGCAAGAAATAATACAGAGAGATCCCATGTATTGTTTACCCCATTTCCCCAAATGGTAAGTTCTTGCAAAACTAAAGCACAACATCACTATCAAGAAGGCACACTGATAAAATCCAATCCACCAATCTTATTTGGCTTTCCCAGTTTTACATGTACTCGTGTGTGTGTGTGTGTGTGTGTGTGTGTGTGTGTGTGTATTTAGTCTGTGCAATTTTTACTACATGTGTTGGTTCATGCATTCATCACTACTATCAAGATACAAAGTCCCTTTTAATTGTTTCTTTTAATCTCTGACTTCCATATTAGAAGTTTTCACCAAATGTATGGTGTTTCTCTACTATATCTGATACCCCTGAATGAGAAACCTCTCCAGTTTAATTTCTCAAGAGAAAAAAGCTCTGGTCTTGGGAATCTAGAGGGAAGTACACATAGGGAAGGAAGGGAAAAGGGCAGTCACAGAGCTGCACAGAGGTGGTAGAGAAGATCCCAGGGGTGTTTGTGCAGAACATAGACTTTTTACCAAGTCCTTTCAGCCCAATTCCCTACCTCTGACTTCAACAGGAAAGCCCTATTGCCATCATCTTTCTGGGATGTGTGACAGCAAGTGAGTTTGCTCTTTTTTGGTGTCCTTCTCTGTAACAAAGTAAATTGCAATTCTGCTCTGCTAAATTAGCTACTCTAATTCATTCTCTTTATAACTTTGAAAAATATGTTGATATCTCCTGCCAAGTGTTATATCCTCTCCTACTGTTTATCTGAAAATTTCAAAACAGAGCTCTTCATTTCCCCTCCTAAACTTGTCATCCTCCAACTCTAGAGTTGTCTTTTCTTTTTTCCAAAATCAAAATACAGAGGTTACTATGATATGAACTGAGGAAAACAGATTTCAACATTGGGTATCAGCAGCTACCTTAGGTTACAAGTTTTTTTGAACTTTCTGATTGCCAAGTAAAAAACAGAGATAATTGCACATAAAGCAACTATACTGCTAATCCTGTGTATTTTATGTTGACCATTCCTTACACTAAACTTTTTTCTTACTTGTTCTCCAAGTTGTTGGAATCTGTACTGTGCAAAGATCATCTGCAGATTCATCTGCTGAACTGCCAATGAAGTCAAAGTTAAGGCAGTTGAGGACCAGTTTCAAGACTTGCATTACTAGGTTTTGTTGACCTTGATCCTGAAGGTTTAAAGGCTTGGCCAACACCTGAAAGAGGTTCAGAGTCAAATGAAACATTATGACATATGTCAGTTAAAAGAATTTTAGTCAACTAATTTAAATAATTCTTCAGTTCCAAATTAAAATTAGTTAAAAAAAAAGAATTTGCATAGTTATGTTGTATATATCAGAAAAAAACTGTAATATCACTATCAACAAAAATCTAAATAGATTAAATTTTCAAATTTAATCTTGTAAAATGGGGTTAAAACCTTTCATATTTAACTGCATACTGGAGATCACCTTCTAAAGTTGTAGGAAGTAACTTTAGGACAAATACTTTACACAGCACAAATGTATAAATGTACAGGATTCGTTAGCTCAAAGGAGCAACTGGAACAAGCTGAAAATATAATATTCTTCAAGAAAAAGTAGGGGAGCTTCATGCATAAACGATACACATTCAGCTAACAAAGGTTCTCAGAGCTGTTTGAATGTGGGAGGACACTCACAAGCTCCTGGAGAACAATCCCGACCCCCTCAAAATGTTCATTCTGACACAACCAGAACAGATTATATCTCCTAGAGATACAATGTGAAATATTTGTGGAGGAAATGATAAGAAGCTTGGGATTCTGCTTCAAGAAAAACACAGAAAGAAATAAAGTGGTTAGTTAAGGATAGAGATGAAACAAGATTGGTCACGAGTTGTTAATGCTTATCTGGTTGCTGGGTCTAAGGGAGTTTATTATACTATTCGATCTTCTTGTATATATGTTAAAATTTTTCATACTAAAAGAAAAATTTTTAAATAGAGGAACTTTCAGTCTGGCCTAGTGTGGCAGTTACCATGTTACTATATCACAGAATTTAAATAAGTAGAAACTAGTGATTAGTGGAACATACTTTGGGAAATGCTCTACTACACCAATTAACAAGCTTGAGTAGAATGAGGGAGTCCCTATATTACAAGAGAACACAATATAATTATGAATCATACTATGAACATACTAATGTTCAATAGGGCACTAAGTAGCAAATGGGAAAATATTATTTCCTAAAGAAATTATTAAAGTCAACTATCTTGGCTCAACTCTGAAAAAATATTGAGAAATGATGAATTAGGAAAACTTGCCATCATTTCATTGTTCATCTGCACCCCGTTAAAATATGGGCAGGGCAATACAGAAACTACGTCTCAAATAGCTTCTGTAATAAGTAATCTACGGTAGGAAGATAATGAAACTACTGTCTAAAGACAAGTTACTAAATTCCCTTTGGATCTTACTTTATTATATCCCGACTAAATAAAAGTGAATTTTTTGGAACCGCTTATAGATTTGTGCAAATTAATTTGTACTTAAATTAAACGGGCACAGGGGAATTCATCTGAAATTCTTCTGAAACAGGATGCTGAATTATTAAGTAACTTACCTCTTTTAGAAGAGAGCATGCTAGCACTAAAATGTCTTTAAGAGAAGTGTCACGAAATGAGGTAGCTATTTTCCTGTGTTTTGCTGAAGGTCTAGAATAATCAACCTAAAAAGTTCAAGATGAATTTATTTAACCAGACTTGCCAAACAGCAAAGCAAAAATTTACTATGTAAGAAAAGGAATGAAAATAATGATTAAAGAATCATAAAGTATAGAGCTAAAAGAGCTTTTAAAAATCTACTAGTATAAGTGATTTGTTTAAGGTTACTCAAAGAGCTAATAATGGCAGAGCCACGACTAGAACCCAAGTTTCTGTATTGTTTTAATTCAGTGCTCTCTCTACAAACTATACTGATGCCAAAATTGAAAAGCAGAATTGATCATACTTTCAGAGGCAATATAAACACAGATTAGAAAATAATAGATACTATCCACTCCTGAGTCATGTATCATATTTCACATTAGGCAAGTAACAGCTTCCCTGTTCCTCAGGCTCCACCTATGAAATGGGAAATCTCTGAGATAATCCTCAAATTCTAACATTCTGTGAATCAGCAAACTGAATCAGTTACAGAAAGATTCTTCTATATGAAAGTGACATTTCTATATATATCAGATATGTCACTGATTCATGTATTTTGATATTCTAAAAAAAAAAAACCAAGGCAGAAATTATAAATAATCAGAAATTTGATTTACTACATAACAGTATATTCCCCCTGAATATTTTATTAGTTAATAAAAAATAATTTTTAAGAATAAGTTTACTAAGACTAGTTCTTGAGCCTCTAATCTAAAATATAATATGGCAAAAACTATACTATTAGTACCATTAATATTTCCATTTATCACTAGGAAACAGCAAACAAAGCTGAAATCTGATACCCAAACAATTATTAACACCACAGGCTACAGTGGCTATAGCATTCATTTTGGTATCTGAAAGATGAAAATAAACCATTTTCCTTCCTGATATTTATAGATTTGAAAAAACTAGTGAGATCAAAATTATCTGACACTTCCTAAGCTCCATCATATTATACTTAAATACCACATTTACTTATAGAAACATGAAACATAACAGAAGCCCAAAGTGATTACAGAAAGCAGTTACTGGAATCTCTACCCACTATGTAAGATTCAAGTTAGCATTTCCAGCATTTCCCCCTTCTTTTAAATCAAACGTCCATCTCTCTCTCCTTCAATTGGTCTGTCTCTTCAGTTTCCCTCAATATATAAAAATTTCTCCTTAATACAAATTAATAATAGCATACAGCATTATAATCTCAACTTATGTACTCTTCACATATTATTTCACTAAATCCTCAAAACGAACCTGTGAGATACATATTATTCTCTTTTCACATACAAGAAAATTAAAGCTCACAGGCACACCATATCTATAACACTGAGGGAAGAACCTTGGGTTTACTGAGTACTTGTATGTACTAGGACCTGTGCTAGTAACTTATCTAATCTTAATAAGACCCAAGGAAAGTGTCATGATTGCTTTACAGATAGTGATATGTAAGTTTAAAGACATTAAGAAGTTTGGACAAAGCAGCAGGCAATAGAGCTAAAACACAAATCCAGGTCTTATTTCAGAGTTATCCTCAAGGCATACATGCTTATTCTACTTGGGTTATTTATTTAGATATCCAATTTTTTTGATAAGAGGGATTATGCATCCATTTTCTACTGCATAACTATGTCTCTACCATGTAGGCAAAGAATATTTTACTTCTTGATGATTATATTTTGAATATACTGCAGGAATACTAGACTTAGCTTCTACAAAAGCATGGTAACATATAATTCTAAATTTTTAAGAAACCTCAAGTTTAGATCTTTTTCTTAGAAGATACATCCTGTTATTGACCCTACATGAATTTACCTGGCTCACATTTGACAACTGTATTTGATTTTCATTATGCATTGTAGATCTCCCTATTGCCTGGTTCAGAAGTACTTAAGAAATGCTAGTTGAAGTTGTTAATGCTCTAAAATTAGGCTAAGTAAAATGTCTCCACAGAAGCCATGTATTTTTTACCATACAAAGTCAAAATCACACTTCAGAGCTTGAAGCTTTCTTCAAAAGGTACCTAGTTCTACACAAGATAAGCATGGAACATCTTGTGACAGAAAGTAAGAAAATGTTCAAAGGATGGTGAATAAATGTCAAATGAACAGAGATGCTAGCCTGAAAGGGTTCCTAATGGCCAAATTTGGGAAAATATGGGCACCAAAATATAATGTAAGTAACAAACTATAACCTATTAAACAAAGTTAGAAACCAGGAATCCAAGCTGATAGAAATAATAAATGAATAAATTAAAAGTTTAATGAGGAATAAGGTATTTTCAGAGTCTTAAACTACCTGCCCACAAAATACTCATTATTTACAAAGGGGAAAAGAATAAATGTACAATTGGAGAAGCCTGGTAGAGACCATCTTAGTCAAGTGACCAAAGTGAACATCATTAGTGATGTAACAAATCAAATCATGTGCTTCCTGAGATGAGACAACGAGAAAACCACAGATCAGCACATCAGCCCACCTGCAGCACTCAGAGCCAGGCCTCTCAGCCAGCTGGGCCGGGACCAGCCCCAACAACCAGTACGCCTGCAGCAATCTTGGCCCAACCACAACAGGAGGGCACACACAGCCCCCACAAAGGAGGAGGAGCACCTGGAGCACCCGGCTCTGGTGACCAGGGAGAAGGTACCACCGGGCCCCATAGAACCCCTTTTACGTTAAGACCACTGTTTGAAGACCAGGAGATGTGGCTGATACACCTACTACACAGAAACAAACACAGAGACTCAGACACAATGAGGAGGCAAAGGAATACCTTCCAATTGAAAGAATCAGACAAAACCCCAGGAAAGGAACTAAACAAAATGGAGATAAGCAACTTACCAGATAAAGAGTTCAAAGTAAGTGATAAAGATGCTCACCAAAATCGGGAGACAAATGGATGAACTCAGTGAGAACTTCAACAAAGAAATAGAAAATATAAAAAAGAACCAATAAGAACTGAAGAATACAATAACTGAAATGAAAAATATACTAGAGGGAATCAACAGCAGACTAGAGGAAGCAAAGGAATGGATCAGCAATCTGGAAGACAGGGTAGTCGAAATAACCCAATTGGAACTGCAAAAAGAAAAAAGAGTTTTTAAAAAATGAGGATAGCTTAAGGGACCTCTAAGACAACAACAAGCATACTAACATTTGCATTATTATAGGGGTCCCAGAAGGAGAAGAGAGAAAGAAAAGAGCACAGAATGTATTTGAAGCCGTAATTGCTGAAAACTTCCCTACCCTCAGTATCAAAAAAAAATCTGAATAAAAAATAGGCAGGGGACCTGAATAGACATTTTTCTAAGGAAAACACACGGAAGGCCAACAGACATATGAAAAAATGTTCAATATCACTAATCCTCAGGGAAATTCAAATCAAAACCACAGTGAGATACCACCTCACGTCTTTCAGAATGGCTATTATTAAATAGACAACAAATAAGTATTGGCAAGGACCTGGCAAAAAGGGAACCCTTGTGCACTGTTTGTGGGAATGTAAATTAGTATGGCTGCTATGGAAAATAGTATGGAAGGTCCTCAAAAAATTAAAAATATTGGGTTGGGCAAAAAGTTTGTTTGGGTTTTTCCATAAGATTTTTTTTTTTTTTTTGGGCAAAAAGTTCGTTTGGGTTTTTCCACGGAAAAACCCAAACGAACTTTTTGGAGAACCCAATAGCACTACCATATGATCCAGCAATTCCACTTCTGGGTATTTACCCAAAGAAAACAAAAACACTAATTCAAAAAGGTACATGCACCCCTATGTTCACTGCAACATCAATTACAATAGCCAAGATATGGAAGCTACCTAAGTGTCTATCAATAGATCAATGAATAGAGTATGTAGTATAAATACACACAATGGAATTACTCAGTCATTAAAAAAGAATGAAATCATGCTATCTGCAATAACATGGGTGGACCTAGAAGGTATTATGCTAAGTGAAATAAGTCAGATAGAGAAAGACAAATACCATCTGATTTCACTTACATGTGGAATCTAGAAAACAAAACAGAAAGACTCACGGATACAGAGAACAAACTGGTGGTTGCCAGAGAGGAGGGGGATGGGGGCTGGATGAAATAGGTGAAGAAGATTAATAGGTACAAACTTCCAGTTATAAAATAAATAAGTCTCGGGGATATAATGTACAGCATAAGGAATATAGTCAATAATATTTTAATAACTTTGGTGACAGGTGGTTACTAGACTTATGTGGTGATCCATTCATATATATATATATATATATGTATAAATGTCAAATCATTATGTTATACACCTGAAACTAATATTGTACGCCAACTGTACTTCAATTTAAAAAAAAGATGATAAAAGTTCTTAAATATAAAGAATAAATTCCCCTTTATTATAACATTATTCCATGTAAAACCCAATTTCTGCTTTTGTTCTGTTTAGAACCATGTTAAATACAAAAATGAACAGGAGCAGGTGAGGATGTGCTCAGCTGCTGAGTTCATAAAGGCGTTGGTGGGGGGTAAGCATAGCTTCTGCAAACTCTCCTTGTATGGGTGAAACCCATGCCAACAAGTAGCAAAGTGCCAAGTATCCTGTTCTTTGTTGAGTCATGCTGTGTATCCATTATTGAGAATCAATTTACCAAACTGCTAAACTGCTTGTCTTTTATGTGTAAGCAAATAAAGGCTTGTTCCATTTTTGCGTATAATTTATTTTTATGATTAGTATATTACTATATATACAGAGGATAAAAGGACGATCCTCCAATTGCCATGGAGAGAGGACCATGTCTAATTTCCTGTTCTTTGTAGTACTTTATATTGTTACTGTCATTTTCGGTAACAGTAAAAGTGTTCCAATACTTGATTATCCCACCAATAAAACAGACACCCCCGCCCAAAAAAAAAGACTTGCTTATTCAGAGTTTTAAGCCACACAAAGATTTTACATCAAAGAAATGACATTACCTAGCAAACTTCATGTCACCATTAGATGGAAAGGCTTACCAGGTTCATTTCCTGAGTCAATTCTGAGAGGATTATTACTCCTATTATGCAGTGTTCCACAGTACCCTTTGGAGAAAAAAACAAGTTTAGCCTAAATGGAGACAAATGATTGGTTCTTAATGTGTAAACCAGGTAACATTTACAAGTAATTAAATGCTGAAACATCACATTTTCTTAAAATAGATCTATTAAAATATATAGAAAAATCACTATGAGGTCCACAAATAAAAATAATGTCAAGCTCATTTTTTTGAAGGATAAATTTAGGTATAGAGTTGAATGGGAAAAAAGCTCACCTACCTTAGAACTGCATGATACTCTCTAAAAAATGTTTTCAGCATGTAGGACTTACAATAAACTAAACCTCAAAATACAGGAGTGTAGTTTAATCCTTTTCATAAGGCCACGAATAAGAAAGAACAAAAAACAATTTTTAGCTCTGTAAATTTGCTTGAAGATAGATGCATTCAGTAAATAATAACTTAGGAACTAATTTAAATCCCTCAACCTAATACCAGATAAGATCACTTATGCCCTTTTAATATTATTTAATAGTGCACGTATATGCATTTACTAAGGGTCTATAATGAAGGCTTGTGAACTGCCCAATGCACTGAGTAAATACATGACTATCAATACAGTATATGATGTTTTAATGTAATCAGCTTCCAATTTCATCTCAATAACTTCCTTCAAATCAAAATTCAGATTTTATACGCACATCACTAACAAATTACTCAACTGCAAAATCACATTGGAAGTATGAAAATAAAAAAATCTGACATCCAATTATAGTATAATAATTTTAAAAAAGCAATACAGATGATACACTTTTCAAGCCTTAATTTTATAGCTGGTCATTCCTTCTAACTATCACAGAATTTCACTAACACTGGGTCACTAGGTGTAATTAAATTCAAATTATCTCAGAATAAAAAAATAAAAGAAACATCCATAATTTTTGCTTTTCTTTTTTTTTTGACTGCACTGGGTCTTTGTTGCTGTGCGCGGGCTTTCTCTAGCTGTGCCGAGCGGGGGTTACTCTTCGTTGTGGTGCGCGGGCTTTTCATTGCGGTGGCTTCTCTCGTTGTGGAGCATGGGCCCTAGGCGCACGGGCTTCAGTAGTTGCGGCACGTGGGCTCGGTCGTTGCAGCACGTGGACTCTAGAGCACAGGCTCAGTAGTTGTGGTGCACGGGCTTAGTTGCTCTGTGGCATGTGGGATCTTCCCGGACCAGGGATCGAACCCGTATCCCCTGCAGTGGCAGGCGGATTCTTAACCACTGCCCCACCAGGGAAGTCCAATTTTTGCATTTTAATTCTTTATGGCCCTTTAGGACAATCGGAACTCTATGATAAACTACAGATTTCACATTACTGAAGCATCCATCTTCTGTGTAAACCAGGCCAATGCTCCTTAACATGTCGTTCCCTGACCAACTGTTAGTCCATGAATCTGCTGGTAGTCTGCAAATTCGATTCTAATCTGAGAATGGTTTGATACTGGTCCATGACAAAAGAGTTTGCACCAAAATATAAAACAGATAAGTCACTAAGTACACTGTTTAGTTCAGCTGGCATATTTTTCATAGCAAGTCTCTCTCGATGACGGAAGCACCACGTTGATTTACATTCTGACATAAACCCCTTATCTTGCTGTGAACCAGCAATCTGAATAGCACTGTCCTAGATGACAGTAGTATCTCCTGGGTAGGTATGTAGAAAGGAGGCATGTAAATGTTAGAAGTATGACAGCAATAAGGTTACAATAACAGAGAAAAGAAGATATACAAAATTTCAGGCCATTAAAAATTTAACAAACTTAAAATAATTTTTAGTACAAAATTCACAGAAGCTGTTATTACCCAAAGGAACCATGCGGTACTATTTTAGAGTACTAAAACACTAAGTCAGTTGTCTTTCTCATGACTGAAGGTTAGGTTAAGTCATATACCCAGAAAGCAAGTGCTTTTTTTGTGATACTGTAGTAAACTTCGAAGAGAAAACATTTTCTGTTTCTTCTGGTCTTCCAAAACTGACAAAAGCACACTAAAGCCCAACTTAAGCTCAACTTATCAGCCATTGAAAAGGGAGCTTGAGAAATGTTAGCCAACAAGAATGATTTCATTTCATTCAGTTTTCAACCTTGATTTTATTTTAAAAGAACTCTGAAGTCTATTCTTGTTTACAGTGAGTGTGTGTGTGGATTCTTGATGAGCTGTGTACAATCTTAGTAAAGGACAAGAGAGGGGTGCTATTGTGTTAGTCAAAACTATATGCACAACTATAAAGTGAGAAACTCATGTGTCACTGAATAAACTATACCTCTGTCCCACAGCAGATCTCCTCAGGGCTAAAAATACACTTATTCTTGTGATATTTTAGATAATCAAATATTTGTTAACCAGGATTTTAACAACACGAATAAAAGAGAAGCAGAATAGTCTAGTGTTTCATATTCTGAGGTTTCTAGCATTACAATGTATGATGGAGTTACATCTTACATAGGGATTAAATCTGACAGTTACTGTATAAGCAATAACATCTCAGAAAGTCCAAAAGGCCCCCTAATTGCCAATAAACCAACACTGAACATCTATTAATCCAAACTGCCAGTTTTTCCTTGAGAACTGTAACAGATCACTGCCTCTTCAGCAGAGCACCAACTAAGGTACTTTTCTTGCGATTAGGGATAACATTTGCATGAAAAAGTATGTATCTTTAAATATCTGAATCATACTGAGCAGGGCATGATGGTCATCGTAAGAGGCATACAGGAACAGAAAAGAGCAGATTTAAGTTTCCCATATCACACCCCGCAACATAAAATACTATGTGGAATGGCAAGTGGAATCACTGGCACAGTTTAAATTAGTGTCCTCTTGCTTTTCTTTTTTCTTTTCTTTCTTTCTTTTTTTTCTTTTCAGTCCAAATACCTGAATTTGTGTAAGTTAAATGTGAGTATGTTATAACTTTAATCATTTAGGTTAAAAACATTCTTGAGAATTTAGTATGACTCAATGTGGTATAATGTAAAAAAATTTTTAAATATATATATCTTAAGTTAGAAAACCTGTTGAAGTACAAGCGCTATGCTTTACTAGATCACTATGCAATCCTATACAAATTACCTAACTTTTCTAAGCCTCAGTCTTCTCATTTACAAAATGTAATTCCCTTCACAGAGATGTAATTAGCATTAAATTAGATAATACATGAAAAACATTATATACATGTTTTGCATATATGCAATACAAAGACACACGTGGTTACAAATGACAACATATATTTTTGAAATTATAAAACATTATAATTTGCATTCTTCTGGTTTGGAAGTTATATGACATGATCCTCTTTTCCTGGCAATAAAAAATACAGGCTCCAGAGGATAAATAATAAACCATAATTAATATGGTTCTGGTAGCCACAAAACAAACCATATAACTTTAAGAAAAGCAGTTTTCTAAACCAAAAAAACAACTACTGATGTTCTTATAATGTAATAATGCCTTCTTACCTGAAGAAACTTCTTCACATCAGCAATAATTTCTCTGAAGACAAACTGGTCTTTCTGAATCTCAAACCACCCCAATTTAGTAATTTTAGCAATGACTTGAATTAGAGCTTGGATGACAAAGGGAGCCAGCTTGGGTTGTGATGCCACATAATTAAGAATGTAGTTTCCTGTAAAAAAAATATTGTGATCATTTGGACTATTCAGTAACTTAATGCGAAAAATGTAAAAACAGGTAGTGATGACAACACATTCTTTGACAAAAAGTTAATCCCTTTCTCCAAGATATGTACTTATTTATATAGTCAGTTCTCCTATAAGGGTTATTTGGAAAAAGCAAATTTGTTCCAATTCAATTGATATATTAGGGGATAATATGAGTATAATGCGAATGTCACTTTCATTTTTGCATAATTTCATTTAGAAAGAAACACTAGGTGAATAAGGAAAATGGCAACCAAGCCAAACGAACCAAGCCATACTCAAAATGCATGTATCTACTAGCTATCTCAGTTCACCTCATGTGTTATCAGACTCATCCCTTTTGGTGTTACAATTTCCATCCTATTTCAGATCACCTTCCTCCTACCTTCATAGTAACTCACAAATTTCAACACTTCAATGAGTTATTTGTTGAAGTGGGCCCCCTTCCACAAACTTCAGGTCTTCTTCAAGATAAAATGCTGTATTTATTCTACTATTTAGTATTTCTTAACCATTTAACATGTGTAAAACTCTACTATGTCTTTTATTAGATTTCTATCTTTTTTTAATGTGTCATTGACAAAATGTTTCAATTTTATTTCCATAATCCCATTTCTCTAATAAGCCCTGTGGTTTTACTACATATCACTGCACAGCATAGTCACTTTTAGGAATACATATGTCATGTTATAGCAAAACTGACTACACACTATCTGGCTGTTTACACATGATCTTAGCCAAAAGGCCGAGAAGCGATATCTGGCTGTTTAAGTGGCAGAAAAAAATACAAATAATATAATGTGATAAAATAAGTACATAAGTTAAAGAAAGTACGAACAGAAGAGTAAAGCCTGGAATAAAGTTAATATACCCAAATCATTAAAAGTGGGTAGCAAATTCAGCTATGAGCTTCCTAATGGAGGAGTGATTGAGGTTACAAATGGGCCACAAAAGTCTATCAGAAAAACAGAAGAAAAAAATTTTTTAAAGGGAGAAGATTCCATTTCTACTTAGGCCCCGAAGGCCAGCATACCATTTGGGAAAAGAGTGAAGAAAAAGTAAATATTAATACTTCATTATTTAACTAAAAATAGCTTTAATGGAAACAACCCCAAAATCCAAGAACACTTTCAACAGCTGTTCTTGACAACTGTAATGAGAACCTTGATATAAAAAAGAAAAGTTCTCACGACTAGCACATTTCAACCTTAATTTTTATTAACATTAAAAATACACAGTTATAAAAATACTATTAAAAAGCACAGATTTTCCTGGCATTAAGATAAATCTGAAAGAGGTTTCTGCTATGGATTAAAGTAATATGGTTCTCTTAAGCTTCATTACATGTAATCTTTTATTTCAATAACAAAACTTATGAAAATGACACTGCCTCCTGAACATAAAAGAAAATCTGGTTTATTTACTTCTATTATTTTTATTTTTAGTATCTTGAAAAATTTTAACCCGGAGGGAATGTGAGAAATCTATATGTAGGTAGTGGTAACCACTGGGAGGGTAATCTCAAAAATAATAAAACAACAAAACAGGAGACAAACCAAGTTTCACATTTAAGCTAGGTACCTGAAGCACACCTTCCCAAACTCCTTGAGCAAAGATACTAGCTAATAAGTTTATTATCTAAGGCAAAAAAATTTAATAGACTGTATTTCTGTTACCTTAGTTGAACGTTTTACATAAAATATTCTCACGTTATGCTTATTACATGACCTATAATAGTGTTCCAGTTTAATAAGCAAGAGCCAATGATAACAATCAAGTAAAACAACCGCAATCTAATCATCACCAGCCCAAGATAATAGGGAAAAGCCATACCAAGAAGAAAATGAAATGTTCAGAAAGACACATGGGAGAATGAAATAAACAGCTGGAAAAATTCCCCAACAAAAGTTAACAGAAACTTGGAAAGCTATGCACTAGAGGCTCTTTGAGTGTCAAATGCCTATATGATAACAACAATACTTAGCATTTATGAAACAAGTTAGAAATTACAAGTGCTTCCCAGAAAAAAAGCTTTATGTAGCTCTCACAGCAATGTGAAGCTATTGCTATTATATTACTATAATTCTGTTTCCTAGGCAAAAAAATATGAAGGTCAAAGAGGTGAAACAACTTGTCACAGTGGCCAAATTGGGACTCTGAGTCAGGTTGTTTTGGTTTGAGTTTGTTTGTTTCCTGCTTTCAAATACTGGTCAAACCATATATTTTAGTAATAATTAGTAATTCAAAAACTCTACTAAGTCAAAACTGGTAGATAGTCTTTTGGAGTTTACTATCATTAGACTGAAACTTTAGGTATTACACATTATAGAAATTTAATATGAAATATTTTTGACTGATTAATTGAAGTCAAGTAAAAAAATATGCCACAAAGTCTATCAGAAAACATACAAAAAGAATATAAAAGAAAGGGGAAAGACTCAATCTCTACTTTGGTCCCAAAGACTAGCATGTTATTCAGGAAAAAAATGAAGAGAAGGTAAATACCTCAACATTTAACTAAGAATGCTTCGATGGAAACAATTCCAAATGCTGTGAACACAAAAATTTGAGCTATAATCTATGCCTTGAGAGCTAGCTTATAAAATATTTGGAGAGACAGACAAAAAGAAACTATCACAAGAAGATCAATGTAAGACTTATGAGGTGAAGATGTGGAGAAACTGCAATGTTCACACATTGCTGCTGAGAACGCAAAATGGTACAGGCACTTTGAAACATAGTTGCACAGTTTTTTTTTAAATTAAGCATAAACTTACCTATGACCCAGCAATTTCACTCCTAGGTATCTACTCAAGAGAAATGAAAACGTATATCCACACAAAGACTTGTATGTCAATGTTCGTGGTAGCATTATTCACAGTGGCCAAAAAGCAAAAACAACCCATATGTTCATCAGGTGGTGAATGGATAACAAAATGTCACACATCTATACAAGGGAATATTATTCTATAATAAAAAAAATGAAATACACATGCTACAACATGGATGAACCTCAACAACATTTTTCGAAGTGAAAGAAGTTAGATGTAAAAAAACTACACATGATATGATTTTATTTATATGAAATATCCTCAGAAGGTCGATCTATACAGGCAGAAAACATCTTAGAGGTTGGTGGTATGGGAGCAGGACTAACTGTAAATGAGCATGGGGAGTTTGGAAGGGATGATGGGAATGTTCACACAACTCTGTAAATTTACTAAAAATCAAAAATTGTACACTTAAAACAAGTTAACTTTATGGTATATAAATTATACCTCAATAAAACTGTTTGAAGAGGGGAGTCAGCAAGGAAGGAAAGAGGGAGGGAGGGATGGAGTGAAGGACAGAGAAAGGGAAGGAGAATTGACTGATTTATATAGGTAATTAAACTTAAGCTACACTTTTATTTGAATAGAAGATTAAAAGGACAGCATTCCAGGCTAGAGAAACAACATAAGAAAAGGCACCAAGGCAGAAATAACATGGCATGAGGAAAATACCTTCTGGTACAAATAGGCTAGTACCAACGAGATATAAGGCTACAAGGACGGGACGATCCATCAATTACAAGCTCATGAAAGGACTTGAACACCAGGCTGAGGAAATGGTATTTAATTGATGAGCGATGGTAAGCCATCGTTAATTATACTAATATAGGTAGAAAACAGTGTGCTGGACACAGAGAACAGGCAACAGAGTTAATGTTGGGAAATAATGAAATATGTAGTCTGGGACCGTATCATGAAAGAATGAGAATTTTAGAGTTGATGTAATAAAGGCAATGTGACTTTGAGGCAATCTTCACATTTTCCATTTTAACTGACATACCAATTATTCTATTGACACATGTCAGACATTTCATAACATTCTAATCTACTTGCAGAAGCAAGAGTAGTAACTCAAACCCAAGAAACTCATAAAGGAAACACATCATTTGTTGCTTGAAATTGTGCAGTAGGTTTCTACTTTTCTCTTTTTTCCGAATTTCCTTTAATGAGTGTACCTTTTTTTTTTTTTAAGTATCCATTTAAAAAAGATAAGTGCAAGAGACAATCTGAATAGGCCCATATCTATTAAATTAACTGAGTCAATAATTAATAACCTTCCAAAACAGCAAGCACCAGGCCCAGATGGGTTCACTGATGAATTCTACCAAACATTTAAGAAAGAAATTCTACCAATTCTCTACAATCTCTTCCAGGAAAAAGAAGGAGAGGGAATTCCTCCTAACTCATTCTATGAGGTTGGCATTACCTTAACACCAAAACCAGACAAAAACATTACAAGAAAACTTGTAGTTGAGCCAATATCTCTCATCAATATAGAAACAAAAATCCTCAACAAATTATTAGCAAAGCAAATCCAACAATGTATAAAAAGAGTTCTATACCACAACCAAGTGGCATTTATCCCAGGTATGCAAGCATTGTTCAACATTTTAAAATCAATTAATGCAGCCCATCACATCAATAGGCTAAAGAAGAAAAATCACATGATCATAATAGATACAAAAAAAGGATTTCAAAAATTCCAACTGCCATTCATGATAAAAACTCTCAACAAACCAGGAACAGAGGGGAACTTCCTCAACCTCATAAAGAACATCTACAAAAAACCACAGCTGATGAATAAAATCAAAGAAATTAATAAATGGAGAGATATTCCATGTTCGTGGACAGGAAGACTCAATGTTGTCGAGATGTCAGTTCTTCCAGAACTGATCTATAGATTCAATGCAATCCCAATCAAAATCCCAGAAAGTTATTTTTTTTGGATATTGACAAATTGATTCTAAAGTTTATATAGAGAGGCAAAAGACCCAGAATAGCCTACACAATACTAAAGGCGAAGGACAAAGTTGGAGGTCTGACACTACCTAACTTTAATTTTTATAAAACTATAATAATCAAGACAGTGTGGTACTGGTGAAGGACAAATAGATCAATGGAACAGAATAGAGAACCCAGAAAGAGACTCCCATAAATACAGTCAACTGATCTTTGAAAAAGGAGCAAAGCTAATAAAACGGAGTAAAGATAAGTCTTTTCAACAAATGGTGGCAGAACTGGACCTCCACATGCAAAAAAATGAATCTAAACACAGACCTTACACACTTCACAAAAATTAATTCAAAATGATCACAGCTCTAAATGTAAAATGCAAAACTATAAAAACTCCTAAAAGATAACAGGAATAAAATCTAGACGACCTTGGGTTTGGTGATGATTTTTTACAAACAACAACAAAGGCACAATCCATGAAAGAAATACTTGATAAGGTGGACTTCATTACAATTAAAAGCTTCTGCCCAAGAGAATGAGAAGACAAGCCACAAACTGGGAGAAAATCTTTGCAAAAGACCTATCTGATAAAGGACCATTTACTAAAATATACAGAGAATAAGAAAACAACAACCTGATTTAAAAATAAGCAAAAGACCTAAACAGTCACCTCATTAGAGAAAATATACAGACAACAAATAAGCATATGAAAAGATGTTCAACATCATATGTCATTAGGAAACTGTAAATTAAAAAACGGTAGGATTCTACTACACACCTATAAGAATGGTCAAAATCCAAAACACTGAAAACACCAAATGCTAGCAAGGATGTGGAAGAACAGGAATTCTCATTCATTGCTGATGGGAATGCAAAACTGGTACAGCCCCTTTGGAAGGCAGTTTGGTGATTTCGTACAAATCTAAACATACTCTTACCATACAATCCAGCAATCACTCTCCTTGGTATTTGCCCAAATGAGGTGAGAACTTATGTCCACACAAAAAAACTGCTTTATAGCAGCTTTATTCGTAATTGCCAAAACTTGGAAGGAATGAAGGTGTACTTCAAAAGGTGAACAGATAAACTGTGGTACATCCAGACAATGGCACGTCAGTCAGCATTAAAAAGAAATGATCGGGCTTCCCTGGTGGCGCAGTGGTTAAGAATCTGCCTGCCAATGCAGGGGACACTGGTTCGAGCCCTAGCCCGGGAAGATCCCACATGCTGCGAACAATTAAGTCTGTGGGCCACAACTACTGAGCCTGTGCTCCGCCATAAGAGGAGCCACCGCGATGAGAAGCCTGTGCACTGCAGCAAAGAGTAGCCGCCGCTCACCGCAAAGTAGAGAAAAGCCCGGGTGCAGGAACAAAGACCCGGTGCAGCCAAAAATAAAATAAATAAAATAAATAAATTTTAAAAAAAAAAGAAAGAAAGAAATGATCTATCAAGCCATGATAAAACATGGAGAACCTTAAATGCATATTACTAAGTAAAAGAAGCCAATCTGAAAAGGCTACACACTGTATAATTTCAACATTGCATGCATGCATTCTGGAAAAGGCAAAACTATGGAAACAGTAAAAAAGATCAGTGGTCGCCAGGAGTTAGAGGGGAGGGAGGGATGCATAGTTGGAACACAATGGCTTTTTAGGGCAGTGAAACTATTCTGTATAATACTATAACGGGGGATATGTGTCATTTATACATTTATCCAAACCCACGGAATGCACAACACCAAGAGTGAACTCTAATATAAACTATGGACTTTGGGTGATGATGATTTGTCAATGTAGGTTAATCAGCTGTTACAAATGTACCCACTCTGGTGCAGTATGCTAATACTGGGGAAGGCTATTCATGTGCGGGGCCAGGGGGTATATGGGAATTCTCTGTACTTTTTGCTCAATTTTGCTGTGAACCTAAAGGTGCTCTAAAAAAATAAAGTCTACCTAAAATATGTGTGTTTATGTGTATAAAAGTCAAACAAACAAAATCACAATGTTTTATGACAGGTTTTTAATGTTTGAACCCTTATTTTTTAAACTGTAAATTTCTCTTTTGCTTTCTTAAGCACACAGGTCCATGAGAACATGGATAAATTCTCTAGGTTTTCTTCAGCCTGGTATGTTTTTTTTTTTTGGTAGATGTTCTTTATCAAGTTGAAGGAGTTCTCCTCGGTTATTAGGTACTTAAGAGAAATATCAGTCAAACATATGAGGCAAATGACAAATCATTGTGGGATTTGACCATTCAAAAACTGAGCTTAAAGAACCATCATATATAATACTACACTTTAACTTTTCTGTTACACAAATATGAATCATGTAAACCTTGAGGCTGGAGAGCAGAAATGAGTCAACAGTCTATTATGAACAAAGATAATAAAAAAATTACCATACCTCAACTACCAGAGTTCTGTCCATATGAAAAACAAATTCACACACTTAAAATATGAAAATACATTACTTCTGAAAGCATATTGGTACTTTATAGAATCAATTTTCCAACTACACTAAGTTCCAAGCACTGTTCATCCATATACACATTATTTTCCTAATAAGTAGGAATCTGCTTTTGATTTTATATGCATCCCATATGATTTTGATATAGGATCCTGAGAAATGCTGGAGAGCACACTTCTTTCCCATCATTTAGTTGTATATGATGTTAAGATAATCGCTAAGAGCATGGACTCCACAAAAATTGTGTAAGTTTGAATCACAGCTCTACTTCTTGCTAGATGTGTGATGATCTTGGGCACATTATAGAGCCTATCAAATCTAATTTCCTCATTTATAAAATGAGGATAACAATAGTGCCCATCTCAGAAGTTTGGTAGATAAAATGAGATAGTGCAAATCTTAGTAAATAGTATAGACAATAAAATGCTAGTTATTATTTATTATCAAATTAAACAAATGCTTTTCTGACAACACATTTTTGTATAACACATTGTTGTTTATCACTACATGTGTAAAGGAGACTTGACTACTCATCTTTAAAAATGACAATAAAATAACTTGCAAGCCTGTTAACAGTTTAGCATATTTAAAAGCAAAGATTATTTTTAAAGTGCAATTTGATAAAAAGCATAATGAACCACTTACTGATATCTATTCTTTGTTCAATCGGCAAAGGACTGACTCGGCTAATAAGTTTTGAAAGACATGTTGCTGCAAGGAGTTGAGCATAGGATGTCTGTAAAGAAATATAAATTTTAATAGATTAATCAAAATACTATGATAAGGGAACTTCCCTGATGGAAGAGTGGTTAAGAATCTGCCTGCTAATGCAGGTGACATGGGTTCGATCCCTGGTATGGGAAGATCCCACATGCCACAGCGCAACTAAGTCCATGCGCCACAACTACTGAAGCCTGCGCACCTAGAGCCCAAGCTCCGCAACATGAGAAGCCACCCAGCTCGCTGCAACTAGAGAAAGCCCGCGCGCAACAACGAAGACCCAATGCAGCCAAAAAAGAATACTATGATAGGAACTTTTCCTAAGCAATATTGGGAATTCTTCTGGTTTTCCAAACTGGCAGATTTACAAGGGATAAAATACACAAACACACACACACACACACACACACACACACACACACAATCCCTCATAAGGGTGGGGTAGTTGAGGAAAGTATAGGTAGTCTTTTCAAATGGCAAGCAGTTGTTGGGCTACTGAAGCCCCGTGCACCTAGAGCCCATCCTCCGCAAGAGGAAAAAAATGATTATGAGCAAGTTCAAATAAAATACACTTACCATGTCTACATAGTCCTGCATGTTCTGCCCTCTGATTATCTCTTCAAACTCATCTGGTTCCACTCTTTGCTATCCTCTGACCAAAACAGCCCTCTTTCAGTTCCTTTCAATGCCTTTCCCACCCTGACCTCCCCCCTCCTTCAGATCCATGCTGGTTGTATTCACTCTGACCACCAACTGTCTTAACTTAATAGCATACTCAACCCTTCAAAATCTGATTCAGTTATTCACTCTACCCCTAGCAATCTCTTGTAAAGATAGCCCTATTTTTTCTTCTCTAGACCAGAGGTCAGCAAACTAAGGCCTGTGGACCAAATCCCGCCTGTTTTTGCAAGGCCCATGAGCTATGTATGGATTTTACTATTTTAAACAGTTGGGAAAAAAATAATAATATTTTGTGACATGCGAAAAGTACATGAAATCCAAATTTCAGTGTCCATGAATAAAGTTTATTAGAACACAGCCACACGCATATAGTCTGCTTTCAGACTATGACAGCAGAGACAAATAGTTAAAACAGTACATGGCACTCACTGCCTCCTACCGCTGCTCAGTGCACTATAAACCGCAGTGAGGTACTTATTAACTTCACAGCACAGAGTGCCGTGAGTATCACCATGACAAGACACGCACCTTTTATTATTACCAGTGCATATCTGTTATGTCAAAACAAGAAAAGATAGAAAGGCACTTCAAATGTCTAACTCTTAAGGCACAGTGGGATGTGGATCATTTTGTTACTGAATCAGATAGCAAAGCAATGTGCTTTTTATGCAATTGTACTATAGCTGTCCTAAAAGAATACAACATATGTTGACCATATCATACCAAGCACTCGTGTCAGTATTCCTAACTCACAGGTAATCAATAGTCAGAAAAAAGGAGAAAATTTAAGACAGAATATCTATAACAGTGAAATTTCTCCACAAGAAAATAAAGTGAGGCTACAACCAAAGTTAGGTTTTGAAATGGCTCATTTGTTAGCCAAGTAAGGAAAGCCACTTACCAAAAGAGTTAATTAAATCACCATTATTTTATTGCAGTAGCCAAAGTTACACATGCAGAGAACATAAACTTCAGACTACTAGACTTTCAGTGAGAAGAAGGCCCAGATAGTTGAAGATATTATTAGAGCAACATCAAAATTCAATTTCAAACCAGGCGAATGATTTGGAGGTTCTCCCTAGTTCTTGATGAGTTACCAATGTTACCAACATGCACTGCTCATACTGTTACCGACATTATCTGTTTATTCCAGAAGTCAATGCTAGTTTGAAGTGACTAAAGAATTAATCTCTATGAAGAGTCTGCATGCAATTACTGGTCAGAATATCTTGAAAAAAGCTGAGAAAATGCTAATTCTGTACAACCTGAAGTAGTTGCTAAAATGTGCCACAAGTGGTGGTAAAAAGAAAAGACTTAAGTGGACAAATTTACAAAGCTTGTAAAAATGTAAGAGACTAAAGCCTGTGGTATTCATTTTATTATTCATCAGTAGGTACTTTGTAGTAAATATTTGAATCTATCGTGTGTTAATGAATCAGTAGTGTTAACAGTGGACTTCAGGGACTTCCCTGGCAGTCCAGTGCTTAAGACTTCGCCTTCCAGGGACTTCCCTGGTGGTGCAGTGGTTATGAATCCACCTGCCAACGCAGGGGACAGGGTTCAAGCCCTGGTCCGGGAAGATCCCACATGCCACGGAGCAACTAAGCCCGTGCACCACAACTATTGAACCTGTGCTCTAGAGCCCGCAATCCACAACTACTGAGCCCACGTGCCACAACTACTGAAGCCCACGCACCTAGAGCCCATGCTCTGCAAGAAGAGAAGCCACCGCAATGAGAAGTCCGCACACTGCAATGAAGAATAGCCCCCACTCGCCGCAACTAGAGAAAGCCTGTGCGCAGCAACGAAGACCCAATGCAGCCAAAACTAAATTAATTAATTAATTAAAAAAAAAAAAAGACTTCGCCTTCCAATGCAGGGGGTGCGGGTTTGATCCCTGGTGGGGGAGCTAAGATTCCACATGCCTTGCGGCCAAAAAACCAGAACATAAAACAGAAACCATATTGTAACAAATTCAATAAAGACTTTAAAAATGGTCCACATCAAAAAAAAAAAAATCTAAAAACAAAACAAAACAAAAAAACAGTGGACTTCAATTCACTTTCATGAATTCATCTTCAGCTCTGGAATTTCTGTCAGAAATAGAAGCTGAAAATTCTGACTTGCCCTACTGCGCAGTAGTTCTATAGCTTGGCAGTGGTAAAGTTTTACTGCAATTTTTTCTTGCTCAGGACTGAGACTGAAATTTTTCTGAATGAGAAGAACCAATTTTATCCACTATTGTTGAACATTAAATAGCTTTTGAAGTTAGTTTTTGCTTCAAACTTGATAATGTCTCTTAATGAATTCAACCTAAAGTTACAAAATTGTCTAAAAGGCAAACAGTGCTTAGTACTAATGTGAAACTTATAATGCAATAAAGTTACTCTAGTCACAACTAACACTGATTGAATCACAAGTAATATCAAGCTGCTTTATATACTTTCCACACATCAAATATTAAAACAAGTGGCAAGATCTCTATTGCTGAGTATATTTTCTGAGCTCAAACTATGTTCCAGCAGCACTTTTTTTCAGACCTTGTTGCAAATGCAAAGGAAATTTCCATATTTCAAAATCCATTTAACTGAGCAACTGAGGAACCTCCACCTAACCTTCAATTGGAAGTGATTAATCTAGAATGTAATGACATCCTAGAAGACAAATATCAAGAGAAGTTTTAATAAAACACTATACATGCCTTCTAAGTGATGAATATGCTTAATTTAAATCATATGCTTATCAGCTGATATCAATATTTGGTAGTACCTATCTGTGTGAAGAGACATTTCCAAAGGTGAAATTTGTAAAATCTCATTACAGGTCAGTATTAACATATGAACATTTGTAATCAATGCTAATGATAGGAAATACTAACTCTGAACCCCAGTTAAGCAAAATGTCATCCCCAAAAGAATAATTCCATTCTTTTCATCAGTAGACTTATACTACAAAAAAACTGTACTCAATTATTGTATTTTAAAATTCATAAATAAAACTTTGTGGAAATTTGTTTTCTCTCTTCTAATAGGCATATTTATAAGACACCCTTGATTTTGCCTCTTGGCCCACAAAGTCTAAAATATTTACAATCTGGCCCTTTACAGAAAAAGTTTGCTAACCTCTGCTCTATAGATCCTACAGTCTCCTACTGTAGTGCTTACCATATCATTCCATAGCTCTTTATTTATAGTGATACATCTATGCCTTCCCAACTAAACTATGAGTTACTTTAATGCTTGTAAATAAAGCAGGTAGGTAGTACAGTGCCTGGTTTTACATTTAAATACTTGCTAAATGATGTTGAATGAATGGCTATGAATCTCTAGGAGAGAGGCAGGCAAGAAGTAATCAGCATTCCTCTGAATCATTCCTTCACATTTCAAAGTTAATTACAATCTGCCTCTCCCACCTAGATTTTTAATTCCAACTTTCTAAAAATGTAACTTTTGCCACTGGTAGAAGACATAAAAAGGGGCCAAGAGGAATCAAGAATGTATTTTGATTCATGCCTATTTCCACCTCCTGGGCTCTTCCCTAAGTTTTCTTTCCAGGCTTTCCAATTCTTCAACAGTGAAATAAACTACAGTAAAAAGACATATGGTAATACCTATCAGTTAACCTACATTGCTAACCTACATGCATTCATTAACAATGACATATACCTACCGATCTTTCATTGTTAATTGCTGTTATCAAATACTTACTGTTCCTTGTTCTAATAAAAGTTGACACTTGCTGAGACATTCTGGGCTGTCAATAAGTTCCAGGAGTGCTTTCTCAGCCTCTATTCTTTGTGTAAGATCAGTCCCTATGTAGAGATGAGTACATAATACTTCCAATTCAGCCAAACTCTTAAGAAGAAAAAAAAAAAAAAAATTTAACATTTTACTTGAGTGAAAAAAAATAAGGTAAATATATTAATCACAGGAAACAAGGAATGCAAATACCATGTGTGTATTTGTCAAATCAATAAATGCTTATTGAACTACAACTACTTACTAGGGGTCACAGTGGTGAACAAAAAAAAGGCAAACCGCCTACCTCTAAATTATTTAAATTGATAGTTCTGTGATGGAAAAGTAAGAGTACAGGAAGAGGAGGACCTGTCTAATCCAAGGGGGTTTAAAAAGGCTGGCCTAAAGTATATAGTAACATTTATGCTGACCTGAAAGGGTAAGCCATATGAAAAAGGCTAGACAGCAGTTCAGGCAAAGACACAGCATTTACCAGAGGCCAGAATAGAGCTTAATCGTTTCAAGGCATTAAAAGGTCAGTATGACTGGTAGACAGCCAGCCAGGAGGAGATGCCAAAAGAAGCTAAAGAGATGGGTAAGGGGAATTATCATGTGCAAGTTGCAGACATTATGCCAATTTACATTCTTTTTCAGATTATAAGAACTTCAATGGTTCCATCTATATAAAAGAAAAGATACAAATATACGCTGATGTGGGTCTTCAGAACTAATGACTCATAGTGCTGCAGGTAAACCACGGGAACTACGACTTGACCCCATGTTACTTATAGCAGTGTAATAACTAGCTATTATCTTGTAGGCTCCTATTTTACAGACATAAAGAATAATTCATTCTGGCTATCATCAGAAAGAACACAAATAACAAATGTTGGCAAGGATGTGGAGAAAAGGGAACTCTCATACACTGTTGGTGGGAATGTAAAGTGGTGCAGCCGCTGTGGAAAACAATATGGAGGTTCCTCAAAAAACTGAAAGAACTACCATATGACCCAGCAATTCCACTCCTGGGTATATATCCAAAAAAAAAAAAAAACACACCAAAAACACTAATTCAAAAAGAAACATGTGCCCCAACGTTCACAGCAGCATTATTTACAATTGCCAAGATATGGAAGAAACCTAAATGTCCATCAACAGATGAATGGATCAAGAAGATGTGGTGTATATATATATATACAATGGAATATCCCTCAACCATAAAAAAGAATGAAATTTTGCCACTTGCAGTAATATGGATGGACTTGGAGGGCATTACGCTAAGTGAAATAAGTCATACAGAGAAAGACAAATACTGTATGATATCACTTATATGTGGAATCTAAAAATTACAACATACTAGTGAATATAACAAAAAAGAAACAGACTCACAGAAACAGAGAACAAACCAGTGGTTACCTGTGAGAGGTAATATAGGGGTGGGGGAGTGGGAGGTACAAATTACTGGGTGTAAGATAGGCTACAATGATAAGTTGTACAACACAGGGAATATAGTCAATATTTTATAATAACTATAAGTGAAGGGTAATCTTTAAAATTGTATTAAAAATATATAGGGAGGACAAACAAGCCAATTTAAAAAATAAAAATAAATAAATCATTCTGTTTATAAATATAATCTAATCTGAAGATATAGGACACGTGGATAAAATCTGAAAGAAAAATTCTAAATGAGTTCAGTATTCCTCTCAGCTTTAGAGAATTTTTGTTAAAGGTGTCTTACTAAAACTACTTCAGTTTGAACTTAGAGAATTATTCTTTGGAGGACAAAAAAAAACTGGCACAGATTTCAACGTCAGGTGGGCATATGAAGGTAATGGGATATTCATAAAGAAATACTATTTTTTATCCTTTCTGACCTGAATTTTTATGTGGCAGCCTTACAGCTACACTAATCTAAACATTCCGTCAAATGCATGTACCTTTGTCTAACAGGAATACATAAGAAACACTGAAATGAAACCTCCTCTAGCTCCCATTATTCTTTTTACTTCTCTCTCCTTAGTTTCTTAATGGCATTTTCCACTTCTCTATCCAGCTCAGAGCCCAACATCTCAGACTAGGGAATTTTTTGCTAGAGTGAAAATAAAAGTACAAAAGAAAGGTTTCAAAAGGATAAATTAGGATAAAGGACGGCAAAAATGAACCACATTTTAAACATTTCCTCTACCTAGACTGGCCCAAGAAGCCCTCAGAGTGCTACTACATACTGTTCATCATATTAAAATGCATAGAAAATTTATGGTTCATGAATACATATGAATTCCCATATTTCCTCCAAGGGTAGGAAACACAAAAATGAAAAGAGCTACCTTTTTCCCTCTCGTGACTCATGATCAACCTCAGAAACCTTTTCCTTCATCTAATAAATCTGAAGGGCTAAATTTTAGAGCTGATAATACCCAGAATAATTTAAAGATAAACTGATCCTGCTGTCACGCATTCATCTAGGTCTACGAGTCTCTGAAGAAGTAGACTTTTTGAGTATAAAAAAGAACGAAGCCAGAAATACTGAGAAAACCTAACTGCTGAAAAACAAAAGGTCGGCTGCGAGGATTAAATGAGTTCGGGCCACATAACTTCTGGCACACATTACACACTACAAACGTTAGCTGTTTATTATTAGTATCACCTAATAAGAATATTGTAATAGGTGGAATTGTATCCTCCTAAAAGATATATCCAAGTCCTAACCACCAGTCCCTTCGAATTATTTTGAAATAGGGTCTTTGCAAATCCTGATCTAGGGATGAGATCATCCTGGATTTAGGGCAGGCCCTAAATCCAATGATTCACAAGAGAGAGGGACATTTGAGATGCAGAAACAAGAGAAAAAGTCATAAAAAGGAGGCAAAGACTGGGGTGATGCATCTACAAGCCAATGGACCATGGACTGCAAGCAGCTATCAGAAACTAGGGACAAAGCACAGAACAGTTTCTCCCTCAAGCCCTCTAAGAAGAGACCAACCCTGTCAGCACATTAATTTCAGACTCCGGCCTCTGTTAAGTATAAAAGAATAAATTTTCTGGGACCTCCCTGGTGGTCCAGTAGTAAAGAATCCACCTACCAATGGAGGGGACGCGGGTTTGATCCCTCGTCGGGGAACTAAGGTCCCACAGGCTGCGGGTCAACTAAGCCCAAGAACCACAACTACAGAGCCCACGCACCCTGGAGCCTGCACACCACAACTAGAGAGAGAAAACCTGCACGCCACAACTAGAGAGAAGCCTGCACGCTGCAATGAGATCCCGCATGCTGCAACTAAGGCCCGACGCAGCCCCCAAAAATAAAGAAAATAAATAAATAAAATAAAATAAAAATATAAAGCTAAAATAGCTTCTAAAAAAAAAAAAGAATAAATTTTCGTTGTTTTAACCCACCCAGTTTGTGGTAATTTGTCACAACAGCCCCAAGAAACTAACACAAACATTAATATTAATCAATTCAGTGGCACCTAAGTAAATCTATTTGGAAATATTCTGAAAAAGTTCTGGAATTTTGTCTTTTTTGCTATACTGATTTAGCGAACTCCAACAGAGAACAAGTCTGAAGTGTATTTAAAAAGTATTTGTTTACAACAATGTCCCAAATGCCTTTCAAATTATTAACCACCGAAAGGCAGTGAAAGATAAAAAGGTAAAGGTTTGAACTTTCTCTTAAGAAAGACTGAAACAAAGTGGAAAAAATTAAGTTATTCTTTCACTGTAATGATAACAGTTAAATAAATGCCTGGCATACTATTGATAAATCTTTTTAGAGAAAAGGATACATCCATAAAGATCCTTACCCTGTGGAAAAGCATTATCTAAATAAACATTTCAAGTAGTTAAACTTGTGATGACTGCCGAGTGACCAAGCAATCTTCTGATTAGCATTTGATTTTCCAGAACATCTGTCTATAAAGAGAGACTATTTTTCACAGTGAACTGATAAACTGCATCTTAGTTTTATAAACTGATGTCTGAGAATATGGTTAACATAAGAATGCCTCAGAGAAATGATCCCTTCTCAACTTGTTGACAAACCGGGTTTGAGTTATTAAAGCTTCTACATGGCTTCATATCACCATAAGAAGCCCATATAAATAAATAACAGGTAACACAAGTAGAATTGGATATCACCTAACTCCCATCGATAAACTATCAAACATAAACAGACAGCATCCAACTTCCATAGCCTAGGAGACAATGACATAATCCTGCCTACAGTCTCAATATCCTCCAAGTTATTCTGGACTCATTTCTGCACTTTGCACTTGACATACAATTAACCAGTAAGTGATGTGACTTCTTTCTATACAGTAATTCCCATCATGTATCCAACGACAGGTAAATGCCTAGTAAAAGAAGACAAAAAGAGTTTATATTGTATGGTTCTACAGTGAAAGAAAGCAGATCAGCGGTTTCAGGCTGGGGAGGGAGGAGAGAGTGGGAGAAAAGGACAGGGAAGCAGCAAGGGGAGATTACAAAGGAGCATAAGGAAACTTTGGGGGGGGGTGATAGATATGGTCATTATCTTGATTTCCGAGATGGTTTCACAGTTAACATACTTACGTCAAAATTCATCCAAAAGGACATTTTAAGTATGTGCAGTTTATTATTTGTCAATTATACCTCAAGAAAGCTGGGAAAAAATGAAGGTTTTTTGTCCTAGGGAAAAATGTCCCCTAATAATAAAACAATAAATCGATGAACCACAAAAAAATCCCTGCTCAATTAAATTTAAACTCCTTTCAATTACTCTTCCCTGTATCTTTCCTGCCTTCTGGAATTAAGCTTCTTGACTACCATTAATAGAAAGTGCCTTTATCTTAAAGTTACTCATTTTCCATAAACTCTTTGTTTTTTCCTCCCTTTACTACCTTTTCCCGAGCATACCTGAGGGCTTATTTCTGGGCCTCTTAGAACTCCTTCTTCTACAATGAATTGGATCATATTTGTTTTAGTGCTTTAAAGGTTTACAAAAGTATTTCCATCTTCTATTTTTTAAACCAATTCTAACAAGTAGACTCCTGTAAAGTACATGTTTTTAGCACACCCATTTTACAGACAAAAAAAAGAACTGAGGCTGAGAGATCAAATACATACATATACACACATATATATATCTACACACACACACACACACACACACACACACACACACACACGTTGCTCAAGATATGAGTAAATGGTCAATTCTGGGCCACATACAAATCTGTGGGCCCCAAGCACATGTTGTCTCCTCAGCACCTTGCCATCTTACCACCCCTGACTTTAGTCATCATGTACCTGCAGGTGATGTCCTAGTCCACACTTTCAACTCTCTATTCACCACCTTTATATTTATCTACAAACTTCTTCTTGGAAATCAAGAAAGATGTTGAAAACAGCCCCAAAATGTCAGGAACTGAATTGAACATATTTCCCACAGATTTTCACATCAACTGTCCCTTTGTTTTCAGTGGTTTTGGAGGTGTAGACCAGAATCTAGACTTACAATCTTGATGTTATCTTTTACTTTTCCTTCTCCTTGGTCCCTCCTATATAGTTAAAAGTTTGGCCTTGCCCAAAGAAAAAGTCTGGTCTTCGGGATCTACGTCTAAGATAGGAATTTTTGTTCAGGGCGGGGGCGGGGTGTGTGTGTGTGTGTGTGTGTGTGTGTGTGTGTGTGTGTGTGTGTG